>NC_084740.1:54420884-54520884 GCF_033978785.1 Entelurus aequoreus
CAGCCAAATGTCGCCCTAGTTAATATAGTTTATATATGCACACGATGATAGGACGGAATATAGATATTGTTAGTGCTTCCGTTCAGGCGTTACGTCCTCGTTACTCCGCTCAACGTGTGAATGTGAAGCACACAACTAGCATGCTTAATCATGGACCCCATGATGGATGTGCTGTAGACTGTGTTGCCTTCAAGGACCCCCGAAAACCTGGGATTCACAGCGCATATAGGGGTTTTCACCCACAGTTGACAAATACTTCAACTTTCAACGAATCATATACAAAACCACACACATCATTGTTGAAAGAATGAAGCACAGTGACACTGTTTTGAATGTGAAATCATTTGTATGTCTAGTGGGAGGGTTGAGTTTATCATTTTTGGATCGTCCTCGAACGCACCAGCGCGATTCAACTTTTATGTCATATTTTGGTAACGTACTTATGTCTTAGCAAGCACTATATTTTCAGTATTTTTACTTTATTTTTCATTGTAACTTATTACACACGGATGTATCAAATATAATCGTTTGTTAGTATGGGTGGTATTATACTAACTGGTATATCGCAATGTCGCAACGCTAATCATAGACCCCAATATGAATGTGGTTTAGACTGTGCTGCCTTGAAGGACCCCCGGAAACCTGTGGTTAAGAGCGCATATAGGGGATTTTCACCCACAGTTGACAAATACTTCAACTTTTGGCGAATCATATACAAAACCACACACGTCATTGTTGAATAAATGAAGCACAGTGACACTGTTTTGAATGTGAAATCCTTTATAGGTCTAGTGGGAGGGTTGAGTTTATCATTTGTATATGGTCCTCGAACGCACCAGTGCGATTCAACGTTTATTTCACATTTTGGTAACGTACTTAGGTCTTAGCAAGCACTATATTTTCAGTATTTTTACTTTACTTTTCATTGTAATTTATTAGACACGGATGTATTAAATGTATGGGTGGTATATCGCAATATCACAATGCTAATCATAGACCCCAATATGAATGTGGTTTAGACTGTGTTGCCTTGAAGGACCCCCGGAAACATGTGGTTAAGAGTGCATATAGGGGTTTTCACCCACAGTTGACAAATACTTCAACTTTTGGCGAATCATATACAAAACCACACACGTCATTGTTGAATGAATGAAGCACAGTGACACTGTTTTGAATGTGAAATAATTTGTAGGTCTAGTGGGAGGGTTGAGTTCATAATTTTTAGATGGTCCTCGAACGCACCAGCGCGATTCAACCTTTATGTCATATTTTGGTAACGTCCTTGTCTTAGCAAGCACTATATTTTCAGTATTTTTACTTTATTTTTCATTGTAACTTATTACACACGGATGTATCAAATATAATCGTTTGTTAGTATGGGTGGTATTATACTAACTGGTATATCGCAATATCACAATGCTAATCATAGACCCCAATATGAATGTGGTTTAGACTGTGTTGCCTTGAAGGACCCCCGGAAACCTGTGTTTGAGAGTGCATATAGGGGTTTTCACCCACAGTTGACAAATACTTCAACTTTTGGCGAATCATATACAAAACCACACACGACATAATTTAATTGATTAAGTACAGTGACACTGTTTTGAATGTGAAATAATTTGTAGGTCCAGTGGGAGGGTTGAGTTCATAATTTTTAGATGGTCCTCGAACGCACCAGCGCGATTCAACCTTTATGTCACATTTTGGTAACGTCCTTATGTCTTAGCGAGCACTATATTTTCAGTATTTATACTTTATTTGTCATTGTAATTTATTACAGACGGATGTATCAAATATAATCGTTTGTTAGTATGGGTGGTTTATCACAATTAATATACTATTACAATAATATGATTATAAACTGGTGCGTTTTATGTTAGTTAAAAAATCATTTAAAATATTGGGATAACATCTACACTGTTTCACTGATTCATGTCTTACTAAGTAATATTCTACTATTCTTAGAATGTTACTATCAGATGTATTATATTGATAAATTATTTGTACAATTACATATGAACAGGCAAAGCACACTGTAAATATTATATTTGATCTAAACCTAAATTATAAACTATAGCGGGGGTCTGCAAACTTTACTATTAAAAGAGACATTTTACCGCCTCTTTAACTGAAGAAGAATAGTATCGAGTCGCAAAATGTAACACAGTTCATACATTTTTTAAAAGTGTTCATCTTTATTTTTTTCATTTACAGGAAAGCCAATATTTGTGCCTGACGACTCAGCGTGTGCGCATCCATGGCCTCACAGAAAATTGGAAATTATAGAACTCTTTTTAAAAATGCAAACTTTCCTCATTCTGTTGAAAAAAAAAGAAATCTGAGGGGGGCCACGACAAGAGCCACATGTGGCTGCAGACTACTGGTCTACAGAAAAAATACATTTTGCTCTTAAATTTGAGTTTTTCACAACAAATGTATGTTTTTTTTTTGTTATTATATTTTGCATGTACAGTATGTCACCTTGTGTCATCGCTTTGATTAAATAATATGTGTGTGAAGGGAAGTGTGGCCAGGAACAAAGGTCACCGCCTCTGTCTGTGGTGCTGAGGATGAGCACCATCGAATGGGGGCGGAGCATGTGCTGACGGCGAGACACAGCTGACTAGATGATTAGATTTCCCAGGTGGAACGTGTTAATCTAATCATCTATTGTCTTTATTAACAGTAGGCGGCCGAGAGCAGGAGGGGAGAGAGGATACGGACGTGACTGAGAAGTCACATTCTGCTGGAGAAAGACTTTGACAAAAATCTATACACATTAAAACTTTAAAACTGCACGCTTGGCTCCTGTGCCGTGTCTACAGTGGAACTGCTAGGAAGCAACTTCTGCAATGTGCTTAAAACCCAAGCGACAATCTTTGGAGACATTTATTTCTGAATTGTGACATTGTAATTTGAATGGAATAACAACGATCCCTGAGAGAGTCACGCAACATATCAACGTCAGAGATGAACTCCCCGCATTGGGAGTAGTGAGGTATACAGGTATATATATAAACAGAAAAAACAAAATACAACTAAAACAGTTGAAAGCTGCACTGCGTGTCCCAACCACAAACATGGAGACAGAAGCTTGAATGCATCAACACAAAATTGAGCAGATCTGCAGCAATAAATTGAAATAATGGACAGGGCAGCACATTGAAAGTTGATGTTAACGATCAGAAAGCTGCAGACACAAAACATTCATCACATTTAAAACATGCAGACTCACACTCTGTCTGATTGTCTCATGCAGTGGAACTCATTGAAATCAGATTGGGGTGAGGTCTTTGGTGAACATATTATCCATCCATCCATCCATTTTCTACCGCTTGTTCCTTTTGGGGTCGCTGGAGCCTATCTCAGCTGCATTCGGGCGGTAGGCGGGGTACACCCTGGACAAGTCGCCACCTCATCACAGGGCCAAAAACTGTATAATAAACAGGACGTATTTAATATATAAGCGTTGAAAGTAAAACAATAGAAATAATGTATGACTTATTTTTAACACTTTTATGAGTGGGACCCTTTTGGATCCCTAAGAACTTTAGTGGGTTTTTTTTTAAACTGTCATTGTTCAAAAATAATGACTCAAAATCGTTTTTTTATTGAATTATTGACATATTTAAGGCTACAATTACTTAGCATCAAATATTCCACTTTGAATTTTTAACACTTTTATGAGTGGGACCCTTTTGGATCCCCAAGAACTTTAGTGGGATTTTTTTTTTAAACTGTCATTGTTAAAAAAATAATGAATCAAAATCATTTTTTATTTAATTATTGACATATTTAAGGCTACAATTACTTAGCATCAAATATTCCACTTTGGATTTTTAACACTTTTATGAGTGGGACCCTTTTGGATCCCCAAAAACTTTATTAGGATTTTTTTTTTTTAAACTGTCATTGTTCAAAAATAATGAATCTAAATCCTTTTTTTTTATTTAATTATTGACACATTTAAGGCTACAATTACTTAGCATCAAATATTCCACTTTGGATTTTTAACACTTTTATGAGTGGGACCCTTTTGGATCCCCAAGAACTTTAGTGGGATTTTTTTTAATCTGTCATTGTTCAAAAATAATGACTCAAAATCATTTTTTTATTGAATTATTGACATATTTAAGGCTACAATTACTTAGCATCAAATATTCCACTTTGGATTTTTAACACTTTTATGAGTGGGACCCTTTTGGATCCCCAAGAACTTTAGTGGGATTTTTTTAAACTGTCATTGTTCAAAAATAATGAATCAAAATCTTTTTTTTAAATTTAATTATTGACATATTTAAGGCTACAATTACTTAGCATCAAATATTCCACTTTGAATTTTTAACACTTTTATGAGTGGGACCCTTTTGGATCCCCAAGAACTTTAGTGGGATTTTTTTAAATCTGTCATTGTTCAAAAATAATGACTCAAAATCATTTTTTTATTGAATTATTGACATATTTAAGGCTACAATTACTTAGCATCAAATATTCCACTTTGGATTTTTAACACTTTTATGAGTGGGACCCTTTTGGATCCCCAAGAACTTTAGTGGGATTTTTTTAAACTGTCATTGTTCAAAAATAATGAATCAAAATCTTTTTTTTAAATTTAATTATTGACATATTTAAGGCTACAATTACTTAGCATCAAATATTCCACTTTGAATTTTTAACACTTTTATGAGTGGGACCCTTTTGGATCCCCAAAAACTTTATTAGGATTTTTTTTTTTAAACTGTCATTGTTCAAAAATAATGAATCTAAATCCTTTTTTTAAATTTAATTATTGACACATTTAAGGCTACAATTACTTAGCATCAAATATTCCACTTTGAATTTTTAACACTTTTATGAGTGGGACCCTTTTGGATCCCCAAGAACTTTAGTGGGATTTTTTTTTTAAACTGTCATTGTTAAAAAAATAATGAATCAAAATCATTTTTTATTTAATTATTGACATATTTAAGGCTACAATTACTTAGCATCAAATATTCCACTTTGGATTTTTAACACTTTTATGAGTGGGACCCTTTTGAATCCCCAAGAACTTTAGTGGGATTTTTTTTTTAAACTGTCATTGTTAAAAAAATAATGAATCAAAATCATTTTTTATTTAATTATTGACATATTTAAGGCTATAATTACTTAGCATCAAATATTCCACTTTGGATTTTTAACACTTTTATGAGCGGTACCCTTTTGGATCCCTAAGAACTTAAGTGGGATTTTTTTAAACTGTCATTGTTCAAAAATAATGAATCCAAATCCTTCTTTTAAAATTTAATTATTGACATATTTAAGGCTACAATTACTTAGCATCAAATATTCCACTTTGAATTTTTAACACTTTTATGAGTGGGGGGCTTTTTGGATCCCCAAAAACTTTATGAGGATTTTTTTTTTTTAAACTGTCACTGTCCAAAAATAATGAATCAAAATCCTTTTTTTATTTAATTATTGACATATTTAAGGCTACAATTACTTAGCATCAAATATTCCACTTTGTATTTTTAACACTTTTATGAGTGGGACCCTTTTGGATCCCCAATAACTTTAGTTGAATTATTATTTTTTTAAACTGTCATTGCTCAAATAATAAGGAATCAAAATAAATAGTGTTAATAATTATTGACTTATTTAAGGCTTTGTTTACTTTACATCAAATATTACACTTTGGAAATATTTCAGGGGAAAATATTGCATATTTTGTGTGTTTGCCATAAAAAAAGGGTTTTCTTGAATTAAAAAAAAAGCTTCATATTGACAGATATATCTGAAATTGATTAACAGATATAATATTACATTAAATGTCTGTTTGGTAAAAAAAATATGACATTTGCATTGTTATTATCATTATTACGTGTGTATATTTCTGCAGAGAAAAAAGGCACATTACAAGATTGATGATGACATGACTTGACAGAGACAATAATTATTAGTTAGTCATAATAAGTTAAGTTTTTCTTAATTTACACCACGGCATACACTGCTCAAACACACACATTTACATCAAAACAATCTTTTTTCCAGTGAAGACTAATGTGCAATGCATAATAAGGCACGTCACCGGTGTGTCCTCAATGAGGCCAGGTCCTTGCAGCCGCAGTGACATACCCTATCTTCATTTAGTACTCTCTTTTTGAGTCAGCAGTACCTCCAGTGGAAACAACACTGATGTTATCAGTACCATCTCCATGGCAACAACCTTGACTGCGAGCTGGTAGGATCTGGAGTGGCCAGTGTGTCTGCTTGCTGATCAGTAGTCATGACAATTAGGAAGCAGGAGTCACAAAACTTGCTCCAACTTTAAAGTGCCTCTGGTCGCTCTGAAGGTTTTAGAATGTCGAGGGGGCGAGGGCGGGGGTGTGGCGAGAGGGGGGGGGGGGGGTCACCTTGGTCCGGGTGACATGCGGCGGTTCCACATGCCACGTTTGGAGTGATAATGGTGGAAGAAGTTGCGTAAGAAGATCCGCTCGACCTCCAATCCTCCCTGGAGGATCCTGTAGCAAAAAAAAACAAAATTATTTTATTGTTCTGATGCACCTGTGCCTTCTTGATGTGCTGAAGAGGCTAAAACAACACAATAGTACACTTTAGTGTTGTCGACACACCAATATTTTGGTACCAAAATGTACAAACCCCGTTTCCATATGAGTTGGGAAATTGTCTTAGATGTAAATATAAACGGAATACAATGATTTGCAAGTCCTTTTCAACCCATATTCAATTAAATGCACTAAAAAGACAACATATTTGATGTTCAAACTCATAAACATTTTATTTTTTTTTGCAAATAATCATTAACTTTAGAATTTGATGCCAGCAACACGTGACAAAGAAGTTGGGAAAGGTGGCAATAAATACTGATAAAGTTGAGGAATGCTCATCAAACACTTATTTGGAACATCCCACAGGTGAACAGGCAAATTGGGAACAGGTGGGTGCCATGATTGGGTATAAAAGTAGATTCCATGAAATGCTCAGTCATTCACAAACAAGGATGGGGCGAGGGTCACCACTTTGTCAACAAATGCCTGAGCAAATTGTTGAACAGTTTAAGAACAACCTTTCTCAAGCAGCTATTGCAAGGAATTTAGTGATTTCACCATCTACGCTCCGTAATATCGTCAAAGGGTTCAGAGAATGTGGAGAAATCACTGCACGTAAGCAGCTAAGCCCGTGACCTTCCATCCCTCAGGCTGTACTGCATCAACAAGCCACATCAGTGTGTAAAGGATATCACCACATGGGCTCAGGAACACTTCAGAAACCCACCGTCAGTAACTACAGTTGGTCGCTACATCTGTAAGTGCAAGTTAAAACTCTCCTATGCAAGGCGAAAACCGTTTATCAACAACACCCAGAAACGCAGTCGGCTTCGCTGGGCCTGAGCTCATCTAAGATGGACTGATACAAAGTGGAAAAGTGTTCTGTGGTCTGACGAGTCCACATTTCGAATTGTTTTTGGAAACTGTGGACATCGTGTCCTCCGGACCAAAGAGGAAAAGAACCATCCGGATTGTTCTAGGCGCAAAGTGTAAAAGCCAGCATGTGTGATGGTATGGGGGTGTATTAGTGCCCAAGACATGGGTAACTTACACATCTGTGAAGGCACCATTAATGCTGAAAAGTACATACAGCTTTTGGAGCAACATATGTTGCCATCCAAGCAACGTTACCATGGACGCCCCTGCTTATTTTAGCAAGACAATGCCAAGCCACGTGTTACATCAACGTGGCTTCATAGTAAAAGAGTGCGGGTACTAGACTGGCCTGCCTGTAGTCCAGACCTGTCTCCCATTGAAAATGTGTGGTGCATTATGAAGCCTAAAATAGCACAAGGGAGACCCCCGGACTGTTGAACAACTTAAGCTGTACATCAAGCAAGAATGGGAAATAATTCCACCTGAGAAGCTTCAAAAATGTGTCTCCTCAGTTCCCAAACCTTTACTGAGTGTTGTTAAAAGGAAAGGCCATGTAACACAGTGGTGAACATGCCCTTTCCCAACTACTTTGGCACGTGTTGCAGCCATGAAATTCTAAGTTAATTATTATTTGCAAAAAAAAAATAAAGTTTATGAGTTTGAACATCAAATATGTTGTCTTTGTAGTGCATTCAATTGAATATGGGTTGGAAAGGATTTGCAAATCATTGTATTCCGTTTATATTTACATCTAACACAATTTCCCAACTCATATGGAAACAGGGTTTGTATATTTAAATGACAGCAGTCATTTCCATTTCTAATATAAGTGTTTAGGCCCACTTACAATGACAATAACAACAAATATTGTTTTTCATGAACTGTGTACTTGTATTGTTTGTCTGGGTGGAGGTCCTGCTTTGGAAATAATGTGTACCCCTTTTAGACATTGCATTTAGTTCCCATTAAAACATCCACATGTTGCACAATGAGATGTAAGCAGGGGATCATGTGTACATTCCTACAACTTCCTGTTTGTAAAACATATATTTTTATTAGTATTTATTTAATATACTAACAGCATTTCATGATTAATATTTATAAATGAAGATTCCTAATAAATGACACTAGAATAAGCACACATTTGATTGGTAAATCATAGTGTAACGACCTGGAATGACACTTTATGTGTGGTGTTGGAGTTGTCCGACTTTTTGTGTGTCTGTAAACGCATCACTGGCTAAGTGCCATATGTGCATGTGTTGGCGCAAGTGAGAAAGAGCGAGCGGCTGCTGTTGATATAACAAAGTTGCTTTTGGTCTGGTTTGTACTGCAGAAAATGACCACTTTTGCTAGATATCCTTTTTTTTACTAATGTTTTGGTGATGTGTTTATGGCCGACAATAAAGAGTTTTGCTCAGTAAAGTGAAGGATGGAATTCATGTCCTCAAAGCGTCTCGACAGACGTTGCAATATTTGAACAATAATGACGAAAACTGTTTTCTCTGTCGTGTCCGTGTGTCGAAAATTGTTTTGCGCTTATTTCTTTATTTGATTTTGTGCGTGGCATAGATTTGCCGTGCGCAGAGGACGCTTGAGCAGTGCGCAATTGCACAGGCGCGCACCTTAGAGGGAACGTTGCTCCACACCAAAATGTATTTCGATACTTTTCTAAATAAAGGGGACCACAAAAAAATGGTGTAACAAGGATTTTATAGAAGTTATCACAAAAACTTTGTGTTTCAATGAGTTCCCAGCGAGAAGCAAAAACATGTCTTTGAAACCTACCAAGAAGAAGGCTTGTAAAACTCCACTGTGTAGGGGGGGAGCAACATGAAGGTGTTCTGTTTTCTGTCATGTATTGTAATCAACAGAAAGATATTGTTTTAACCCAAGGACTACAAAGCGGAGAGAAGGCAGGATCTGCCCAAGTTCCAGACACCGCTTTTTTGAAGTCTTTTACGAACATTTCTTTGAACTGTTTTACGACCTTTTCTGTGAAGTGTTTACGACCTTTTCTGTGAAGTGTTTACGACCTTTTCTGTGAAGTGTTTACGACCTTTTCTTTTGAACTGTTCTGTAACCAAAGGCAACGCTGTTTACGACCCACGTCCCTTTGGAAGCAGCTGTTGCCATGTGGTCAGGGAAAGTCCAAATAAAGGAGGAGGCGTACAATCTTTCACCCGAGCGTGCTGAGACACTGTGCAAGGGTACAGTGTCCATGCGTCTCTCCTCAAATTGAGCCAAATTTAATTCGGTCTCTGTTTAATTCTTTGCTTCTTGTCTTGTTTAATAGATGTCATCAGTGTTTGAACCTGACAAATGGCATTATTGGTTTTATTTGAACAAAAAACCTTATGGTACATGAAACATATGTTTACTATTGCAATTTAGTCCTTAAATAAAATAGTGAACATACTAGACAACTTGTCTTTTAGTAGTAAGTAAACAAACAAAGACTCATAATTAGTCTGCTGACGTATGCAGTAACATATTGTGTCATTTTTCTACCTATTATTATGTCAACATCATGAGGGACAAACTGTAAAAAAATATTATTAATCTACTTGTTCATTTACTGTTAATATCTGCTTATTTTCTCTTTTAACATGTTCTATCTACACTTCTGTTAAAATGTAATAATGACTTATTCTTCTCTGGTTTGATACTTTACATTAGTTTTGAATGATACCACATATTTAGGTATGGATCCGATACCAAGTAGTTACAGGATCATACATTGGTCATATTCAAAGTCCTCATGTGTCCAGGGACGTATTTACTGACTTTATAAACATAATATGAATTTAAAATTAAAAAAATATTTTGTGGCCATAAAAATATTGATGTAATCATAGTAGTATCGACTTGATACGCTCCTGTACTTGGTATCATTACAGTGGATGTCAGGTGTAGATCCACCCACGGCGTTTGTTTACATTGTGACGCCGGTGAGCTATTGTATCCTCCTACGGTGTGTAGTGAAGCATGTTTAGCTATTCCTCGTCCTCCAGTGATAATGATACTTGTAAGAAACTTACTTTATTTGTCGCCATAGAGGCCAGGATTAGTGATTTAGAAGTAGTGTTATAACTTCCCCCTTTATCTTGACTTTTTACACCAAAATGCGTCCATTCTCCCTTTTTCTGTCTACACACTGTCTGCTTGTAAGTACTCTATGTGTGCGCTGCCGAACATGATCCTCTGCTCCTAAAACCAGCAATGTCACCATGTGACGACGACACGCCGTCATGCCCATTAAAAAATATATATGGCTAACCGGAACTTTTCAAACACAGTATAGTACCGTTTTTGATTCATTAGTATGGCGATACTATACTAGTACCGGTATACCTACGGTACTACCTTAGCTGCTAACTGTTAGACACTTTTTATTGGTGCCAATCTGGTCAAAGATGTCAAGTTCATTCACACCTGAGCAACTCGGCCATATGGTCCTTAAAATCCTATGACAAATGACAAAATCGAGGCTGTATTAATAATATAAATACTATTAATAGAGTTTGTGTATTTTAAGTGTTATTCGTTGGTGAACGAAAGAAAGAGAAAGGGTGTTTGGTCAAATTTGACTTATTTGAGAAACACAAACATTACATGACTGCACTAATAACTGTGAAAGCTCACCCTAATTGGTCAAAATGATGCTATTGATGCTCATCTTCCAACTGACTTTAAACCCTAATGCCATACGAGCATAGCGCTACTACTCTGGCCCATACTGAAGCAGATTGAGGTGATAACGCCCGCCGAGGATGCTAAAATAATATCTAAACGACAGACATTATTCCGTGAAATTAAAAAAAAAAAAATTCTGAAAAAGTCCCCACATGGCTGGGCCATAAAATGATAATATATATCATGATAGACACATAAATTATGTAAAAAAAAATAGGAAAAAGGCCGATAGGGCTGGGCGATAAAACTAAATCAATATATATTGCAAAAGACATCAAATTGCAGTCAATTAAAAAATAGTAATTCTGAAAAAATCCCTATAGAGCTGGGCCGTAAAACGATATTGACATATACAGGTATATCATGATAGACACAATTTATGTAAAAAAAAAATTAAAAAAATCGGAAAAAGGCCGATAGGGCTGGGCGATAAAACGATATCAATATTTATCGCAAAATAAAAAATCGATATCAATAAAAAAAAAAAATTGTGATTCTAAAAAAATCCCCATAGGGCTGGGCCGTAAAACGATATCAACATATATATCATGATAGACACATAACTTATGTAAAAAAAAATTGGAAAAAGGCCGATAGGGCTGGGCGATAAAACGATATCAATATATATCATGATACACATAACTTATGTTTAAAAACAAAAGGAAACATTCCGTAGGGCTGGGCCATAAAACGATATCAATATCGCAGAAGACATAAAATCAAAATCAATTAAAAAAAACAGTAATTTTAAAAAATCCCCATAGGGCTGGGCCGTAAAACGATATAAATGATAATGATAAATGGGTTATACTTGTATAGCGCTTTTCTACCTTCAAGGTACTCAAAGCGCTTTGACAGTATTTCCACATTCACCCATTCACACACACATTCACACACTGATATCAACATATATATCATGATAGACACATAATTTATGTAAAAAAAAAAAAAAGGAAAAAGGCGGATAGGGCTGGGCGATAAAACGATATCAATATATATCATGATGGACACATAACTTAGGTTAAAACATTTTTGAAAAAAAGGCCGTAGGGCTGGGCAATAAAACGATATCAATATATATCGCAAAAGACATCAAATCGAAATACATTTTTAAAAAAAACAGTAATTTGAAAAAACTCCCATAGGGCTGGGCCATAAAACGATAATAAATATCATGATAGACACATAATTGATAACAAAAAAAAAAAGAAGGAAAAAGGCCGATAGGGCTGGGCGATAAAACGATATCAATACATATCATTACAGACACATAGATATAAAAAAATGGAAAACAAATGGAAAAAGGCCGATAAGGCTAGGCGATAAAACAATTGAAATATATATTGCAAAAGACATAAAATCAATATCAATAAAAATAAAAAAAAACATTCGGAAAAAATCCCCATGGAGCTGGACAATAAAATGTTATCAATATATATCGCAAAATAAATAAAATCAAAATCAGTTAAAAAAAATACAAATATTCCAAAAAAATCCCCATAGGGCTGGGCCATAAAACAAAAATATTATCATGATAGACACATAATTGATAACAAATAAATTGAAAGACTTTTTTTTTTTTTTTTTTTTAAAGGCCGATAGGGCTGGGCGATAAAACGATATCAATATATACTGCAAAAGACATCAAATGGAAGTCAATTGGATGGAAATCCTGCCCTCATTTTAATTGAGTTCATCCAATGAGTCATTTTTTTGAGTGTGTGAATGTTGTCTGTCTATCTGTGTTGGCCCTGCGATGAGGTGGCGACTTGTCCAGGGTGTACCCCGCCTCCCACCCAAATGCAGCTGAAATAGGCTCCAGCAGACCCCACGACCCCAAAAGGGACAAGCGGTAGAAAATGGATGGATGGATGGATAATGGAGAAGCTGCTGATGGTGTGTTTGACGGAGGAGCAGCTGGAAGGAGACAGCGTAGCAGTCCGCTCTCTAATGTACATTATTATCACATTAATTCATAAAACTACTATAGTAGTACATTCTATTGTATTATTTCCATACAATATTTCCTATCTAAAAGTCTGTAAGCATTTTACATGTTTAAAGTGTTTTTTTTGGAGGGGCAAGCACCAATTAAATGGATTCCAATTAAGTAAATGAGGTAAATACTGATTGTTGGAGTAGTATTTTGGTCCTATTCCACTTTGAGATCAAGTTGTCTCCCTCACCTGACACGCTCTTGTAAATGGTTGAGATGTGAAATAAACTCAAGTTGAGTTGCCGAGCGTCTTCTACGATCTGCTCAGCCTTGTCAAGTTACCTGTCGAGTAGCTCCCAGTCTTCTCCTCCCCAGCGGTTGGTGAACTCCTTGGTGTTCATTCCTCCCACTGCTTCCAGATCAGACTTATAGATTCCCAGTAAGCCAAAGCCATTCACTTCCCAGTAACCTGCAACACAAACACGCTTTTAATCAAACTGGAAGCCTTCAAATATACCTCAACCCTGACGAGGGGTGGGTACCGGAACCCCGTGTTGTGCTAAAATGTGATTGAATGCCAAAAAGTGATTTCGTTGGCGGGAGCGTGCACCGCTGGCTAAACCTAAACCTGGCTTGGTCTGTCCACAGTGGATTATGTGAGACTTTATCTTCCTGTTTATTGTAACGCTACGTGTTTGACATTATTTAAGACTTTATCGTGTCCGGAAAATGACAGTTTGCCTTTACTGTTGCATTAATGAGATTTAAAGGAGTGTTGTTAGTCCCATGTTAATGTGATAAAACCTCTTTCTTGTTTGGAAGATACACACAATTGTAACTGTTATTTCTTCCTGCACAGAATAAATATTTATAAAGTGTTTGGATGTATTCATTTATGTAACATTTTCATTAAATGTAACATTGTGATTCAACGTAATATTTTGATATTGACACATCACATATTTTACTAGAATTGTTATGGTTGTAGGAGGGAGATGACGGCAACAGACACCAGGGGGATATATCGCTCTAAGATGATTTATTATATGTATAGCTCATATATATAATAATAATAATAATACAAAACAATACAGACTAAACCAGGGGTCGGCAACCCAAAATGTTGAAAGAGACATATTGGACCAAAAATACAAAAACAAATCTGTCTGGAGCCGCAAAAAATTAAAAGCCATATTACATACAGATAGTGTACGTGTCATGAGATATAAATTGAATTAAGAGGACTTAAAGGAAACTAAATGACCTCAAATATACCTACTAATGAGGCATAATGATGCAATATGTACATATAGCTAGCCTAAATAGCATGTTAGCATCGGTTAGCTTGCAGTCATGCAGTGACCAAATATGTCTGATTAGCACTCCACACAAGTCAATAACATCAACAAAACTCACCTTTCATGCACAACTTTAAAAGTTTGGTGGACAAAATGAGACAGAAAAAGAAGTGGCATAAAACACGTCCTAGAAAGTCGGAGAAAGTTATACATGTAAACAAATTACGGTGAGTTCAAGGACCGCCAAAATTAGTAGGACAAAACGGCCCTCGCCAAATACTCGAATCAGTGAAGCATGTTTAATATAAACCGTGTGCTTTATAACAATTAGGGAGGTTTGTGTCATGTTTGTCCTCCTACAGAAACCATATTAAAACAAAAAATATAATTTTTCCCCTTATCTTTTTCCATTTTTCATACATTTTTGAAAAAGCTCCAGAAAGCCACTAGGGCGGCGCTAAAGAGCCACATGCGGCTCTAGAGCCACAGGTTGCCGGCCCCTGGACTAAACTAAGGAAATGGAGTGTGTGACAAAACCCAAGAGTGAGTGGTGTTGGACTATGTGTGTAGTTAGCTGTTGTGTTTTACCGTGATGTTGGATGAGGAAGCTGACAAGTCCAAAGAGGGCAAGGCAAAAGGGGTCCAAGATCCGCGAGAGGTCCAGAGTCCGGGGGCGAGCGAGGAGTCGAGAAACGAGGGAGGCAGTCGAGATCCAGGGCAACGGAAGGAAAACAGGTTCACCATAGAGAAACTATATTCCGGCGAGGGATGGCAGGTTGTGAAGGCTTAAGAAGACCAGGAAGATCATCACCGACAGGTGCGCTGAATTCAGATTGATTGCGGCCGGTGGAGTGGCGCGTGCAGGAGAGGAGCGGCCGTGGGCGTGTCCCGAGGTGCACTCTGCTGCGCTCATTGAGGAAAGCGCATTGGCATGTGACTGGGCCGTGACAAGAATACCCTTATGGGCATTACACGTATCAACATCAAGTAACTACAGTAATGTTTGCTTGTTGAAATACCCTTTACAAAGATCAAATTTACCCAAACGACCACTTTGCTGCGGCCAAAAATTAGTAAGTAATATTTTGTTATTGACACATCTCATCTCTGCATATTTTACTAGAATACCCTTTTGGGAATTATATATATCAAAATATTTATCCTACTGCCCACTGCTCCCCAAGGAGATGGGACAAATGCAGAGGACACATTTCACCACATCTAGTGTGTGTGTGACAATCATTGGTACTTTAATCTAATTAATCTTAATCTATTAGTAATGCAATATTTGATTTAATTCTATTTATTTATTTACTGTATTTTCATTTATTTTTTTCTATTAATCTTCATATGTCTTGCTTGTATTTTATTCTTTATCTCTACTCATAGTTCTTACTATTTTACGAGTTTTATTATTTTTATTTTCCGACGTTCCTCAGATGAGCCATCTAACTCAGGGGTTGTGATAGTGTTTACTCACATGTCTCCTCTGTACTCAGCCATGCATTCATTTGTTTATAGAGTTGCATATGTGCGTGTGTTTGTGTTTGGTATCTGTGTCCCTGCGTACGTATGTGATAATATGGGTCACCGAGGTATTGTTTTTAACTTTGTAAAGCACTTTGCCTTGCATTTATTTTACGTATGAAGAGCGCCCTATAAATCAAGTTTGATTGATGGATAAAAAGCACCATAAAAGCACCTCTGCCTTCAAAGGGTGTGGCCCCACAGTCCAGCCTCAAAACGATAGGGGCAAAGGCCATGAAGCCCTCCACACAGTGCTTCCGGATGGAATCGATGATGGAGGGAGGGAAGTGGATGTGGAGGTCGCAGAGAAACACGATGCTGTGGTCGTCCTGTTGACGGACAGGAAAAATGACGTGAAATGAAAAGCTGAGTTGATAAAAAGCTCAGTGACCAGCACTCACGTTTATGAGGTTGATGCCTGCTTGCAGACCTGCAGATCGCTCAAAGTTACCGCTCAGCTTCATATACTGGTACCTAAATATGCCAGAAACACCATTATAGCACATGCATAAATGCAATATGAGTACATTCAGAAATATACTGTGACATTGCTTAGTTTGATGTATTATTGACAATATTTTGACTGAACTTAAATGTATAATAGACTGTATTTATGTTATTCACGTGTGAATAATGCTGTATAATAGACTGTATTTATATTATTCACATGTGAATAATGCTGTATACTAGACTGTATTTATATTATTCACATGTGAATAATGTTGTATAATAGACTGTATTTATATTATTCACATGTGAATAATTCTGTATAATAGACTGTATTGATATTATTCACATGTGAATAATGCCGTATAATAGACTATTTTATCTTGACTAACAAGCCAAAGATAATTCAAGATGTTACCATATTCAACAAAGTAAACACTGGCAGTGACCACCGTATGGTTATGTGCAAAGTGAAGGTAGATACGAGACTAGAAAGAATGAAATTAATAGCAAAATACAGAAAGCCCGATATGATCAATTTGGAAGCCAGAAAGCATGAATTTCAACTAGAACTACAAAACCGCTTTCAAGGACTGGAAGTAGAAGATACTTCCGACCTTGATGAATGGAATGACAAATTCATTGACATAGTACATGAGAGCTCTATAAAAACAGCAGGGAAAGAAAAGAAAAAGCAAGAGTCCAAACTCTCAGATAGCACAAAGTGGCTAATGGAGAAAAGGAGGAATATGAAGAGAGATGGAGTGGGATTCCAGAATGTTGAATATACAGAAACATGCAAGACAATACGAAAGAAACTCCGACAAGACATAAGAAAATACAACACCCTTAAAATTCAAGAGACAATAGAAAACAATAAAAGTTTGAAGAAAACAAGGCAGAAACTTGCAAGTGGAAAGCAGAAAATAACAACATTACTTGATAAAAAGGGGACAGAAATCACAGATCAAGACATGATTTTGATGAGGATTGAAGAATTTTATGAAGAACTCTATCAAAGCAGTCAGTCAGTAGACCTTCAATTATCCACAGACTCAGAAGAAATTCCAGACATCACATATTGGGAGGTGCAGCATGCAGTCAAAAACATGAAACGAGGGAAAGCACCAGGACCAGATAATATTTTAATTGACACAATTAAAGAGGGGGACGATGTCATTGCTAAGGAGCTGGCGAAGCTATACACAGCTTGCTTACATCAGGGGAAAGTGCCAGAGAAGTGGAAAGAAGCTAACATGATCATCATTTTCAAGAAAGGGGACAAGAGGGACCTCAAGAACTACAGACCTATTAGCCTTCTTTCAAACATATACAAGTTGTTTACAAGAATTCTGACAAATCGAATGGAAAATACACTTAATAGCAACCAACCCAGAGAACAAGCAGGGTTTAGCAGTGGTTTTTCTACCATGGACCATATTCATACATTGAATCAGATCAAAGAAGAATGCCAAGAATACAACAAACCACTTTGTATGGCCTTCATAGACTATGAAAAAGCATTTGATTCGGTGGAGACACAGTCGGTTCTAAAAGCTCTGCAAGATCAAGGAATTCATCATAAGTACATTAACTTACTCAAGGACATCTACACAAACTGCACTACCACAGTTACGCTGCACAAACCAAGCGAGAAAATCCACATAAAGAAGGGTGTCCGACAAGGCGATACAATTTCGCCTAAACTGTTTACAGCTTGTTTGGAAGGCATATTTCGCTCTCTGGAGTGGGAGGATAAAGGAGTTGATATCAACGGAGACAAATTTAATCATCTGAGATTTGCAGATGACATTGTTGTCTTGGGAGAGCAAATCAGTGAAGTGGAAGATATGCTTAAAGACCTTGCAAATGCCAGCAAATGTTGTGGATTGAAAATGAATATGAAAAAAACAAAAGTTATGGCAAATTCCATGGTACCTCATGGACCTGTGACTGTTAATGGAAATGAAATTGATGAAGTTAATGAATATATCTATCTGGGGCAGAGATTTAGCCTGAAAGAAAAGAGTCAAGAACAGGAGATAGGGAGGAGAATCAGATTGGGCTGGTGCCAATATGGAAAACTGAGCAACATCATGAGAGGAGAAATACCGTTAAGCCTAAAAAGAAAGGTCTTTAATCAATGCGTGTTACCAACCATGACATATGGAGCTGAAACCTGGGCATTGTCAAATAAAATGGAAAAGAAAATAGCAGCAGCACAACACAACATGGAAAGAAATATGCTCGGAATCACATATAAAGACAGAAAAACAAATGAATGGGTGAGAAAACAAACGCAAGTCCAAGACATTATGAGAACTATCAAATTCAGTAAGTGGAAGTGGGCTGGACATATCAGTAGAACAGATAATAGATGGACTTCCCTAATGACATCATGGAGACCCATGGATGGGAGCAGAAATAGAGGAAGACCAAGAGTGAGATGGCGAGATGAGATAGACAAATATTGGGGAACAGTGCAGTGGCAGGGAGCAGCTAGAGATCGTTCACTATGGCAGAAACATGCTGAGGCTTTCGTCCAGCAGTGGACTGACAATGGCTGATGATGATGAATAGACTATTTATTTTATTCACATGTGAATAATGCTGTATAATTGACTGTATTTATATTATTCACATGTGAATAATGCTGTATAATAGACTGTATTTATATTATTCACATGTGAATAATGCTGTTTAATAGACTGTATTTATATTATTCACGTGTGAATAATGCTGTACAATAGACTGTATTTATGTTATTCACATGTGAATAACGCTGTATAATAGACTGTATTTATATTATTTACATGTGAATAACGCTGTATAATAGACTGTATTTATACTATTCACATGTGAATAATGCTGTATAATAGACTGTATTTATATTATTCACATGTGAATAATGCTGTATAATAGACTGTATTTATCTTATTCACATGTGAATAATGCTGTATAATAGACTGTTTTTATGTTATTCACATGTGAATAATACTGTATAATAGACTGTATTTATGTTATTCACATGTGAATAATGCTGTACAATAGACTGTATTTATATTATTCACTTGTGAATAATTCTGTATAATAGACTGTATTTATGTTATTCACATGTGAATAATGCTGTATAATAGACTGTATTTATATTATTCACATGCGAATAATGCTGTATAATAGACTGTATTTATGTTATTCACATGTGAATAATGCTGTATAATAGACTGTATTTATCTTATTCACATGTGAATAATGCTGTATAATAGACTGTATTTATGTTATTCACATGTGAATAATGCTGTATAATAGACTGTATTTATGTTATTCACATGTGAATAATGCTGTGTAATAGACTGTATTTGCCGTATTTGTTCACATGTGAATAATGCTGTATAATAGACTGTATTTATATTATTCACAAGTGAATAATGCTGTATAATAGACTGTATTTATTTTATTCACATGTGAATAATGCTGTATAATAGACTGTATTTGCCGTATTTATTCACATGTGAATAATGCTGTATAATAGACTGTATTTATACTATTCACATGTGAACAATGCTGTATAATAGACTGCATTTATGTTATTCACATGTGAATAATGCTGCATAATAGACTGTATTTATGTTATTCACATGTGAATAATGCTGTATAATAGACTGTTTTTATGTTATTCACATGTGAATAATGCTGTATAATAGACTGTATTTATGTTATTCACATGTGAATAATGCTGTATAATAGACTGTAATTATGTTATTCACATGTGAATAATGCTGTATAATAGACTGTTTTTATGTTATTCACATGTGAATAATTCTGTATAATAAACTGTATTTATACTATTCACATGTGAATAATGCTGTATAATAGACTGCATTTATGTTATTCACATGTGAATAATGCTGTATAATAGACTGTATTTATGTTATTCACATGTGAATAATGTTGTATAATAGACTGTATTTATGTTATTCACATGTGAATAATGCTGTATAACAGACTGTATTTATGTTATTCACATGTGAATAATGCTGTATAATAGACTGTATTTATGTTATTCACATGTGAATAATGCTGTATAATAGACTGTATTTATGTTATTCACATGTGAATAATGCTGTATAATAGACTGTATTTATGTTATTCACATGTGAATAATGCTGTATAATAGACTGTATTTATGTTATTCACATGTGAATAATGCTGTATAATAGACTGTATTTATGTTATTCACATGTGAATAATGCTGTATAATAGACTGTATTTATATTATTCACATGTGAATAATGCTGTACAATAGACTGTATTTATATTATTCACTTGTGAATAATTCTGTATAATAGACTGTATTTATGTTATTCACATGTGAATAATGCTGTATAATAGACTGTATTTATGTTATTCACATGTGAATAATGCTGTATAATAGACTGTATTTATATTATTCACATGTAAAAAGTACCTAAGTGTTTATTGTTTATTGTGAGCGAACTGTGGTGCTGAATTTCCCCCAGGGATCAATAAAGTACTTTCTATTCTATTCTCTTCTATAGTGGATGTATTGTACTGTGCTGAATCGTACATGACAGGCTTTCTAATATTTTGGTTACCTCATTGAAGGGCATGAAAGGGCCAGATCGCTGGTTGACATTGGACAGTGCATGTGGCCTTTAAGCGCTGGCTGCACATGCACTATAATAATAATAATACTTATTGACTATGAAAGCCCACCTGGGCAGAGAGGACTTCTGCAGAGCCGTCCTCACGTCCATGTCGGTGCTGTTGTAGTCCACGATGATGACATTAAAATTGCTGTCCCCCGTCGCCTTGAACAAGTCGGCCATGTCGTCGATCAGCTGCTGCACCCAGCGGGCCTGGTTTTTCACTGTTTTTACCCCCACCCCAAGAAAATCAGGTAAAATTTATTAATTTGATTTCATAGACAACAATGAAGTTAAATGAGCGTACGGAATAGGGTTGCAAAATTCCAGGAATATTCAAAGTTGGAAGCTTTCCATGGGAATTAACGGGAATTCATGGGAAATTAATGGGAATAAACATTGAATGCATGTGGAGGGGGGCGTGGCCTGCGGGCCTGCAGTGAAGCGGGGTGTGCCAGGACCGGCTTCGAAATCAGCGACAGGTGTGTAGATGGCCCACCTGGGCCTGGTTATCTAATCACCTGTCGCTCTGTTAAAAGGCAGCAGCCGGGAGGAGAGAGTTGTTGGAGTTGGAGCCACAGAGAGACACACGCCCAGGCACAAATCATGTTGCTGGAAAGCAAGCCACCCCCGGGTGTTTATGAAAATAAAAGTCTCAATTCAAACTGTCTACCGGGCTCCCGAAGATCTGTCGGCCAGGAGAACCCACAACAAGAGGGAAACCTCACAATGCAACATGCTAGATCTTGCAGCATGATTATTAGCTAAAACGACCTGATTTAATGCAAATTCCATCCATTAATCTTTTTCCGCTTATCGGAGGTCGGGTCGCGGGGGCAGCAGCCTAAGCAGGGAAGCCCAGACTTCCCTCTCCCCAGCCACTTCGTCCAGGGGATCCCGAGGAAAAACTCAACCCAATGGGACAATGAGAAACCTTGGAGAGGACCGCAGTTGTGGGGACCCCCCCCTGGGTGACCGGTGCAATGGACATCCAGTGGATCTAGCATAATATTGTGAGAGTCCAGTCCATAGTGGATTTAACATAATAGTGTGAGAGTCCAGTCCATAGTGGATCTAACATAATAGTGTGAGAGTCCAGTCCATAGTGGATTTAACATAATAGTGTGAGAGTCCAGTCCATAGTAGATCTAACATAATAGTGTGAGAGTCCAGTCCATAGTGGATCTAACATAATAGTGTGAGAGTCCAGTCCATAGTGGATCTAACATAATAGTGTGAGAGTCCAGTCCATAGTGGATCTAACATAATAGTGTGAGAGTCCGGTCCATAGTGGATCTAACATAATACTGAGAGTCCAGTCCATAGTGGATCTAACATAATAGTGTGAGAATCCAGTCCATAGTGGATCTAACATAATAGTGTGAGAGTCCAGTCCATAGTGGATCTAACATAAGAGTGTGAGAGTCCAGTCCATAGTGGATCTAACATAAGAGTGTGAGAGTCCAGTCCATAGTGGATCTAACATAATGGTGTGAGAGTACAGTCCATAGTGGATCTAACATAATAGTGTGAGAGTCCAGTCCATAGTGGATCTAACATAATAGTGTGAGAGTCCAGTCCATAGTGGATCTAACATAACAGTGAGAGTCCAGTCCATAGTGGATCTAACATAATAGTGAGAGTCCAGTCCATAGTGGATCTAACATAATAGTGAGAGTCCAGTCCATAGTGGATCTAACATAATAGTGTGAGAGTACAGTCCATAGTGGATCTAACATAATAGTGTGAGAGTCCAGTCCATAGTGGATCTAACATAATAGTGAGAGTCCAGTCCATAGTGGATCTAACATAATAGTGAGAGTCCAGTCCATAGTGGATCTAACATAATAGTGTGAGAGTACAGTCCATAGTGGATCTAACATAATAGTGTGAGAGTCCAGTCCATAGTGGATCTAACATAATAGTGAGAGTCCAGTCCATAGTGGATCTAACATAATAGTGAGAGTCCAGTCCATAGTGGATCTAACATAATAGTGTGAGAGTCCAGTCCATAGTGGATCTAACATTATAGTGAGAGAGTCCAGTCCATAGTGGATCTAACATAATAGTGTGAGAGTCCAGTCCATTGTGGATCTAACATAATATTGTGAGAGTCCAGTCCATAGTGGATCTAACATAATAGTGTGAGAGTCCAGTCCATAGTGGATCTAACATAATAGTGTGAGAGTCCAGTCCATAGTGGGGCCAGCAGGAGACCATCCCAAGCGGAAACAGGTCAGCAGGGCAGAGACGTTCCCAACCAGCGTCTGCATTACTGAAGACGCCGCACCGACCCGCTTGTCGATCTCACCATCCACTCTTCCCCCACTCGTGAACAAGACTCCCAGGTACTTGAACTCCTCCACTTGGGGCAAGATCTCCTCCCCAATGCATATTAATGCAAATTGAGTCGAATTTTAACCCTGCACTGTGCATTCCTCTATCACATGTGCAGTGCATGCAACCGTAGTACGGAACAATACCTGGCACTATGAAATGGACCGTGGCCAGGGGGTTCCAGCTGAAGCTGACCGGGTTGCAGAGCAGAATTTCAGGCGCGGGCCGTCGGCGGAAGCTGAAGTCCTTGGCGCGCGGTCGAGTGCGGGGGCGATTGAGGGCGTAGACGTAGTGCGACAGGCGAAGCAGCCGACCCTTGTCGTCTTTCAGCTCCAGCTCCAGCAGGTAGCGGCTGCCCTGGACGCCGTCCACGCGCTTCTCCACATTGACCACACGCACCAGTGTGAAGACTCTGCATAGCCAGACAAGACAGAGGGAGTTTTTGCACGTATAAAAACAAAAGGAGACCCTTATTGTTACTTTTAACATTGAATCTACATATACACATACATACATGCTCAGTACTTCAGTTGTGTACTGTGTGGAGTTTGCATTAAGCATACTTGCCAACCCTCCCGTTTTTAGCGGGAGAATCCCGATATTCAGCGCCTCTCCCGACAACCTCCCGGCAGAGATTTTCTCCCGACAAACTCCCGGTATTCAGCCGGAGCTGGAGGCCACGCCCCCTCCAGCTCAATGCGGACCTGAGACTGAGTGGGGACAGCCTGTTCTCACGTCCGCTTTCCCACAAAATAAACAGCTTGCCTGCCCAAAGACGTCATAACATCTAGGGCTTTTATAGAGTGCACAACTGCGCACACAACAAGGAGACGAAGCAGAAGAACGAGGAAATTCATGGCGGCCGAAATGATATACTCATCATGAACGGAGAAGTTAAACAGGACAATACTGCCATCTAATGGATCGCCACTGGAACACTGAAATTCAAGTATTTATTTTTTTTTCTATGTAAATAAAATAAAATAAAAATATATATAGCTAGAATTCACTGAAAGTCAAGTATTTCATATATATATATATATATATATATATATATATATATACATACATACAGGTATATATATATATATATATATATATATATATATATATATATATATATATATATATATATATATATATATATATATATATATATATATATATATATGAAATATATATGAAATACTCGAGTTGGTGAATTGGATGAGGAACGTTAGAGTGACGGACTAGAATGCAGTTCAAGAGATATCTTTTTTCGCTCTGACCGTAACTTAGGTACAAGGCCTCATTGGAATCCACACTCTCTCCTTTTTCTATTGTGGATCACGGATTTGTATTTTAAACCACCTCGGATACTATATCCTCTTGAAAATGAGAGTCGAGAAGGCGAAATGGACATTCACAGTGACTTTCATCTCCACGACAATACATCGACGAAGCTCTTTAGTATGAGCTAACGTGATAGCATCTGTCTCAAATGCAGATAGAAACAAAATAAATAAATCCCTGACTGGAAGGATAGACAGAAGATCAACAATACTATTATCAGGAGACACCGAACCAAACACTGGACATGTAAATACACGGTTAATGCTGTGCCGCCTGGCGAAGCCTGGCAATGCTGTTGCTAACGACGCTAACTTAGCAACGGGACCTCGTCAGAGCTATGATAAAAACATTAGCGCTCCACCTACGCCAGCCAGCCCTCATCTGCTCATCAACACCCGTGCTCACCTGCGTTCCAGCGATCGACGATGCGGTCGGCGGCCCGGAGACGTAAGATGTCAAGGTGAGGTCGCCGGCGCTAGCTCTGCTATCCAACAAAGTCCTCCTGGTTGTGTTGCTGCAGCCAGCCGCTAATACACCGATCCCACCTACAACGTTCTTCTTTGCAGCCTCCACTGTTCATTAAACAAATTGCAAAAGATTCACCAACACAGATGTCCAGAATACTGTGGAATTTTGTCGAAGAAAACAGAGTGTCCAATAGGGTCCAAACACTTCCGTGGACCTCGCGACGTCACCCGCATACGTCATCCTCCAAAGGCGTTTTGAACCGGAAGTTCCCCGGGAAATTTAAAATTGCACTTTATAAGTTAACCCGGCCGTATTGGCATGTGTTGCAATGTTAAGATTTCATCATTGATATATAAAATATCAAACTGCGTGGTCGGTAGTAGTGGCTTTCAGTAGGCCTTTAAGTGTGTGTAATAAAGTTAACAACAGTTGGAGTTTGTTCTTTGTTATTCCTGTGTTCCAGTGTCAGAATAATTTTATGTAAGTTATCACAAAACTTTCTGTTCCCATGAGTTCCCGGCGAGAGGACAAAAGCTGTCTTTGATCTTACCAAGCAAAAGGCTTGTAAAACTCCACTGTGTACGATGGGAAGCGACATGAAAGTGTCGGTTTCTTTGATCTATTGTGATCCACAGGAAGATCTCGTCTTGAGCCGAGATCTACAAAGCGGAGAGGAAGCAGGACCTGACGCAAGCTTCAGGCATCTAATCTTTGAACCGATTTGTGACCGAGGGCAACGGCGGTTTACCACCCCCTCTCCCCTTAAAAACAGCTGTTGCCATGTAATCAGGGAAAGTCCAAATAAAAGAGGAGGCCTGCAATCCTTTCGTCAGAGCGTGGTGGAAGGCTGTGCAAAGAGTACAGCCCAGGCGTCTCTCCTCATTGAGCTAAATTGAATCCTGTCTCTGTTTAATTCCTTGCTTCTTGTCTGTTTAATAGATGTCATCGGTGTTTGAACCTGACATCCAGTTTCCTGTCCTGGCACTTATGTTTTGTTAGTATTTCCTGTTGAACTCCTTATTTTGCTGCACTTTCACTTTCCTGCAAGCACACCTGTTTTTCTGTTGGTTAAGCAAGTCGATTTAGGATGACTCACCTGTTGCTGCTAGCCAGCGCTGAATTATTGAATGGTGTCACTGTTTGCACTGCTGCATTACTTTGCTGCCGCAAAATGCTCTGCACTAGCCCGCCGTTTGCTACCTTTTGGTATTTTTCTCGGATTAAACTATTTCACTTGCACCTCGCCTGCCGTCTCTGCATCTTGAAGTCACGACAAACCCAACCTTGCGAGCATGTTACAAATGAATAATTGTATTTAACGTACATGTATCCTGTGGTGTATATTCACCCTTTCATGTTGACTACACTGGGTTCTTGCAAGGCCCGCTGAGGTCAGTCAAACGAAGCGTGTTTTTCCTGAAACATTTTGCTGGACTTCTGATCTGAATTGTTGAAGATGAAATGTGTTCCACGTTACAGTACAGGGCACATTTCCCCCATCTTAGCTTCTCTCCACTGGCTGCCAGAATAGTTTAGGATTCGTTTTAAAATGAGCTTTTAAATCCCTAAAATGGCTTGGCCCCACCCCTACCTCTCGGAGATGCAAACCTTTCTGGTTACTCAGGTCAGATTTCATTTTTCATGATTTTTCAAAATGTTATAGTTGTTGACTCATGACCAATTAGTTGCTTATTAGTTTTAAAATGGTCAAAAATTGTTACATTTATTATAATAAATCAGTTATTATTTGAATTAATTTAACTAAATAATGTATTATTATATTTAAGGTCATAATTAAACTTATGTCCAATTAGTTGCTAATTAGTTTTAAAATGTTACAATTATTTAATTGATCATAATAAAAATAATAATGTATTATTTGAATCATTTTAACTAAATAATGTATCATTATATTTAAGGCCATAATTAAACTTATGTCCATTTAATTTTAAAATTGTTTAATTTATCATAATAAAATAATAATAAATCAGTTATTATTTGAATTAATTTAACTAAATAATGTATTATTATATTTAAGGTCATAATTAAACTTATGTCCAATTAGTTGCTAATTAGTTTTAAAATGTTAAAATTGTTTAATTGATCATAATAAAATAATAATAAATAATGTATTATTTGAATTATTTTAACTAAATAATTTATCATTATATTTAAGGCCATAATTAAACTTATGTCCATTTAGTTTTAAAATTGTTTAATTTATCATAATAAAATAATAATAAATCAGTTATTTGAATTAATTTAACTAAATAATGTATTATTATATTTAAGGTCATAATTGAACTTATGTCCAATTAGTTGCTAATTAGTTTTAAAATTGTTAAAATTGTTTAATTAATCATAATAAAATAGTAATAAATCAGTTGTTTGAATTAATTTAACTAAATAATGTATAATTATATTTAAATGTCATAATTAAACTTATGTCCAATTAGTTGCTAATTAGTTTTAAAATGTTAAAATGGTTTAATTGATCATAATAAAATAATAATAAATAATGTATTATTTGAGTTATTGTAACTAATTAATGTATCATTATATTTAAGGCCATAATTAAACTTATGTCCAATTAGTTGCTAATTAGTTTTAAAATTGGTAAAATTGTTTAATTGATCATAATCAAATAATAATAAATAATGTATTATTTAAATTGTTTTAACTAAATAAAGTATCATTATATTTAAGGCCATAATTAAACTTATGTCCAATTAGTTTTAAAATTGTTAAACTAGTTTAATTCATCATAATAAAATAATAAATAATGTAGTATTTGAATTAATTTTACTAAATTATGTATTATTATATTAAAGGCCATAGTTAAACTTATATCCAATTAGTTGCTAATTAGTTTTAAAATTGTTAAAGCTGTTTAATTTATCATAATAAAATAATAATAAATCAGTTATTATTTGAATAATTTAACTAAATAATGTATTATTATATTCAAGGCCATAATTAAACCTATGTCCAATTAGTTTAAAAATTGTTAAAATTGTTTAATTTATCATAAAAAAAATAATAAATAACGTAGTATTTAAATTAATTTGACTAAATTATGTATTATTATATTAAAGGCCATAGTTAAACTTATGTCCAATTAGTTGCTAATTAGTTTTAAAATTGTTAAAGCTGTTTAATTTATCATAATAAAATAATAATAAATAATGTATTATTTGAATTACTGAATAGCGTATCGTTATATTTAAGGCCATAATTAAACTTATGTCCAATTAGTTGCTAATTAGTTTTAACATTTACATTTAAATAAAAAATGGCCCATTCACCTGCAAAGACATTTTGCTTAATCATGGCCATGTTTTTTTGTTTTTTTACAAATCTGCTGAAATTCTAAAGAGATGTGTTTGTCAGTCCTCTCAAGGCGAGTACCAAATTCTGTTGTTATTCACCCAAACACCCTAAAGTTACAGTGAGTGCTTTTAATGTGCATTAAGATGCATGAGAAATTTCTTATGGGGTCAAATGTGAATAACAGCGCCACCATGAGGTGTGTTTATTTTTCCAAATAGTCTTCCCTCAGCGTGCAGCGGCTCAGGAGTGGAGCCATGAAGGCAGAAAGATGCTTACTTCTCATGCTTATCGTTGAGCTGCTCCATAAAAGCCTGGACTACGGGCAGAGCGTCGCTGGAGTGGAGCAGCAGGTTTCCCGAGATGTTGCAGTGCAGATCGATCCAGTCGGAGCGCATGGCCTGCAGGTCCAAGTGGTTGACCTGTGGGGTTGCAAAATTACGGGAATATTCAAAGTTGGAAACTTTCCATGGGAATTAACGGGAATAAACATTGAATGCAACATGCTAGATCTTGCAGCATGATTATTAGCTAAAACAACCTGATTTAATGCAAATTCAGTAGAATTTCAACCCTGCACAGTGCATTCCTCCATCACATGCCCAGGTAATTCCCAGCATGCTACACACTATTGAGGCCACACTAGTATTTGAGCCCAAGGACTTCATCCAGTCAGGTAAGTGTTGATGATATTACTGGGGTAAATATATTTGATCTATGGTATTTAAGTGTAATTGCTTGTTACTGTATGACTGTAGACTACTCCAGCAGACTTCCACTCAAGCTAGCTAGCTGTTCCTGTACTTGTTCAATTATTTTGGGGCCGATATCTCTAGCTAGCTAGGTTTATGTACCACCACAGTCTCATAATGAACTAAAAATATTTCTCCGTTAGCCGTGATGCTAATTTTCTCTATGTCAAATCCCATTAATTTATGCTAACAACGTTAGCGATCCGAATTGACCTTTTTTGTGATGTGTAAAGTTCAACTAGCAAATACTAAATCAAAAGGTGTAGTTTCCTCTGCCTTCTGTTCTGCTAGCCATTCTGTTGTCATACAAGAATGTAGCTAATAGTTTGATTCAGCATGCTGATTGACTGTTCATTTATTCATCTAGTCCAGGGGTCGGCAACCCGCGGCTCTAGAGCCGCATGCGTCTCTTTAGCGCCGCCCTAGTGGCTCTCTGAAGCTTTTTCAAAAATGTATGAAAAATGGAAAAAGATGAGGGGGAAAAAATTGTTTTTTTTTGTTTTAATATGGTTTCTGTAGGAGGACAATCATTACACAAACCTCCCTAATTGTTATAAAGCACACTGTTTGTATTAAACATGCTTCACTGATTCCAGTATTTGGCGAGCGCCGTTTTGTCCTACTAATTTTGGCGGTCCTTGAACTCACCTTTAGTTTGTTTACATGTATAACTTTCTCTGACTTTCTAGGACGTGTTTTATGCCACTTATTTTTCTGCCTCATTTTGTCCACCAAACTTTTAACGTTGTGGGTGAATACACAAAGGTGAGTTTTGTTGATGTTATTGACTTGTGTGGAGTGCTAATCAAACATATTTGGTCACTGAATGACTGCAAGCTAATCGATGCTAACATGCTATTTAGGCTAGCTATATGTACATATTGCATCATTATGCCTCATTTGTAGCTATATTTGAGCTCATTTAGTTTCCTTTAAGTCATCTCAATTAAATGTATATCTCATGACACACTATCTGTTTGTAATATGGCTTCTAATTTGTTGCGGCTCCAGACAGATTTGTTTTTGTATTTTTGGTCCAATGGGTGAGGGCCGACATCCGGGAAACTGAGCTACATACGGGTTCTTCGAGCCATAGCAACCAGAATGGCGTTGAAAACAAACCGTTGCCATTACTCTTTAACCTGTCGACCTACGCTGGTTAAACCCGTCATTCTGCCTCCAAAATGCCGAAAAACTGTGTTGTTTTTGGTTGTGCTAACCACAACTGGAAACAGGGAAAACAAAGGTTGTATTTTGTTCTGCCAAAGCGTGATAAAAGCCCACAGAGACGAGACAAATGGCTCGCAGCTTTACACTGGGAAAACGAGGACGGTTCTCACTGGAGTCCCCCAAAGTCCCGGGTCGTGTGTTCGGATCACTTCGTTTCTGGTAAATATAAGGAACAAAAATCCACCTTCTTAACCACAACTTGGCTATACGTCCGTGCTAATGTTGTACTTGTTGAATTTGTACCTTATAACGTTCGACAGCTGAAGTTGTTGTTGTACAAAAATAACATGCGGTACGTTGTGGCTTGTACAGCCCTTTGAGACACTTGTGATTTAGGGCTATATAAATAAACATTGATTGATTGATTGATATACTATATAGTCTATAGCCTAGCTAGCTATTTTCGAAAACCGGACAACGAGAGGATACCAAAGGCAGCGTTAAGATGGACACCACCGGGAAAACGTAAGCCAGGGCGGCCAAAGAACACCTGGCGAAGAACAGTTGAAGGGGAGCTGAAAGAGATGAAGCTTACATGGGGCGAGGCACAGAGACGAGCACAGCAGGGAGATGAATGGCGTCGAGTCGTCGAAGCCTTATTTCCCATCCGGGAAGAAGAGGATTAAGTTAAGTAAGTAATATACTATATAGTCTATAGCCTAGCTAGCTATTTTCGAAAACCGGTTTCGTTTAAATTTGCACTTAACAGTTGGGTTTTTAAAAACCAATAAACCCTATAATTTTCATGTTGCCATTCAATACATGTAGCCCTCAAATCTCTCAATATTTTATACACTAACACTTGATCTTGTTGTTGATAACTTCCGCGTCTCTTTCTTAGTAGCGCGCAGGCTAAGCTAACTAGCAAGCTAAGCTAAGCCTGAGAAGCTTTAAAGTTCACTGAGACGAGTCTGACGCAAATAACACATTTTCGTTTTTTCACACGATATGCGAATAAGTAAAAATGCGTAAATGAAGGATTTAACGCCGACTTCCAAGCCACAACGCTCGTTAAATGCTTTTTCTGTCAATGCTGTGTTCGCTGTGAGCTGGTTTGTTTTCAACAAATTCCCGGTTGCTAGGGGATTGGTAGGCAGAAGTGACGTAGGTCCGCCCTCACCCATATGGCTCTTTCAACATTTTGGGTTGCCGACCCCTGATCTAGCCTATTTATATTAATTTGTCCATCAGTCAATTATTTTTAAAGACTACTCCAATTGTTTAGCTGACTATTTGGCATTGCATTAGTGTTTGACAAGAATAAATAAATACAAAGAGAATAATGCCACGTACACCATCTGATGTGTGGAGACATTTCACCCCGAGCAATGTAGGCGGAAAGGCGGTGTACATTTGCAAATACTGTGCAAAGAGCTACGTCAATAATGCCACAAAGATGCAGCAGCATATAGACAAGTGCTCAATAATATATCATTATTGTAATTCCCCATTCATTCCCATGGACAGTGTCTAACTTTGAATACCGTATTTTTCGGATTATAAATCGCTCCGGAGTATAAGTCGCACCGGCTGAAAATGCATAATAAAGAAGGAAAAAAACATATATAAGTCGCACTAGAGTATAAGTCGCACTGACAGAGAGGCGATTGTGTTGCATGAAGCGGTAACACCAAGAAGGTCCTCCCGCAAAGGTCTTTTATATTCACCTCCTTGGCAACTACCATATTTTTTGGACTATAAGTGGCAGTTTTTTTCATAGTTTGGTCGTTGCGACTTATACTCAGGAGCGACTTATGTGTGAAATGATTAACACATTATAATATTATTGATCTCATTCACGTAAGAGACTAGACGTATAAGATTTCATGGGATTTAGCGATTAGGAGTGACAGATTGTTTGGTAAACGTATAGCATGTTCTATATGTTATAGTTATTTGAATGACTCTTACCATAATATGTTAGGTTAACATACCAGGCACGTTCTCAGTTGGTTATTTATGCCTCATATAACGTATACTTATTCAGCCTGTTGTTCACTATTCTTTATTTTAAATTGCCTTTCAAATGTCTATTCTTGGTGTTGGCTTTTATCAAATACATTTCCCCCAAAAAATGCGACTTATACTCCAGTGCGACTTATATATGTTTTTTTTAGGGATGTCCGATAATGGCTTTTTTGCCGATATCTGATATTGTCCAACTCTTAATTACCGATACAGATATCAACCGATACCGATATAAACCGATACCGATATATACAGTCGTGGAATTAACACGTTATTATGCCTAATTTGGACAACCAGGTATGGTGAAGATAAGGTCCTTTTAAAAAAAAAAAAAAAAAAAAAAGGTAAATTAAAAACATTTTCTTGAATAAAAAAAGAAAGTAAAACAATATAAAAACAGTTACCGTATTTTTCAGAGTATAAGTCGCTCCGGAGTATAAGTCGCACCGGCCAAAAATGCACAATAAAGAAGGAAAAAAACATATATAAGTCGCTCTGGAGTATAAGTCGCATTTTTTGGGGGAAATGTATTTGATAAAAGCCAACACCAAGAATAGACATTTGAAAGGCAATTTAAAAGAAATAAAGAATAGTGAACAACAGGCTGAATAAGTGTACGTTATATGAGGCATAAATAACCAACTGAGAACGTGCCTGGTATGTTAACGCAGTGTTTCCCATAAACTGCCAAGATACCTGTGGCGGTCGGGGCGTGGCCATGGGCGTGGCTATGGGCGTGGTTACCATGACATCATCGAGTAATTTGCATAATTTACTACAATGATATGATTTTCTCTAAAAAGGCTCAAAAAATGTATACTTACTAATTAATAATAACAGTTTTGTTTCAAACGTCCATCCATCCATCCATCCATCCATCCATTTAACAATATAATTACAACACTTTATGTACATATTTATATACAGATTTGAACAATAAGTTATTCACTGAAATATATTTATTAATTGTGGTTCTTACAAAAAATATATCTTATAAAATATAAAAGCTAAAATGTCTCTTAAAGCTCTGCCCCTTTAATTAGTGCATACTAAATAATTTAACTTTAGCCTACTACTACAACCATATTATTTACCAGCAACATAAAGTGAAACAGAGGCAAAGGTGTCCTGCCACAGTCAGTAACAAATAAACAGAAAACAGTAGTGGTCAAATACAAATAAGGCAACAGGAGAAGTATCCTACACTTCTCTTTTGTAAAGTAAATCTGAACAGCCTATATGGGCATCTACATCAACTATATGATTTGCCTGAGAAGCTGGAAAGGACAAAATAAATAAATAAATATATATATATATATATATATATATATATATATATATTTGTGGCGGACGTAATTCTTTCGTGGCGGGCCGCCACAAATAAATGAATGTGTGGGAAACACTGTAACGTAACATACTATGGTAAGAGTCATTCAAATAACTATAACATATAGAACATGCTATACATTTACCAAACAATCTGTCACTCCTAATCGCTAAATCCCATGAAATCTTATACGTCTAGTCTCTTACGTGAATGAGCTAAATAATATTATTTGATATTTTACGCTAATGTGTTAATAATTTCACACATAAGTCGTTCCTGAGTATAAGTCGCACCACCGGCCAAACTATGAAAAAAACTGTGACTTTTAGTCCGAAAAATACAGTACATAGAAACTAGTAATTAATGAAAATGAGTAAAATTAACTGTTAAAGGTTAGTACTATTAGTGGAGCAGCAGCACGCACAATCATGTGTGCTTACGGACTGTATCCCTTGCAGACTGTATTGATATATATTGATATATAATGTAGGAAGCAGAATATTAATAACAGAAAGAAACAACCCTTTTGTGTGAATGGGGGAGGGAGGTTTTTTGGGTTGGTGCACTAATTGTAAGTGTATCTTGTGTTTTTTATGTTGATTTAATAAAAAAAAAAAACGATACCGATAATAAAAAAAAACACAATACCGATAATTTCCGATATTACATCTTAAAGCATTTATCGGCCGATAATATCGGTAGGCCGATATTATCGGACATCTCTAGTTTTTTCCCTTCTTTATTATGCATTTTCGGCCGGTGCGATTTATACTCCAGAGCGATTTATACTCCAAAAAATACGGTAATAATTTCACACATAAGTCGCTCCAGAGTATAAATCGCACCCCCGGCCAAACTATGAAAAAAACTGCGATTTATAATCCGAAAAGTACGGTAATCAAAAAATGGTCAATTTTTCCAAACTTCCCGTGGTGAATTTACGGAAACTTTCCGTAAATTTACCGGATACTTTCCACCCCTTTCCACCCCTATTGACCTGGAAAGTCTGGCTCCAGTCGACCTCGGCGTCAAACACCGGCGCCGGCGTGACGTCCTCGTCGTCGAACCCTTCGAAGTCTCCCCCTGGTCCCCATAGATCGTCCACCTCCATCTCTCTCCTGCGTCGGTCCTGCTCGTGAAGTTCCGCTTCCACTCGCCCTCCCTTGACATCCAGACCTGACCACTTCTGGTCTGCAGCCAAGACTTTAGCTCTGCGAATGTTGTCCTCTATGTCCTGCAGTAGATGCATGTTCATCTCCAGCTCTTTGTCCATGAAGTTCCGTCTGCGGTCCGTGTCCCTCGGCTTGGCTGCCAATAAGGAGGACTTGTTGTTTGCTTGTTGGAAGAGCTGCTGGCTAACTGTAGTGCGAGTGAGACTTTCACCAACCACTTCTTTGGTCTTTGTAACTGTCCCAATGTGGCTTTCAGTCATTTTATCCGACCCCCTTTTGTAGTTTTTCTCTGTTTCCGGCTTCTGTCTTTTAATGATTTGTTGAGGCTTTACTCTTTTAGCTGGTTTTAGCTTTCCTTTTGGTTGCACTACTTCTTTACCCGGCCCCTTGGCTTTCACTCGTGGTGGTCTCTCTTGCCTGTACACTTCGGAGCTGGCCAAGTGGCGAGGCTGGGCAACGTCTCCGCCCGTCGTGCTCTCCACGCCAACTTTGGCTGAGCGCTCCAAGGCGTCGTTGGCCTTACCCAAAGAGAAAAGTTTGCGCCTTCGTTTGGAGACGTAATCGTCGTAATCGTCGCCGTAGTCCGAGAGCGGATTGGTGTCCCTCCGACGAGCCGCTTTGTCTCTTGGATACGCGTCATTGCCAAAAACGTCGTCGTCGTCGTCTTCCAGAACCGACTTCCTCCTTTGGAAGCTGTAATCTGAAACAAAGATGTGTAAACTAGGATGGAAACGCCGACTTGGCATAAAAATGTTTAAAAAAATGTACCGCCGGCTGTGTCCTTCTCAAATGCATCAGGTGTGTCGAGTCTCATGTACCTTGAGAAACCAAACCTGCAAGAGGAAATAGACAAATATTTGAATTTAATTTCATTTTTTTATTTGTATTAATCAATCCAACAAAACAATACAAAACCACAATAATGCAATCCAATTCCAAACCAATTAATGCTGAAAGGTACATACAGGTTTTGGGGCAACGTTTTCATGGACGCCCCTGCTTATTTCAGCAAGACAGTGCCAAGCCACGTGTTACAACAGCGTGGCTTCATAGTAAAAGAGTGCGGGTACTAGACTGGCCTGCCTGTAGTCCAGACATTGAAAATGTGTGAAGGCTAAAATATGAGAAGGGAGACTGTTGAACAACTTAAGCTGTACATCAAGCAAGAATGGGAAAGAATTCCACTTCAAAAATGCGTCTCCTCAGTTCCCAAACCTTTACTGAGTGTTGTTAAAAGGAAAGGCCATGTAACACACTGGTAAAAATGCCTTTTTTGCAATGTGTTGCTGCCATTAAATTCTAAGTTCATGATTATTTGCAAAAAAAAAAAAAGTTTCTTATTTCGAACATGAAATATCTTGTCTTTACAGTCTATTCAATTGAATATAAGTTGAAAAGGATTTGCAAATCATTGTATTCTCTTTTTATTTACCTTTTACACAACATGACAACTTCACTGCTTTTGGGTTTTCTATATAGGTAGGAAATAATACAAAGTGATTTAATTCATATTAAGTAGCATTTGTCGTATAAGTATTGAGAACATAGTACTTTTACTTATTTCTTATTTTATCTTTTAGTATTGTTTTCCTATTGCTTTTTTATTTCGCTGGCCTTTAAGCATCTTAACATTAGCTTTAGTTCATGTGTAGTTGATTCAATATTTTTTTTCATAGTTGGTGTTTAAAGCAGCTAAAAGTTGAAACTATGTGGCATTTGCTGCTTTACAGTATCTGCTGCTCTACATGCCTTTGTTTGCCCCACAGGGACATATACAGTTGAATTTATTTGTTAAGATAAATAAATACAATAAAACTAAAATAAAGTAAACCCCACTCTTTGAGGAGCATTTGCTTAGAAAAATCAATTTGTTTAAAAAAATAATACTCAACTAACGGTACACTGCAAAAAGTCAGTGTTCAAAAACTAGAGAAAAAAATACAAAAAATTAGGGTTATTTTATTTGAACTAAGCAAAATGATCTGCCAATAGAAGAAGAACATTTGGCTTGTCAAGACTTTCCAAAACAAGTAAAATTAGCTAACCTCAATGAACCCACAAATACCTTAAAATAAGTATATTCTCACTAACAACAAGTGCACTTTTCTTGGTAGAAAAAAAAAGACATAATTGAAATAATGATATGCGCTCGGCATTACATTTCTTGAAACCAGCAAATTTACACTAAAAACTAATTTATTGTTCTTAATGGAAAGTCAACAAGGCAACCGTGTCAAGGTGTGTTGTTGGTGACGAACCCCAAGATGCAGAGATGGCAGGCTTTGTCCAGGAAAACATGATTTAATGTTCATAAAATAAAGGTAAAAACACAAACCAGGAACTAGGAATAGCCAAAACTGAAAACAGGAACAAGCAAACAGAAAAACTGGAAACAGCTAATGGCTAACAAGAAAACACAAAACAAAAGAGCTAGGAGAAAGCAAACTACAAATAGCTAACAGGAACAGCTTACCGCTACGACGACAGGTACAAGGACAAGTAGTAGCACGACAGGTAGTAGCTGTAACGATATCTACACGACAGGTAGGAATGACAATAATCCAGCACCGAGTGGAGGACAAAGCAGGTTTAAATAGTAGCTGGTTGATTGGCACCAGGTGTGGCCCGGTGCCAATCAGCCACAGCTGAGGGGACAGCACTCAGAGAGACAAACAGGAAACTGAACCAAAATAAGAGTGCTGACAGGAAATAAAACAAACACAGAGAAAAAATTAAAACTTGACCAAACTGTCAGGGACAAGCCTGACAAACCGCTTGTTACTCTCGGGGTCTCCTAGCCGCTCAGGCAAATCATATTGTCTAAAAATGCATTTTTCCATCCATAACATGACATCATCGCGCCAAGTGCGTGCTCTTTCAGTCAATTAGTGCGCATACATACAGCCCGGCCCCCGGACAACATTTCTTTAATTGTAATTTTGAAGAATTCATCTGAATGTGCATGAACTATTTCTGTTCAAAATAGTTAGACATGTCACATGTTAAATGTTTAAATATTAACTGTCAGTTTACTGTACTGTGCCAACTGTACTACTATATGAGTACGTATTTTCTATTGTTTCATTGGAAATAAAACAGCTGTTTTAATTATGAGACACAATTGTGTCAAAATCATGTTGTTGTTTTTTCATGCTTGAAATAAGAAATGATTACTTTAAAAAAGCAGTTTTCTACTTGTGAGTGTTGATGACACAGCTTTGCAACAGTTGATATTCTAGTTTCAAGCATGTTTTACTCAATATAGGTCATGAAATCTCAGCAACAAGCTGTAATATCTTACTGAGATCATTTAGAACACTTAAAACAAGTAAAACACTCTAACATAAAATCTGCTTAGTGAGAAGAATTATCTTATCAGACAGAAAAGAAGCAAATATCACCCTTATTTGACATATTTCATCTTACTTAGTTTTTGCAGTGTGCTGCTAATGTTGTACTGAGCAGCCAGACCCTTTATTTGCAGAAGTAGGTTCCATTGTTGGTGTTATGGTGAATCATCATTGCTACCTTTATGTGTTGCCATGACCCCAAAAAACATAATTGCAGAGCCCCTTTAGATGTCCACTTAGCAGAAGTTTCACAAGACTTTCTGACTTCACACATAATGATGGCTTCAACTTCAAGTCTAGCTACCCAAACATTTGGAATGAACTCCAAATGTGTAAAAATGTTTCCAAATCTTTGATGTACACTACCGTTCAAAAGTTTGGGGTCACATTGAAATGTCCTTATTATTGAAGGAGAAGCACTGTACTTTTCAATGAAGATAACTTTAAACTAGTCTTAACTTTAAAGAAATACACTCTATACATTGCTAATGTGGTAAATGACTATTCTAGCTGCAAATGTCTGGTTTTTGGTGCAATATCTACATAGGTGTATAGAGGCCCATTTCCAGCAACTATCACTCCAGTGTTCTAATGGTACAATGTGTTTGCTCATTGGCTCAGAAGGCTAATTGATGATTAGAAAACCCTTGTGCAATCATGTTCACACATCTGAAAACAGTTTAGCTCGTTACAGAAGCTACAAAACTGACCTTCCTTTGAGCAGATTGAGTTTCTGGAGCATCACATTTGTGGGGTCAATTAAACGCTCAAAATGGCCAGAAAAAGAGAACTTTCATCTGAAACTCCACAGTCTATTCTTGTTCTTAGAAATGAAGGCTATTCCACAAAATTGTTTGGGTGACCCCAAACTTTTGAACGGTAGTGTACTTATTACTTGTATTGACCATACTCATTTGTCTCTATCTGAATATGTACTCACAGTTTCATGTAGCTGGGGTTCTCTGGGTAGAAGCAGCTGTTCTCTTCCTCCATGTGTGTGAGGCGAGTGTAGTCCTTAGGATATATGTAGGACATGTGCACCTGGGGAGAAGATCCATTCGGTGTTACTGTGGGCTTACACAATTTGGTGAAAAAGTCACGGCATGTAGATAATAATGCTTGGTTTGATACCATCACTGTTATTTTGTTTAACTACACAGTTTGTCATGGAGGTTGTACTGAATCATTTGGATTCAGATTGATGCAAAGCATAGCACGTTGAAGGCACCGGTTCAAGTGATCAACGTGCACATGAGTAGAAAAGTTAGAAAGTAGAGGAAGCACTGAAATACCCTTCGTTGTAGGGACTGCATGCAGCACTCGAATCCAGGAGAAGTCAGGGTTCTTCCGATACCAATTGTCAGAATAATTGTATGTAAGTTATCACAAAACCCGGCGAGGAGACAAAAGCTGTCTTTGATCTTACCAAGCAAAAGGCTTGTGAAACTCCACTGCGTACGATGGGAAGCGACATGAAGGTGTCGGTTTCTTTGATCTATTGCAGGGGTGTCCAAACTTTTTCCACTGAGGGCCGCACACGGAAAAATTAAAGCCTGCGGGGGCCATTTTGATAGTTTTCATATCATAACAAAATATATGGATTTTGGTTTGTTTTTTTTACCTTTAGGGCTCCCGGGGACCATAAAGGGTCTAAGTCATTAAAATGTTAAAAACAAGTCAAATTATTTTTTAATTTTTTTTATTTAACGCTTACAGTAAATCTCTAAAGTATATCAACTTCAGATTGATATAAAATTTAAAAAAAAAAAAAGAAGGTTTTATGCCTTTTCTGTCAAGACAACTTTGTTTTTTATAATAAAAGTGAAATATGCAGTATTTCCCCCACTGCCCAAAACCTTTAGAAAGCAATGTTTGATGTGAAGTCATTAGAGCCTTAAAAACATCAATAATGCAAGACAACATTGATATTAATTAGGGTCCGCCTGTACCCTGTATAAAGGACTCCCACAGGGAGTCCTTTATACAGGTACAAAGGAACCTATTGAATTTGTAAGGTTTTATTATTATTATTATTATTCTTTATTATTATTATTATTATTCCGCAGCTTTGCGCACTACTTTGCCCCCCTTAACATGCTTCAAAACTCACCAAATTTTTTACGCACATACAAAAACTGGTCCAGCACACTTTAGTCAAAAAACCAAACCCCAAAAATCAAAATTGCGCTCTAGCGCCCCCTAGGAAAAAACAAAAACAAACTGCCTGTAACTCCCACTAGGAAGGTCGTAGAGACATGAAACAAAAACCTGTATGTAGGTCTCACTTAGACCTACAACTCATAATGACACATCCTTGGGCAAAAACCAACAGGAAGTTGGCAATTTCCCCTTCAACACAAGAAATGACTAAAAACACTCATTTTTGCCTCTTTGACCTCTAATTTGACCCCCTTAAAATATTTCAAAACTCACCAAACTTCTCACACACATCGGGACTGGTGGAAATTGCGATCTAAAAAAAAAACCGAACCCCAAAACTCAAAATTGCGCTCTAGCACAATTTTTTAATAAAACAGAGAAAAAACTGCTCCTCAGAGGAAAACTCAGAGAAAACTGCTTGTAACTTCCGGTAGGAACGTCTTAGAGACATGAAACAAAAACCTCTATGTAGGTCTCACCTAGACCTACATTTCTTAGATTGACATCCTTCAGCAAAAATTAACAGGAAGTTTGCTATCCCTCCTTCAAAACAAAATTTTTGTTAAAACCGGTCACCAAACATCAAACATTATATCCTCTGAGCGCGTTTGTTGTTTCGGCTTCATACTGCTACAGGAGAGAGATTGAACCCTTCTGATTAAAAGTTGACGACGGCGTTTCATTTAGTGCTACCATTTTGATTTTACGTGCCTTCAAAGACCCGCAACACTAAAGTTGCGCCGCTGCTGTTGTTTTAAGATGGCTGCTTAAAAGCAGAAAGCACCAGCGTGAGCACAGAACGCAGAGAAGGTAGGTACACTACACAAAAGTATCTAACTCCCAGTACGAATATCGTAGAGACACTAAACAAAAACCTCTATGTAGGTCTCACTCAGGACTACCACTGGACAAAAGTATTGGGACACCTAGGACTAGCACCTGCCAAAATGCGGACCCGACCAATGCTGCTTGCAGCTTTAATTCATTGTTATTTTTGAGTAATCACAGTGAAAGATAAATAAAATCCCATTAAATATATTTAGGATACAAAAGTGATACATTTGTATTAGTTTTTTTTTACTTTCAACACTTAAGTTACGAGATCAACTTCAGATATATCTGTCAATTTTACATTTGAACTATTATTTTGTTTGTTTTATGCTCTTTTGTCAAAGAAAACGTTGATGTTTTTGTAGGACAACCACACAATATATGCAATATTTTCCACATAAAACATTTTAAAGTGAAATATTTGAAATAATTGGAGCCTTGAATAGGTCAATAATTCATTATAACATTGCTTTTTTTTTTTAAGCAATGGCAAAAAAAGAAAAATAAAGATAGACAAAAGAAAAAAAAACAGCCTGCCTGGCAGCTTTTGTGTCAACATTGCAACTTTTTCTAGTTAGATTTCACCCCATTCCACTTTTTGTAATGTTTATTTTTGCAATAGCATTTCCAGAATGTGTGGCGGGCCGGTAAACAAATAGCTGCGGGCCGCAAATGGCCCCCGGGCCGCACTTTGGACACCCCTGGTCTATTGTGATCCACAGGAAGAATCTTGTCTTGACCCGAGATCTACAAAGGGGAGAGGAAGCAGGACCTGACGCAAGCCCCAGGCATCTTTTCTTTGAACTGTTTTGTGACCGAGTGCAACAGTGTTTTACGACCCCCTCTCCCCTTAGAAACAGCTGTTGCCAAGTAATCAGGGAAAGTCCAAATAAGAGAGGAAGCGGGCAACCATTTCGTCAGAGCGTGGTGGAAGACTGTGCAAGAGTGCAGCCCAGACGTTTCTCCTCATGAGCCAAATTGAATCCTGTCTCTGTTTAATTCCTTGCTTCTTGTCTGTTTAATAGATAGTCATCTGTGTCTGAACCTGACACCAATATTTTGGTACTGGTACCAAAATGTATTTTGATTCTTTTCTAAATAAAGGAGACCACAAAATATGGCGTTATTGGCTTTATTTTAACAAAAAATCTTAGTGTACATGAAACATATGTTTATTATTGCAATTTAGTCCTTAAATAAAATAGTGAACATACTAGACAACTTGTCTTTTAGTAGTAAGTAAACAAACAAAGACTCCTAATTAGTCTGCTGACGTATGCAGTAACATATTGTGTCATTTATACACCTATTATTTTGTACACATTATGAGGGACAAACTGTACAAATGGATTGTTAATTTACTGTTAATATCTGCTTATTTTCTGTTTTAACATGTTCTATCTACATTTCTGTTAAAATGTAATAATCACTTATTCTTCTCTTCTTTGATACTTTACATTAGTTTTGGATGATACCACACATTTAGGTATTGCTCCGATACCGAGTAGTTACAGGATCATACATTGGTCATATTCAAAGTCCTCATGTGTCCAGGGACGTATTTCCTGACTTTATAAACATAATGTGAATTTTTAAAACATATTTTATGACGATAAAAAATGTCAATGTAATCATAGTAGTATCGACTAGATACGCTGTTGTACTTGGTATCATTACAGTGGATGTCAGGTGTAGATCCACCCTTGGCATTTGTTTACATTCAGGAACACTAGCTTTTAATAATAATAATAATAATAATAGATTTTATTTGTAAAAAGCACTTTACATTGAGCAAACAACCTCAAAGTGCTAGTGTATTAAAAAAAAAAAAAAATTAAATTAAATAAATAAATAAATAAATAAATAAAATAAAAAATATATATATATATATAAAAATAAATAAAAATAAAAACTAGAACTAGTACGCATATATCTAAAAAAAGAGGCGAGCTATTGTATCCTGCTACGGTGCGTTGTGAAGCATGTTTAGCTATTCCTCTTCTTGTAAGAAACTTACTCACTTTATTTGTCGCCATGGAGGCCAGGATTAGTGATTTAGAAGTAGTCGTGAGTTAAAACCCCAGCCGAGTCATACCAAAGACTATAAAAAATGGGAGCCATGATCCCTGTTTGGCACTCAGCATCAAGGGTTGGAATTGGGGGTTAAATCACTAAATGACACAATATGTTACTGCACACATCAGCAGACTAATTAGGAGTCTCTGTTTGTTTACTTACTAGTGAATTATATTTATATAGCGCTTTTCTGTAGTGACTCAAAGCACTTTTACATAGTGAAAGCCAATATCTAAGCTACATTTAAAGCAGTGTGGGTGGCACTGGGAGCAGGTGGGTAAAGTGTCTTGCCCAAGGACACAACGGCAGTGACTAGGATGGCGGAAGCGGGGATGGAACCTGGAACCCTCAAGTTGCTGGCACGGCCACTCTACCAACCGAGCTATACCGCCCCAAAACTACTAAAAGACAAGTTGTCTAGTATGTTCACTATTTAATTTAAGGACTAAATGACAATAATAAACATATGTTTCATGTACACTAAGATTTTTTTGTTAAAATAAAGCCAATAATGCCATGTTTTGTGGTCCCCTTTATTTATAAAAGTACGGAAATACATTTTGGTACCAGTTAGGGTTGCAAAAAGGTGGAAAGTTTCCGGTGAAATTTTCCGGAAATTTACCACGGGAAGTTAAGCTTAGGGATGATGTTTGATAAGAAATTATCGAGTTTGAGCCCATTATCGAATCCTCTTATCGAACCGATTCCTTATTGATTCTCTTATCGAATCCAGATAGGTTGTTGTATATGAAAAAAAAACCACAATATTTGGTTTAACAAAAGCTCACTTTTATTTTATAAGAAAAAAATAAAATAAAATAAATGAATAAATATTGACTGTTAGCCCACTAAAAAAATAAATACAAATATTGACTGTTGTTACCCAAAGTATATAAGTGGGATATATACAGTAACACAAAAACAACCTGTCTCTGTGATCACTATAGGTGAATAGCCATGCCTCGAGGCGTTTTTTCCGGTCCATTATTTTTGCTGCTTGTGTGACATCACAGGAAATGACGTAGCTCAGTCATTAGACTGAGCTAAGTCATTTCCTGTGATGTCCCACAGGGCATTTCTTGTGGGACGGGATTTGTATAAAGAACGGACTCTTTTTCTTTACTATATTGGCCTCGATAACAGGAACCGGTTCTCAAAAAGGGATTCGAGTCCATGGAATCGGTTCTTTTCTTATCAAACGGTTCTTTTCTTATCAAACAACCGGGAGAACCGGTTCCAAAGTTAAGCTCGGGAAGTTTGGAAATATTGACCATTTTTTTGATTATTCAAAGTTGGACACCGTCCATGGGAATTAATGGGGAATTACAATAATGATATATTATTGGCCAGCGCTGCTGCTCACTGCTCCCCTCACCTCCTAGGGGGTGAACAAGGGGATGGGTGAAATGCAGAGGACAAATTTCACCGCACCTAGTGTGTATGTGACAATCATTGGGACTTTATCTATAGTTTTTAGGCCAAAATGCAACCATTCTCCCTTTCCTGTCTACACACTGTGTCTGCTTGTAAGTACTCCGTGTAGGTGCGCTGCCGAACATGCTCCTCTGCTTGTAAAACCAGCAATGCCCGTTAAAAAAATAAATAAATAAATAAATAAAAAATATGGGGAGCCGGTACTTTTCAGACAGAGTATAGTACCGTTTTTGATTCATTTAGTAGCACAATACTATACATGTACCGGCAGGAGCAATACATACAAACTGCAGGCCTTGGTAGCGAGTGAGTGGAAAGTCTTTGATGGTGTAGCTGGGCTTGTACAAGCAGTCGGGCAGAACGCCTTGCAGGAGTTCCTCCTCCATCAAAGGCACTGACAACATAAAGAGCACACAACTGTGAAGAAGGATGACTTCAGCTGCGGAAACGAAACTCCTGCGTCGCTGTTGGCCTGAAAGTGTGGTTTAGACAAAAGGAAACAATGACACAAAGGAAGAGTCCCTCACCTTGGTGGAGGGCGTCTCGCGGGTCTTCCTTCAGCATGTCTGCAGCGGCGCTGTGCTGGCTGGGCGGGGGCCGCCGGTGGCTCGCAGGTGTCTGCGGTATGTGCGCGACATGGCTCATTAGCAACGCCGACTCGTCTGTGGGACGAAGCCACGGGGTGTTCAGACATAAGCGAGCATTTCCGAGCATCTTGGCAAAAAAAAAAAAAAAAAAAAAAAGGATGCTGAGTCACTGTGAGAAGTTCTTGTATTAGATGTACTGTATGGCCAAAAACAAGTACTGGGCTTTGTTTTATACCTGACTGAATGGTACAGAAACATGCTTTCTATTCATGTTTCTAGGGAAATATTTTGGTGAGACTTGGCAAACATTGCTTATCTTAATTTGAGTCAGGAATCTGAACACAGATATTCAACGCAGAGATGCGCCTGTCTTCAGATCCTACAGCAAGTTTTGTAATCTACACGGTCTTTCCCAGCTAATAACACTACCTACAAGGGTGTGTGATTCCACCCAATCAACCATAGATCTCATTCTCACTTCAGAACGGCCTAAAATACAAAATAGTGGGGTCATGATCTGTGGTCTTAGCGACCACTATCTAACCTTCTGCACCCGCAAAATAGCTAAACCCAAAGCCAATGGCCACATAACAGCCCAATCCAGATCCCTCAAAAAATACTCCAGTGATAATTTCAATTCAAAATTAGATGAGTGGGACTGGTCCCCTGTGCTCGCGAGCAACCTGGTCGATGTTGCTTGGGATCGCTTCAAAACGGCGTTCCTAAAGATACTAAATGACATGGCTCCCGTGGAAACAGTCAGGATCAAAGCCCGCTCGGAACCATGGATGAATCCGGACCTATTAGCTGCCATAAAAGACAGAGACAGAAAATACTCCGAATACCAAAAGTGTAAAACAGAAGTAGATAAACAACCCAATAATATCAACCTCAAATCACTCCTTTTAACTCTCAAAAAGCAATGCAATTAATTAAGAAATAAGTCAACCAACCTGACTAAATCCTTAAAAAAAAATTACATTAACGACAAAATAGAGGAAAACACAAATAAGCCACGTGAGCTCTGGAAAATTCTGTAGAACTTGCACCTGGCTCGCTGACAACAAGCTATCCATACACTTGGGTAAAACAGAATCCATCCTGTTTGGGTCCCACATCAACCTTAAGAAAGTCAACGACTTCACCATAAAAGTAGGTGACATTGTTATCACCAGGAAAGATGAGGTCACCTACCTAGGTTCCATTCTAGAGGCTAATCTTTCCTGTGATAAAATGGCAACCAAAGTAATCAAAAAGGTTAACCAACGAACGAGATTTCTCTACAGAATCTCCTCTCTGGTCAACAAAAGTACCATGAGGATTCTAGCGGGAACTCTCATTCAACCCTTTTTCGATTACGCATGCACCTCCTGGTACCCTAGCACCTCCAAAACCCTCAAATCTAAACTCCAAACATCCCAGAACAAGCTAGTCAGATTACTTCTAGACCTCCACCCCAGATCACACCTCACTCCTACCCACTTCTCCAAAGTGGGCTGGCTCAGGGTGGAAGACAGAGTAAAACAACTTGCACTGAGCCTAGTCTATAAAATCCGCTACACCTCCCTGATACCGAAGTACATGTCAAACTACTTCCTTAACGTAAATGACCGCCATAACCACAACACCAGGGGGAGCTAACGTTAAACCCAGATTCCGATCTAACAAAGGTCTTAACTCATTCTCTTTCTATGCCACATCAATGTGGAATGCACTCCCAACAGGTGTAAAAGAAAGGGCATCTCTATCCTCCTTCAAAACCGCACTAAAAGAACACCTCCAGGCAACTTCAACCCTAGACTAACACCCTCCCCCCACCACACCCCACCTCCCCGGATTGTAAATAATCAAATGTATATACTTGTTATTATACTTTCTGATCTCTCTCACTATGTCCACTACTTGCTGTACATATCCTACCAAGTCAGTCCTACACTGTTTCAATGTCCATTTCTCTGATGATGCAATTGTTGATGACCGAAGTGTTGATATCAACCAAACCGAACATCCCCCCCCCAGTTACTCTCGGGGTCCGCTCAGGCAAATCATATTGTCTAAAAATGCATTTTCCCATCGATAACTTGACATCATCGCACAATTAGTGCGTGAGGAATATATATATATATATATATATACATACACACCCCCGGTGAAATTTTTTTAACCCAATGCGGCCCCCGAGTCCAAAAGTTTGAGGACGTCTGCTCTACAGTAAGTAAATAAAACCAAATTTCTAGGTATAATGATTGATGATAAATTAAACTGGAAATCTCATGGAAAAAATATACAACATAAAGTAGCAAGAAACACGTCAATAATGAATAAAGCAAAACATGTTCTAGACCAAAAATCACTTCATATTCTCTAGGCGGGGAAAATTACAAGGACGATACTCCCAGAGATGAGTCCCATGTACACAACTCGCTGCCTAAAGCGAGTACACAACATCCTGAAGGACAGATACCACCCAGCACATGGCCTCTTCAACCTGCTACCCTCTGGAAGAAGGTATAGATCGATTTGCGCCAGGACCACCAGAATGTCTTACAGTCTGTATCCCCAGGCTGTGAGACTGCTAAATGAACAGCCTGCCCCTTTGCTATCCCGGACCATGTCATTACCTCACTCTTCACCACCTCAATAATTGTGCTCTGGACACTGCATTGCTGCAACATCAACGTAAAACCCATCAGACATCTGAATGTTCCCACCCCCACGCCCCCTCTATTCGCCATCTTCCTGACAATGCTAAACTGTGAACTATGGTCAACTTGCACTTCAATGCAGTTTCTATGCCGCTGGACAAAGCTCAAACAAAATCTCGTTGACATGTATGACTTAAGTGTTATTATGACAATGACAATAAAGGAATTGATTGATTGATTGATTGATCTACTGCTCGCTAGTGTTACATATCTGACTTATTGTGTAGAAATATGGGAAATAACTACAAAAGTACACTTCATTCATTAACGGTGTTACAAAAAAGATCAGTTATAATAATACATAATGTTGGATATAGAGAACATACAAACCCTTTATTTATTGAATCAATAATACTGAAATTTTACAACATAGTGAATTTGCAAACAGCTAAAATGATACACAAAGCAAACTATAACCTGCTAGCCAAGAATATACAACAATTCCTCTCAAAAAAAGAGGAGAAATATAATCTTAGAGGAAAATATAATTTAAAACATTTGTACGCACGTACAACACTTAAGACCTTCAGTATATCAGTATGTGGAATTAAATGATGGAATGGATTAATAAACAATGTACTAATATGATCCACTTCAAGAAACTCTTCAAACTTAAAGTGTTTACAAAGTACAAAGAAGAAGAACCATGATAAACATTCTGAATTTATCTCATCCATCCATTCATTTTCAAGATAATCTTACTCTTCTCACCATATGAAATATAACTTACTTCACCAATTATTATTTATTTATTTTATTGTTACTACTTATGGAGTATATTGTGAATAAATTGAGAACAGGAAGTGAACTAAAGTTTTAGCAACTGCTATGTAAAAGAAAAGGGGTAGGATTAAATAAGCTCTGCTTCTTCCTACTCCTTTTCCAACATGTTGAAAAGAGGAACTGGAAATTGTGATGTATCATGTTGTATACATGCATGTGTGATGCATCATGTTGTATGCATGCATGTGGGATGTATCATGTTGTATGCATGCATGTGTGATGTATCATGTTGTATGCATGCATGTGGGATGTATCATGTTGTATGCATGCATGTGTGATGTATCATGTTGTATGCATGCATGTGTGATGCATCATGTTGTATGCATGCATGTGTGATGTATCATGTTGTATGCATGCATGTGTGATGTATCATGTTTAATGCATGCATGTGTGATGTATCATGTTGTATGCATGCATGTGTGATTATCATGTTGTATGCATGCATGTGTGATGTATCATGTTTAATGCACGCATGTGTGATGTATCATGTTGTATGCATGCATGTGTGATGTATCATGTTGTATGCATGCATGTGTGATGTATCATGTTGTATGCATGCATGTGTGATGTATCATGTTTAATGCATGCATGTGTGATGTATCATGTTGTATGCATGCATGTGTGATGTATCATGTTGTATGCATGCATGTGGGATGTATCATGTTGTATGCATGCATGTGTGATGTATCATGTTGTATGCATGCATGTGTGATGTATCATGTTTAATGCATGCATGTGTGATGTATCAAATGCATGCATGTGTGATGTATCATGTTGTATGCATGCATGTGTGATGTATCATGTTGTATGCATGCATGTGTGATGTATCATGTTGTATGCATGCATGTGTGATGTATCATGTTTAATGCATGCATGTGTGATGTATCATGTTGTATGCATGCATGTGGGATGTATCATGTTGTATGCATGCATGTGGGATGTATCATGTTGTATGCATGCATGTGTGATGTATCATGTTTAATGCATGCATGTGTGATGTATCATGTTGTATGCATGCATGTGTGATGTATCATGTTGTATGCATGCATGTGTGATGTATCATGTTTAATGCATGCATGTGTGATGTATCATGTTGTATGCATGCATGTGGGATGTATCATGTTGTATGCATGCATGTGGGATGTATCATGTTGTATGCATGCATGTGTGATGTATCATGTTTAATGCATGCATGTGTGATGTATCATGTTGTATGCATGCATGTGTGATGTATCATGTTGTATGCATGCATGTGTGATGTATCATGTTGTATGCATGCATGTGTGATGTATCATGTTTAATGCATGCATGTGTGATGTATCATGTTGTATGCATGCATGTGTGATGCATCATGTATGCATGCATGTGTGATGTATCATGTTTAATGCATGCATGTGTGATGTATCATGTTGTATGCATGCATGTGTGATGTATCATGTTGTATGCATGCATGTGTGATGTATCATGTTGTATGCATGCATGTGTGATGTATCATGTTTAATGCATGCATGTGTGATGTATCATGTTGTATGCATGCATGTGGGATGTATCATGTTGTATGCATGCATGTGGGATGTATCATGTTGTATGCATGCATGTGTGATGTATCATGTTTAATGCATGCATGTGTGATGTATCATGTTGTATGCATGCATGTGTGATGTATCATGTTGTATGCATGCATGTGTGATGTATCATGTTGTATGCATGCATGTGTTATGTATCATGTTTAATGCATGCATGTGTGATGTATCATGTTGTATGCATGCATGTGGGATGTATCATGTTGTATGCATGCATGTGGGATGTATCATGTTGTATGCATGCATGTGGGATGTATCATGTTGTATGCATGCATGTGTGATGTATCATGTTGTATGCATGCATGTGTGATGTATCATGTTGTATGCATGCATGTGTGATGTATCATGTTGTATGCATGCATGTTCCAAATAAACTCACACTCTACAGTATGTGTCATCCTTTATGAACCAGGAAGTGCTAACTAGTAACATAGCTCAGCCAAGACTTGTCTTCATGGTCCCAACGTTTGCGATACCATCTCAAGGTTTCTTCTTTTCCCCGTCTGTTTTTTTTTTTAGTTTTTCCTTGCCCGGATGTGAGTTTGTGATCAGGGAATATATAAATACAACTTGACTGATGGATGATTAGTGTGTGTGATGTGTGCAGGATACTTACTGACATAGAGGGAAATATACTTGGAGTCAATCACCAGAAACCGGAACTTTTCATCCAGCAGCTTCCACTGTGACAAAATGAACAGAAAATAATTATTTGTTAGGGTGACCAAACATTAAATTTTTCAGAATTTTTTATATTTTTTTAGAAAGTGATGAAAATGTCTTAAATGTATTTATTTTTTTTTATTTTATTTTTTTTTATTTCTATTTTTTTGTCCTGTCCAGCTTCTCAGGCAAATCAGACAGTAGATGTAGATGATACATATCGGCTGTTCAGATTTACTTGTTTACACAAGAGAAGTGTAGGATACGTCTCTTGTTGCCTTATTTGTATTTTGACTTTATTAAATGTATTTATATTATAATTTGGTGCAGCCGGGCCGGAGCAGGAGGTGATAGAAAGAGAAAAAAAGGAAGACAGAGGGGGAAATTGTGGGGACAAGAAGGGGATAAGACAACAACAACAACAGCAAACACAACAATAACAACAACAACAATAGAGCAACATCAGCAAATAGGATATGTACAAATATGATGGTAAAAGTGATAGCAAAGAAGCAGTTAGCGAAATAAATAATAACACAGAAATGACAATGAGCATTATTACACTACAAATGTCTTTAATAATACATTAAAAAAAAATTTGAAAGCTATTTTTGTTCAAGCTGAATTTGCTAACATTTTGTCATATTATTTGTTCCTACTTAATTGTCCAGTAAGACTTAAAAAGTTATGGATGGAAAAATGCATTTTTAGACAATATGATTAGCCTGAGCGGCTAGGAGACCCCGAGAGTAACAAGCGCTTGCCTTGTTGCCTTTCCATTAAGAACAATAAATGAGTTTTTAGTAAAAGTTTGCTGGTTTCAAGAAATGTAATGCCGAGCACATATCATTATGTCAAGATAATGGCACTAGCATTTACTTCATTTAAGAATATTTTTCAACATATTGAGCAAAAAGGTCTCTTTTTTTTCCACCAAGAAAAGTGCACTTGTTATTAGTGAGAATATACTTATTTTAAGGTATTTTGGGGTTCATTGAGGTTAGCTAATTTGACTTGTTTTGGAAAGTCTTGACAAGCCAAATTTTCTTGTTCTATCGGCAGATAATTTTGCTTAGTTCAAGTAAAATACCCCTCATTTTTGTATTTTTTTTTTCTTGTTTTTGAACACTGACTTTTTGCAGTGCCTCATTATGTCAAGATAATGGCACTAGCATTTACTTAATTTAGAATATTTCTGAACATATTGAGCAAAAAAAGGTTTTATATTTGTTTTTTCTACCAAGGAAAGTGCACTTGTTATTAGTGAGAATATACTTATTTTAAGCTATTTTTGGGTTCATTGAGGTTAGCTAATTTGACTTGTTTTGGAAAGTCTTGACAAGCCAAATGTTCTTGTTCTATTGGCAGATAATTTTGCTTAGTTCAAGTAAAATACCCCTAACTTTTGTTTGGTTTTTTTCTAGTTTTTGAACACTGACTTTTTGCAGTGTACTTACCGCCACCTCCACATGGTCGCTGCCTTTGTCATTCTGCTTGTGGATGACTTCAAAGAAGTACCTCCTCTGAGCAGAGAGCCTGTTGAGCAATAAAAGTATATCAGTTACAATAAAAGAAACCCGAAAGAAAAAAAAAAACAAAGAAAAAAAAACAAACAAAAAAACTTGAGAGTAGATCAATTTTGTCTAATTAATTTTCATTAATTGGACTATGTCACTATATACAGTACAGGCCAAAATTTGGACACACCTTCTCCTCATTCAATGAGTTTTCTTTATTTTCATGACTATTTACATTGTAGATTGTCACATCAAAACTATGAATGAACACTGAATGATCCCTGCTTGGCACTCAGCATCAAGGGTTGGAATTGGGGGTTAAATCACCAAGTGATTGCCGAGCGCGGCCACCGCTGCTGCTCACAGCTCCCCTCACCTCCAAGAGGGTGAACATGAGGATGGGTCAAATGCAGAGGACACATTTCACCACACCCAGTGTGTGTGTGTGACAATCGCTGGGACTTTAACTTGAACTTTATCTTTAGTTTTTAGGCCAAAATGCGTCCATTCTCCCTACCTCTTGAAGCTCATGGAGAGAATGCCAAGAGTGTGCAAAACAGTAATCAGGATAGGATATGATAGGATAGGATTGGACTTTATTGTCATTGCACAAGTACAACGAAACTATGTTTTCAGCACAAACCCGTTCAAGATGAGACAAACAAACAGTGTACAGGGTTACAGAACAGGAACGCTGATGGGTCGCCAAAGACGCCCCGTAAAAGATGGGGAAAAAGGTAAAAGGCTGGGGAAGAAGATGAGTAAAAAAATACAATCTAGACTGGGTTCCTAAGGGGGCCTAGTCTGGAGTGGGAAAAAACCTCCATGCCATGCACACATAAACACGTTGCATTTAGTCACGACAACTCGCAACAGAGGGGGGGAGTTGGGACCCTGGAGGTCGACTGCTGCTATGAAGCGCTGCCAGCCGTCCATCACCCTGAGGGGAATCAAGCGGTGGTGAAGGTGTGGGGAGGGGGAGGGGTAGGGGTGTGTGCGTGTATATGCCCATTTTCTTGGGTGTGTTGAAGTAGTGTTCATAGGCCTGGGGCCGTTCTGCATGCAAGCAAAAATGTGTCTCCAGGTGTCGTTGAGGAGGGAGGGAGGTCAAAAGCATTGAGGTAAATCAGAGCAAAGGGTGGCTATTTTGAAGAAATTAGAATATAAAACATGTTTTCAGTTATTTCACCTTTTCTGTTAAGTTCCTAACTCCACATGTGTTCATTCATAGTTTTGATGTGTCCTGTACTGTATCTTGACAAGTACACACATGTATATGTTTGCTGCTGTATTTATCTTTCTTTCTTTACTAAACAGGAAAAAGACTTCGAAACTCATTTCATCAAAGATTTCATCTTGTCCTCTAAACACATGAAAATGCTGACAATGCTGCGGTGTTTACAATTCACTGCCAAAATCCCGTAACAAAAACATGCTTACATGTTATTCAAAATTGCTCTCCATCCATCAACTTGTGTTATCTTTGTAGCTACAACCACATTTCCCAGCAGCTTTCAGTAAACCACATGTGTGACTAAACCTTTCGTCAGCAAAGATAAAGTTGACTCATTTTATTCTATCACAAGTCAGCTAGAGGGTTAGAGTCCAAGGAAGTTTGACTACTTTATAACTACTTAAGCTAAAAGTGTCAAATAAAGTAGTAGTACATAGTATGCATGACCATAACTACCAGTGAGGTCTGTATTTCAGATGGTATGACTGACTGCATACACCATGTCCTAACTACCATGGTCTGGAGGTCATGTCCTCTGTATTTCAGATGGTATGACTGACTGCATACACCATGTCCTAACTACCATGGTCTGAAGGTCATGTCCTCTGTATTTCAGATGGTATGACTGACTGCATACACCATGTCCTAACTACCATGGTCTGAAGGTCATGTCCTCTGTATTTCAGATGGTATGACTGACTACATACACCATGTCCTAACTACCATGGTCTGGAGGTCATGTCCTCTGTATTTCAGATGGTATGACTGACTGCATACACTATGTTCTAACTACCATGGTCTGAAGGTCATGTCCTCTGTATTTCAGATGGTATGACTGACTGCATACACCATGTCCTAACTACCATGGTCTGAAGGTCATGTCCTCTGCATTTCAGATGGTATGACTGACTGCATACACCATGTCCTAACTACCATGGTCTGAAGGTCATGTCCTCTGTATTTCAGATGGTATGACTGACTGCATACACCATGTCCTAACTACCATGGTCTGAAGGTCATGTCCTCTGTATTTCCCCGGGGGGCCAGATGTGGCCCGCCATTTCATTTTATTTGGCCCTGGAAAGCCTAGAAATAATACGCATCAATAAAGTACTGTAACTTTTCTTACTAAAAGCTGGGAGGAAAAAAAAAATGTACTCCATGTAATCGCAAATGATGTTAACTTAAATATTGTCTAATTATGAAAAAGTATATGATCAAACATTCAAACCATTTTTTAAATAGAAATAAATACTAATAATAATGATTTGAAAGCCGGTTATCCATCAAATTGTGCAATGTAAAAGTAGCAATAGATTTCATGGTCAAATTGTGACATTTACTGTGCTTTTTACAGCATTTTTCTCTAAATGGAAAAAAACAGTACTTTTTTTACTGTAATAAACTGTGGTGCCGTTTTGGCATTTACAGTAATACACCCAAAAATCTACACTTGTTGATTTGCGGTAAAAACAAACAAACTGGCAGCGCAGGTGCCAAAATGTTACTGTATTTTTTTTTTTTTTAACCATAAAAACATACACTACCGTTCAAAAGTTTGGGGTCACCCAAACAATTTTGTAGAATAGCCTTCATTTCTAAGAACAAGAATAGACTGTCGAGTTTCAGATGAAAGTTCTCTTTTTCTGGCCATTTTGAGCGTTTAATTGACCCCACAAATGTGATGCTCCAGAAACTCAATCTGCTCAAAGGAAGGTCAGTTTTGTAGCTGCTGTAACGAGCTAAACTGTTTTCAGATGTGTGAACATGATTGCACAAGGGTTTTCTAATCATCAATTAGCCTTCTGAGCCAATGAGCAAACACATTGTACCATTAGAACACTGGAGTGATAGTTGCTGGAAATGGGCCTCTATACACCTATGTAGATATTGCACCAAAAACCAGACATTTGCAGCTATAATAGTCATTTACCACATTACCAATGTATAGAGTGTATTTCTTTAAAGTTAAGATTAGTTTAAAGTTATCTTCATTGAAAAGTGCAGTGCTTTTCCTTCAAAAATAAGGACATTTCAATGTGACCCCAAACTTTTGAACGGTAGTGTATGTTTTTCCATTTCCAGTAATATACACTACATTTTGAAGTGAAATTATTGCAACTTGCCATATTTTTTTTACATTTTAGTTAAAAAAAAATCTACTAATATAATACATAAAAAATGATGTAATAATAGTATTCACTGTTTGAAAACGGCCCTTTGGGGCCAAACATAACTGCCATGTGGCCCTCAGTGAAAACCACTTTGACACCTCTGGGTACCCAAACTACGGCCTGCGGGTAGTCCCCAGTAAAAAAATAATAATAATAAGTATTCAGTCAATTAGTGCAAGAGGGAAAAAATGGCAGCAACTCAGAGTGTAGAGTTTCTAAACATAAGTGGACATATTACTTTTTTTGTTCAGTGTAAGGAAGAGGCATATCCTAGTAGTGTTGTCCCGATACCAACATTTTGGTACCGGTACTGGTACCAAAATGTATTTCGATACTTTTCTAAATTATGGGGACCACAAACAAATTTCATAGGATGCCACCTGTGCAACAAATCCAGTCTTGAAATTTCCTCGCTCCTAAATATTCCATAGTCAACTGTCGGCTTTATTCTAAGAAAAGTGAAGAGTTTGGGAACAACAGCAACTCAGCCACCAAGTGGTAGGCCAGGTAAACTGACAGAGGTCAGCATAGTGCAAAGACTTTCTGCACAGTCAGTTGCTACAGAGCTCCAAACTTCATGTGACCTTCCAATTAGCCCACGTACAGTACGCAGAGAGCTTCGTGGAATGGGTTTCCATGGCCGAGCAGCTGCATCTAAGCCATACATCACAAAGTCCAATGCAAAGCGTGGGATGCAGTGGTGTAAAGGACATCACCACTGGACTCTAGAGCAGTGGAGACGCCTTCTCTGGACTGATGAATCACACTTTTCCATCTGGCAATCTGATGGAGCAGTCTGGGTTTGGAGGTTGCCAGGAGAACGCTACATTTCGGACTGCATTGTGCCGAGTGTGAAATTTGGTGGAGGAGGAATTATGGTGTGGGGTTGTTTTTCCAGGAGTTGAGCTTGGCCCCTTAGTTCCAGTGAAAGGAACTTTGAATGCTCCAGGATACCAAAACATTTTGGACAATTCCATGCTCCCAACCTTGTGGGAACAGTTTAGAGTGGGCCCCTTCCTCTCCCAACATGACTGCACAAAGCAAGGTCCATAAAGACACGGATGACAGAGTCTGGTGTGGATGAACTTGACTGGCCTGCACAGAGTCCTGATCTGAACCCGATAGAACACCTTTGGGATGAATTAGAACGGAGACTGAGAGCCAGGCCTTCTCCACCAACATCAGTGTGTGACCTCACCAATGCGCTTTTGGAAGAATGGTGGAAAATTGCTATAAACACACTCTGCAACCTTGTGGACAGCCCTTCCCAGAAGAGTTGAAGCTGTAATAGCTGCAAAAGGTCATATTGAACCCTATGGGTTAGGAATGGGATGGCACTTCAAGTTCATATGTGAGTCAAGGCAGGTGGCCAAATACTTTTGGCAATATAGTGCATGTTTATTATTGTAATTTAGTGCTTAAATAAAATAGTGAACATACTAGACAACTTGTCTTTTAGTAGTAAGTAAACAAACAAAGACTCCTAATTAGTATGCAGTAACATATTGTGTCATATATACACCTATTATTTTGTACACATTATGAGGGACAAACTGTAAAAAATGGATTGTTCATTTACTGTTAATATCTGCTTATTTTCTATTTTAACATGTTCAATCTATACTTCTGTTAAAATGTAATAATCACTTATTCTTCTCTTTTTTGATACTTGACATTAGTTTTGGATGATACCACACATTTAGGTATGGATGTGATACCAAGTAGTTACAGGATGATACATTGGTAACATTGGTTCAAAGTCCTCATGTGTCCAGGGACATATTTACTGACTTTATAAACATAATATGAATTTAAAAAAACAAAAAAAAGAAGCACAAAACTCTGCTGTGTGAAACACACCACAAATGACACGAGGGGAATGTTTATGTTAAGAGCGGCACACGACCCTAAAATGTACGAACCGGGTCGGTTTGGAGATCTGACTGGCATACTTTTCAAACTCGCCCGGGGCTGTCCACTCAGATCCAGTCTAGAAAGGAGAGGAAACAATGAAAACATGTATATAGAAAACCCAAAAGCAGTGAAGTTGTCACGTTGTGTAAATGGTAAATAAAAAGAGAATACAACAAATCCTTTTCAACTTATATTCAATTGAATAGAGTGCAAAGACAAGATATTTCATGTTCACACTGACAAATTTAATTTTTTTTTGCAAATAATCATTAACTTAGAATTTAATGGTAACAACACATTGCAAAAAAGTTGTCACGGGGGCATTTTTACCACTGTGTTACATGGCCTTTCCTTTTAACAACACTCAGTAAAGGTTTGGGAACTGAGGAGACACATTTTTGAAGTGGAATTCTTTCCCATTCTTGCTTGATGTACAGCTTAAGTTGTTCAACAGTCTCCCTTCTCATATTTTAGCCTTCACACATTTTCAATGTCTGGACTACAGGCAGGCCAGTCTAGTACCCGCACTCTTTTACTATGAAGCCCCGTTGATGTAACACGTGGCTTGGCATTGTCTTGCTGAAATAAGCAGGGGCGTTGCTTGGATGGCAACATTTGTTGCTCCAAAAGCTGTATGTACCTTTCAGCATTAATGGCGCCTTCACAGATGTGTAAGTTACCCATGTCTTGGGCACTAATACACCCCCATACCATCACACATGCTGGCTTTTACACTTTGCGCCTAGAACAATCCGGGTGGTTCTTTTCCTCTTTTTCCCAGAGGACACGACGTCCACAGTTTCCAAAAACAATTTGAAATGTGGACTCGTTGATCACAGAACACTTTTCCACTTTGCATCAGTCCATCTTAGATGAGCTCGGGCCCAGCGAAGCTGGCGGCGTTTCTGGGTGTTGTTGATAAACGGCTTTGGCTTTGCATAGGAGAGTTTTAACTTGCACTTACAGATGTAGCGACCAACTGTAGTTACTGACAGTGGGTTTCTGAAGTGTTCCTGAGCACATGTGGTGATATCCTTTACACACTGATGTCTCTTTTTGATGCAGTACCGCCCGATGGATCCAAGGTCACAGTAATAGTTTTATCTTAAGTTATGTCGGGGTGAATATTCTGGTCACTAGTGTATGCATCGACCTGGTCTCTGATCATACAACTCGCACTCTTTTACAATGAAGCCACGTTGATGTAACACGTGGCTTGGCATTGTCTTGCTGAAATAAGCAGGGGCGTCCATGGTAACGTTGCTTGGATGGCAACATATGTTGCTCCAAAAGCTGTATGTACCTTTCAGCATTAATGGTGCCTTCACAGATGTGTAAGTTACCCATGTCTTGGGCACTAATACACCCCCATACCATCACACATGCTGCCTTTTACACTTTGCGCCTAGAACAATCCGGATGGTTCTTTTCCTCTTTTTCCCAGAGGACACGACGTCCACGGTTTCCAAAAACAATTTGAAATGTGGACTCGTTAGACCACAGAACACTTTTCCACTTTGCATCAGTCCATCTTAGATGAGCTCGGGCCCAGCGAAGCCGACGGCGTTTCTGGGTGTTGTTGATAAACGGCTTTGGCTTTGCATAGGAGAGTTTTAACTTGCACTTACAGATGTAGCGACAAACTGTAGTTACTGACAGTGGGTTTCTGAAGTGTTCCTGAGCCCATGTGGTGATTTCCTTTACACACTGATGTCGCTTTTTGATGCAGTACTGCCTGAGGGATCGAAGGTGCGTAATATCATGGCTTACGTGCAGTGATTTCTCCAGATTCTCTGAACCTTTTGATGATATTACGGAGCGTAGATGGTGAAATCCCTAAATTCCTTGCAATAGCTGGTTGAGAAATGTTGTTCTTAAACAATTTGCTCAGGCATTTGTTGACGAAGTGGTGACCCTCGCCCCGTCCTTGTTTGTGAACGACTGAGCATTTCATGGAATCTACTTTTATACCCAATCATGGCACCCACCTGTTCCCAATTATCCTGTTCACCTGTGGGATGTTCCAAATAAGTGTTTGATGAGCATTCCTCAACTTTCTCAGTCTTTTTTGCCACCTGTGCCAGCTTTTTTGAAACATGTTGCAGGCATCAAATTCCAAATGAGCTAATATTTGCAAAAAATAACAAGTTTCTCAGTGTGAACATGAAATATCTTGTCTTTGCAGTCTATTCAATTGAATATAAGTTGAAAAGGATTTGCAAATCATTGTATTCTGTTTTTATTTACCATTTACACAACGTGCCAACTTCACTGGTGTTGGGGTGTGTACATCTTTTTCACACAGACAGTAGACATACGTACCTTTCCTACCCATGCGAGAAGCGCCACGCGCGAGGGAGAGTCGTCCGTGCTGAGCCAGAATTCCGAGGTGTCGTCAGAGCTCAAGGCGAACACAAACTCACCTAAGAAGACGTAAGGACGCTGCATGATTGGTAATCAGCAGAAAGTGACAAGGCCATACCATCAGTGTAAGGATGTATATAACCAAAGATGCGGAGCCCGTAGTTGGTCCACTGAGGGGACACAGCCAGCTTGCGCACTGTAGTCCTGGACTGGAACAGAGACAAAGGAGAGGTAACACGGTAGTACATCTGAAGTGGAGGTAACACGGGTATACACGGTAGTACATCCTAAGTGGAGGTAGAGCAGGATCTAGCATGGGGATGTAGAATGCAGCCACTGTTCACTTGTGTGTGCCAGAAGGCAAGCTGCCCATTTCTCAAATGCAACGCTGAACAATCGGAGGATTGTGGAGTTGTGACCTTTGCAGACAATAATATCAGACAGTTGCAGATTAGGCGCTCCTATTTGAGTTGCTAATGGAAGGGACATGGTGCAGGAAGCAGTAGTTGAGAAGTTGAACAAGTTGACGTACATGCAGTTCTGGTTTGAGTCCAGTTGGTGGAGGTAGAGAGTGTTGCAAATTGGAAGATAACGTCAAACAAGTGAAGGAGACATTCCAACGGTTTCTTCCAAAAATATAAGTAAATAGATAATATTGAGCTGTGAGCCTGAGCTCGGGGCAAAGTGCTTCCTCCGTTGGAGACGACAAGGAAACAAAGACAAGAAGAATGTGGGCACATTGTGCAGCATGCGGTTGCAAAATACGCCATAAACCGGGAATAATCTTTCAAAGGTAGTTTTTTTTTATTTTACCAAAAAATGTAATGTTGGGTATTATTTAATGTTGGGTAGGAACAGCACATTTTTCCAGTAAACCGCACGAAAATCATTTCAGAAATAAGTAAGTTATATTTTATTTGCAATATACAATTGCATTGCCTTACATCCAAAAAAATATTTATATATACTGTACATATAATATGTATGTGATTATTAAATAATTAATCCCCTTTGTTGTTGATTACATTGTTTGATGCTTTATTTTCAATATACATTTGCATTGCTTTAAATGGGAAAAATATATATATTTATACACACATACACATATATATATATACACACCTATACGAATATGTGTATATTAATATATATACATATATACACACCTATACATATATATATATATATATATATATATATATATATATATATATATATATATATATATATATATATATATATGTATATATATATATATATATATATATATATATATATATATATATATGTATATATATATATATATATATATATATATATATATATATATATATATATATATATATATATATATATATATATATATATACATATATATATATATATATATATATATATATATTAGGGCTGCAACTAACGATTAATTTGATAATCGATTAATCTGTCGATTATTGCTTCGATTAATCGATTAATAATCGGATAAAGGAGACAAACTACATTTCTATCCTTTCCAGTATTTTATTGGAAAAAAAACAGCATACTGGCACCATACTTATTTTGATTATTGTTTCTCAGCTGTTTGTACATGTTGCAGTTTATAAATAAAGGTTTATTTAAAAAATAAATAAATAAATAAATGAATTAAAAAATAAATATAAATAAAAATAATTACAAAAATTAATAAAAAATGCCTCTGCGCATGCGCATAGCAAAGATCCAACGAATCGATGACTAAATTAATCGCCAACTATTTTTATAATTGATTTTAATCGATTAGTTGTTGCAGCCCTAATATATATATATATATATATATATACACATACATATATACACACATATATACACACCTATACGTATATATATATATATATATATATATATATATATATATATATATATATATATATATATTTACAGCTATACATATACATATATATATATATATATACATACATACATATATATATATATTTACAGCTATACATATACATATATATATATATATATATACATACATACATACATATATATTTACACCTATACGTATATAAATATATATACATACAGTATATACATACCTATACATATATATACACACCTATTCGTATATATATATAAAATATATATACATACATGTATACACACCTATATATATATATATATATATATATATATATATATATTTATATACGGTATATATATATATATATTTAGTATATATATTTATATACGGTATATATATATACATATATATATATATATATATATATATATATATATATATATATATATATATATATATATATATATATATATATATATATATATATATACACATATATATCACACAAACGGAGTACTTACAAGCAGACACAGTGTGTAGACAGAAAAGGGAGAATGGAAGCATTTTGGTGTAAAAAGTAAAGATAAAGGTGAAGTTATAACACTGAAACACCCTCAGGAAGAGGTGCTTTACGACATGGCTAGCTAGCTAGCAGCTAACGTCCATCTGCAGTGTTTTAGCTACTTCTATATCACTAATCCTGGCCTCCATGGCGACAAATGAAGTAAGTTTCTTACATGTAGCATTATCACTGGAGGACGAGGAATAGCTAAACATGCTTCACTACACACCGTAGCTCACCGGCGTCAAAATGTAAAAAAACGCCGTGGGTGGATCTACACCTGACATCCACTGTAATGATACCAAGTACAATAGCGTATCTAGTCGATACTACTATGATTACGTCGATATTTTTTGGCATCATAACATCTTCTTTCATTTTTGTCAAATTCATATTTTGTTCATAAACTCAGTAAATACGTCCCTGGACACATGAGGACTTTTGAATATGACCAATGTATGATCCTGTAACTACTTGGTATCGGATTGATCGGATTGGTATCATCCACACAACAGAAGAATAAGTAATCATTAAATTTGAACAGAAGTGTAGATAGAACACGTGAAAAGAGAAAACAAGCAGATATTAACAGTAAATGAACAAGTAGATTAATAATCATTTTTTACAGTTCGTCCTTCATAATATGTACAAAATAATAGGTGTATAAATGACACAATATGTTACTGCATACGTCAGCAGACTCATTAGGAGTCTTTGTTTGTTTACTTACTACTAAAAGACAAGTTGTCTAGTATGTTCACTATTTTATTTTATTTATGTACCCTAAGATTTTTGGTAAAATAAAGCCAATAATGCAATTTTTTGTGGTCCCCTTTATTTAGAAAAGTACCGAAAAATATCAAAATAATTTTGGTACCAATGTAACAAGGTCAATTATGTCTTGTAAATAATGTATTTTATAAAGTTTTATTATTGTTATAATTACACAAAATGTGTAAGTTACATGTAAATACCTGAATGTTGTTCAATGTGGAACCATTGTCTCGTTGTCCCTCCTACTGCAATAATTACTGTGACACCGCCACGTTATTTTACATGGCCTGGAAATAATATGCGTTAATAAAATGCTTAATCTTTTCATACTAAATATATTTGTTCTTTCCCTTTTGACATTAGAAATCATGTACTGCATGCAATTGCATATCTTTTAAAATGCAATATTATCAACATCTAAATATCATATTATCATGTATTCCAAAAATGTTTTTTGTTAAAGTAAAGTTAAATACTTTACTTAAATAACTGCTTTACTTATTATTTCAAAACAAATCATCAATCAAATTGTAGACTGTAGAATAGATTTTACAGTTACATTTATTACCAGTTTTTTTTGACCATAAAATCAACTTTGGTACTGTTTTTTTCCAAATACAGTAAGACACTAAAACATAAAAAAAAACACACAAAAAAAACATTAAAACATGATTTTAAGGTAAAAAAAATAAAACCTGGCAGCTCTGTTGCTTGAATTTTACCGCTAAAAACAGTGGTTTAGTTTTTCCATTACATTTATTACATTTGTTTATATGCTGTAAAAAAAAAACACTTATACTGTAAAATTCTGGTGACTGAGCTGCCAGTTTTTAAAGTAAAATTTTAATATTTTTTTTGCAGCTTACGTAAAAAAAATATATTGTTAATGTATTATACACTACCGTTCAAAAGTTTGGGGTCACATTGAAATGTCCTTATTTTTGAAGGAAAAGCACTGTACTTTTCAATGAAGATAACTTTAAACTAGTCTTAACTTTAAAGAAATACACTCTATACATTGCTAATGTGGTAAATGACTATTCTAGCTGCAAATGTCTGGTTTTTGGTGCAATATCTACATAGGTGTATAGAGGCCCATTTCCAGCAACTATCACTCCAGTGTTCTAATGGTACAATGTGTTTGCTCATTGGCTCAGAAGGCTAATTGATGATTAGAAAACCCTTGTGCAATCATGTTCACACATCTGAAAACAGTTTAGCTCGTTACAGAAGCTACACAACTGACCTTCCTTTGAGCAGATTGAGTTTCTGGAGCATCACATTTGTGGGGTCAATTAAATGCTCAAAATGGCCAGAAAAAGAGAACTTTCATCTGAAACTCGACAGTCTATTCTTGTTCTTAGAAATGAAGGCTATTCCACAAAATTGTTTGGGTGACCCCAAACTTTTGAACGGTAGTGTATATATACATGTATATTCATATATTACTCATTGTTAAAAGTGGCCCTCTGAGGGCAACCATAACGGCGATGTGGCCCTCAATGAAAACAAGTTTGACACCCCTGGTCTACGATAACACGAGAGGGAGGCAGAAAATGTATTGTCTTGTTAAGAACTTAAGTTCACTTTCTTGTTCATTATTACCGTATATTTGTGTAGGGGCTCGACGATGGCAGAAAGTTATTGACAAGACAACAATTGTATTCTGTGTATTATCAGTAAAGTGCATCTGAGCAGCAACCCATGGTGTCGCAGAGGAAAAGACCACCGGTTACATCAAAATATGGGTATGGGGATAACACTAGCGCAATCTGTAGAAATGTGGAGACTTCAAACCATGGCCGGGGTGTCACTCACGTGTGGGTACAGAGGGTAGTGCAGGTTGTGGCGAAGTCCAGCCGTGGAGCTGCCGCACCAGTCCTCAAAGACGTGCAAGTTGGCCTGGCCTTTAAACTGCCAACAGGGAGGGAAACAATCAAGAGTCAATCACTTAGTGTTTGTGCAGCAGTGGATCAAGCAAACATCTGACCTACTTCAGCATAGCAAAGCAACAAACTCCCACTTGCACCCGCCGGCTGTTTTTCTGCCGCATTTGCACCCGCAACTCTTGCTTATTCTGTACTGGCAAGCAACCGCACGTGTCACTTTGCTCTACAAAAATGCGAGAGTGTGAGACATTACTCTTTTATACTTAAAACTAAGTAGAGTAATGTTCAGTGCTCTCAACAATGCAACACATCAGTGTCCAGTAAAAAGGACCACAGCTAGAGATGTCCGATAATGGCTTTTTTGCCGATATCCGATATTCCGATATTGTCCAACTCTTAATTACCGATTGAAACCGATACCGTTAATGTCAGGTTCAAACACTGATGACATCTATTAAACAAGACAAGAGGCAAATAATTAAATAGAGGCAGAATTCAATTTGGACTCAATATTGAGGAGAGTCGTCTGTACACTGTACCCTTGCACAGTATCTCAGCACGCTCTGTTCAAAAGATTGCACGCCTCCTTCTTTTATTTTGGACCCTCCCCCGACCACATGGCCACAAAGGTCGCAAAAAGTTCACAGAAAAGGTGGTAAACAATTCACAGAAAAGGTCGGTTCAAAAAGAGTTCGTAAAATAGTTCCAAAAGAGGTCCATAAAATAGTTCAAAAAGACGTTCGTAAACCAGTTCAAAAAGGAGGTTCAAAAAGAGGTCGTCTGGAAATTGGGCAGATTCTGTCTTCTCTCCGCTTTGAAGTCCTTGGGTTAGAACAATATCTTTCTGTTGATTACCATACATGAAAGTTAGAACAATATCTTTCTGTTGATTAGCATACATGAAAGAACACAGGAACACCTTCATCTTGCTTCCCCACCCCCTACACAGTGGAGTTTAACGAGCCTTACTCTTGGTAGGTACTCTTTTCCGATCTTTCCAGAGATGTTCAATCTTTTGCGATCTTTCCAGAGATGTTCAATCTTTTCAGATATGTTCAATCTTTTCCGATCTTTCATGAGATGTTCAATCTTTTCAGATCTTACCAGAGATGTTCAATCTTTTCCGATCTTTCCAGAGATGTTCAATCTTTTCCGATCTTTCCAGAGATGTTCAATCTTTTCCCATCTTTCCAGAGATGTCCAATCTTTTCCCATCTTTCCAGAGAAGTCCAATCTTTTCCGATCTTTCCAGAGATGTTCAATATTTTCCGATCTTTCCAGAGATGTTCAATCTTTTGCAATCTTTCCAGAGATGTTTAATGTTTTCCGATCTTTACTGAGATGTTCAATCTTTTCCGATCTTTCCAGAGATGTTCAATCTTTTCCGATCTTTCATGAGGTGTTCAATCTTTTCCGATCTTTCCAGATATGTTCAATCTTTTCCGATCTTTCATGAGATGTTCAATCTTTTCCGATCTTTCCAGAGATGTTCAATCTTTTCCGATCTTTCCAGAGATGTTCAATCTTTTCCGATCTTTCCTGAGATGTTCAATCTTTTCCGATCTTTCCAGAGATGTTCAATCTGATTGAAGTCTGTGCTCTGACTCAAGGACATCCTGAAGCCATTCCTTTGATATATTTGTGCTCTGTCATACACTGTCAAGTGTGAGACTTTATATATAGTTGTGGGCCTTTTCAAATCATTTCTAAATTAAATAATTTACTACAAGTGGACTCCAATTAAGGTTTAGGAACATCTCAAGGATGATCAGCTGACTTCATTTTTGAGCTTCATGGCAAAGGCTGTGAATACTTATGTATGATTTGAGTTTTTTATTTTTAATACATTTGCAAAAATCTCTAAGAAAAACTTTTTCATGCTGTCATTATGGGGTATTGTGTGTAGAATTTTTAGGACAAAAAATGAATGTATTCCATTAAAGGCCTACTGAAAGCCACTACTACCAACCACGCAGTCTGATAGTTTATATATCAATGATGAAATCTTATCATTGCAACACATGCCAATACGGCCGGGTTAACTTATAAAGTGACATTTTAAAATTCCCGCCACACTTCCGGTTGAAAAACTCCTTTGGATATGATTTATGCGCGTGACGTCAGAAAATCTACGGAAGTGGTTGGACCCCATCGGACCCGATAGAAAAACCTCTTGTTTTCTTCGACAAAATTCCACAGTATTGTGGACATCTGTGTTGGTGAATCTTTTGCAATTTGTTTAATGAACAATGGAGGCTGCAAAGAAGAACATTGTAGGTGGGATCAATCGGTGTCTTAGCGGCTAAGTACAATACTTACAGCAACACAACAAGGACTACTTACTTAGAAGACGCCTAGCCGATGCTTGACACCCAACCCACGGATGAAGTCCTTCGTCGCGCCGTTGATCGCTGGAATGCAGGTGAGCACGGCTGTTGATGGGAAGATGAGGGCTGGCTGGTGTAGGTGGAGCGCTAATGTTTTATCATAGTTCTGTGAGGTCCGGTTGCTAAGTTGCTAAATTAGCCTTAGCGTCGTTAGCAACAGCATTGTTAAGCCTTACCAGGCTGAGAATTTTTAACCGTGTAGTTACATGTACATGGTTTAATAGTATTGTTGGTCTTCTGTCTATCCTTCCAGTCAGGGGTTTATTTATTTTGTTTCTATCTTCATTTGAGAACGATGCTATCACGTTAGCTCAGTAGCTAAGTGTGTCACCGATGTATTGTCTTGGAGATAAAAGTCACTTTAAATGTCCATTTCGCGTGCTCGACTCTCATTTTCAAGAGGATATAGTATCCGAGGTGGTTTAAAATACAAATCCGTGATACACAATAAAAAAAGGAGAAGAGTACATAGTTCTGTGAGGTCCGGTTGCTAAGTTGCTAAACTAGCCTTAGCGTCGTTAGCAACAGCATAGTTAAGCCTTACCAGGCTGAGAATTTTTAACCGTGTAGTTACATGTACATGGTTTTATAGTATTGTTGGTCTTCTGTCTATCCTTCCAGTCAGGGGTTTATTTATTTTGTTTCTATCTTCATTTGAGAACGATGCTATCACATTAGCTCAGTAGTTAAGTGTGTCACCGATGTATTGTCTTGGAGATAAAAGTCACTTTAAACATCCATTTCGCGTGCTCGACTCTCATTTTCAAGAGGATATAGTATCCGAGGTGGTTTAAAATACAAATTCGTGATTCACAATAGAAAAAGGAGAGAGTGTGGAATCCAATGAGCCAGTTTGTACCTAAGTTACGGTCAGAGTGAAAAAAGATACGTCCATCACTGCCTCTCAAGTCCTTCACTGTAACGTTCCTCATCTACGAATCTTTCATCCTCGCTCAAATTAATGGGGTAATCGTCACTTTCTCGGTCCGAATCTCTCTCGCTCCATTGTAAACAATGGGGAATTGTGAGGAATATTACCTCCTGTGACGTCACGCTACTTCCGGTACAGGCAAGGCTTTTTTTTTTATCAGCGAGCAAAAGTTGCGAACTTTATCGTCGATGTTCTCTACTAAATCCTTTCAGCAAAAATATGGCAATATCGCGAAATGATCAAGTATGACACATAGAATGGATCTGCTATTCCCGTTTAAATTTTAAAAAATCATTTCAGTAGGCCTTTAAGGTTGTAACATAACAAAATGTGGAAAGAGTAAAGCGCTGTGAAAACTTTCTAGATGCACTGGGTATAAGTAGGGGGTCCCGGCTCCATCCCTCCCTCAGTTTTGAGGTCCTTGGCTTAGGAAATGTGGAAGACCCCGCCCGGGTGGACATTATTTCTTATGGCATTTGCTGCTTTCTGTTTGACAGCGACAAATACACCATGTATTATTTGTGTAAGCTTAATCTAAATAAATATATGTTTGACGCAAAAAGGGCTAACAGGAACTTTGTGACAGTAAAAGCCAAAGTCAAATATCCTCTCTAACTACACACACAAACACACAAACTTGCATTTGATACCTTCTTGAGACCTCTGAAAAATGCCTAACCTCTTTAGGACCACCCTAATTTTTATAGATTTCACCACCAGGGTTGCAAATGAGATCTCTATTTTTTGTTTTTTTGTATCGTGCTTAAGGCCGATGACAAACGAGTCACGGACCACAGAAGCTAACTGTTAACGGCCACTATAGTCTTAGTAGCGTAGTGTATTTGTTCTTCCTATGGTCACATATGGGTTGTCTTACGTCAGCACCCGGATGTCGTAAAATCAGCTGTTCATCTGGCGTTTTTTTTGGGGGGGGGGTGAATAGGGAAGTCCTTCTTCAGCTTGTTTTATCATATATTGCTGCCTTTGCACCGGTCAATGTTTACTTTTGTATGCACATTAAATAAATAAAAAATCTGACTTTGGAGCAATGTTCACAGACTTTTGGTTTGGCTCTCTATTAGATGCAATGTTATTGGGACCATGATTTCAGTCCCAACTTGTTCACACCTCCTCATGTGGAAGGTACTTTTCCTTGTTTATGTCTCAAGAAGGGTATAAATATAAGAACACACACACAAACACACACTTGCATTTGTTACCTTCTTGAGACCTCTGAAAAATGCCTACCTCTTTAGGACCACCCTAATTTTGATAGATTTCACCACCAGGGGTGCAAATGAGATCTCTATTTTTTTGTTTTTTGTAACATGCTTAAGGCCGATGACAAACGAGTCATGGACCACAGAAGCTAACTGTTAATGGCCACTATAGTCTTAGTAGCCTAGTGTATTTGTTCATCCTATGGTCACATATGGGACGCGGGTTGTTTTACGTCAGCACCCGGATGTCGTAAAATCAGCTGTTCACCTGGCGTTTTTTGGGGGGGATGAATAGGGAAGTCCTTCTTCAGCTTGTTTTATCATATATCTGCCTTTGCACCTGTCAATGTTTACTTTTGTATGCACATTAAATAAATAAAAAATCCCGACTTTGGAGCAATGTTCACAGACTTTTGGTTTGGCTCTCCATTAGATGCAATGTTATTGGGACCATGATTTCAGTCCCAACTTGTTCACACCTCCTCATGTGGAAGGTACTTTTCCTTGTTTATGTCTCAAGAAGGGTAGAAATACAAGAACACACACACTTGTATTTGTTACCTTCTTGAGACCTCTGAAAAATGCCTACCTCTTTAGGACCACCCTAATTTTGATAGATTTCACCACCAGAGGTGCAAATGAGATCTCTATTTTTTTGTTTTTTTGTAACGTGCTTAAGGCCGATGACAAACGAGTCACGGACCACAGAAGCTAACTGTTAATGGCCACTATAGTCTTAGTAGCGTAGTGTATTTGTTCATCCTATGGTGGCATATGGGACGCGGCTTGTCTTACGTCAGCACCCGGATGTCGTAAAATCAGCTGTTCACCTGGCGTTTTTTTAGGGGGGATGAATAGGGAAGTCCTTCTTCAGCTTGTTTTATCATATATTGCTGCCTCTGCACCTGTCAATGTTTACTTTTGTATGCACATTAAATTTAAAAAAAAAATCCTGACTTTGGAGCAATGTTCACAGACTTTTGGTTTGGCTCTCTATTAGATGCAATGTTATTGGGACCATGATTTCAGTCCCAACTTGTTCACACCTCCTCATGTGGAAGGTACTTTTCCTTGTTGATGTCTCAAGAAGGGTAGAAATACAACAACACACACACACACAAACACACACACACACACACGCTCATACATTTACACAGCAGGAGATGTCATGTTTCAGTACAAGCCCAGGTGTCCTGACAACATAATACCTATTTGACATCTGCCAAAGAGGCCATGTTATTTGAGCCGTGTGTGCGTGGGCGACAACAAAGGAGCACACCACTACTGGTGTGAGCCTCCTCCCTTCTGGTGCTAGTAGAGGCTGATCCTTGGTAAACATGACATTAAACATCCACTATGTTAGCATGAAGGATGTTGGAGAGTATACTGATTGTTCACCTTTAAAGGCTTCATGCCTGACACTTTGTGACTACAGCTCTTAATGCTTTGTGACACCTCTATAGGACCTAACTAGGACAGTACCTGCCTTATCTATTGATCCACATTCACCCCACTTCTCCTCCTGCAATAATGTTTCATTTGAAGATGAAGCAAAAATAACAATAATACATTTTAACGCTGCCACACACCGGTGCCGGTTTTGACTAACAAAGAGTAGCAAGTAGGGTGGTCAAAAGTATAAATACTCCAATAACAAGTCGATAGCAACTCGCAAAAAAAATAAATCATACCGAATACTGTCAATCAATCAATCAATCAATCAATGTTTACTTATATAGCCCTAAATTACGAGTGTCTCAAAGGGCTGCACAAGCCACAACGACATCCTCGGCTCAGATCCCACATCAGGGCAAGGAAAAACTCAACCCAATGGGATGACAATGAGAAACCTTGGAGGGGACCACAGATGTGTGGACCCCCCCTGGGCGACCGGTGCAATGGACGTCGAGTGGATCTAGCATAATATTGTGAGAGTCCAGTCCATAGTGGATCTAGCATAATAGTGAGAGAGTCCAGTCCATAGTGGATCTAACATAATAGTGTGAGAGTCCAGTCCATAGTGGATCTAACATAATAGTGTGAGAGTCCAGTCCATAGTGGATCTAACATAATAGTGAGAGTCCAGTCCATAGTGGATCTAACATAATAGTGAGAGTCCAGTCCATAGTGGATCTAACATAATATTGTGAGAGTCCAGTCCCTAGTGGATCTAACATAATAGTGAGAGTCCAGTCCATAGTGGATCTAACATAATATTGTGAGAGTCCAGTCCATAGTGGATCTAACATAATAGTGTGAGAGTCCAGTCCATAGTGGATCTAACATAATATTGTAAGAGTCCAGTCCATAGTGGATCTAACATAATAGTGTGAGAGTCCAGTCCATAATGGATCTAACATAATATTGTGAGAGTCCAGTCCATAGTGGATCTAACATAATAGTGTGAGAGTCCAGTCCATAGTGGATCTAACATAATAGTGAGAGTTCAGTCCATAGTGGATCTAACATAATAGTGTGAGAGTCCAGTCCATAGTGGATCTAACATAATAGTGTGAGAGTCCAGTCCATAGTGGATCTAACATAATAGTGTGAGAGTCCAGTCCATAGTGGATCTAACATAATATTGTGAGAGTCCAGTCCATAGTGGATCTAACATAATAGTGTGAGAGTCCAGTCCATAGTGGATCTAACATAATAGTGTGAGAGTCCAGTCCATAATGGATCTAACATAATATTGTGAGAGTCCAGTCCATAGTGGATCTAACATAATAGTGTGAGAGTCCAGTCCATAGTGGATCTAACATAATAGTGAGAGTTCAGTCCATAGTGGATCTAACATAATAGTGTGAGAGTCCAGTCCATAGTGGATCTAACATAATAGTGTGAGAGTCCAGTCCATAGTGGATCTAAGATAATAGTGTGAGAGTCCAGTCCATAGTGGATCTAACATAATATTGTGAGAGTCCAGTCCATAGTGGATCTAACATAATAGTGTGAGAGTCCAGTCCATAGTGGATCTAACATAATAGTGTGAGAGTCCAGTCCATAATGGATCTAACATAATATTGTGAGAGTCCAGTCTATAGTGGATCTAACATAATAGTGTGAGAGTCCAGTCCATAGTGGATCTAACATAATAGTGAGAGTCCAGTCCATAGTGGATCTAACATAATAGTGTGAGAGTCCAGTCCATAATGGATCTAACATAATATTGTGAGAGTCCAGTCCATAGTGGATCTAACATAATAGTGTGGGAGTCCAGTCCCTAGTGGATCTAACATAATAGTGAGAGTCCAGTCCATAGTGGATCTAACATAATATTGTGAGAGTCCAGTCCATAGTGGATCTAACATAATAGTGTGAGAGTCCAGTCCATAGTGGATCTAACATAATATTGTAAGAGTCCAGTCCATATTGGATCTAACATAATAGTGTGAGAGTCCAGTCCATAATGGATCTAACATAATATTGTGAGAGTCCAGTCCATAGTGGATCTAACATAATAGTGTGAGAGTCCAGTCCATAGTGGATCTAACATAATAGTGAGAGTCCAGTCCATAGTGGATCTAACATAATAGTGTGAGAGTCCAGTCCATAATGGATCTAACATAATATTGTGAGAGTCCAGTCCATAGTGGATCTAACATAATAGTGTGAGAGTCCAGTCCCTAGTGGATCTAACATAATAGTGAGTGTCCAGTCCATAGTGGATCTAACATAATATTGTGAGAGTCCAGTCCATAGTGGATCTAACATAATAGTGTGAGAGTCCAGTCCATAGTGGATCTAACATAATATTGTAAGAGTCCAGTCCATAGTGGATCTAACATAATAGTGTGAGAGTCCAGTCCATAATGGATCTAACATAATATTGTGAGAGTCCAGTCCATAGTGGATCTAACATAATAGTGTGAGAGTCCAGTCCATAGTGGATCTAACATAATAGTGAGAGTTCAGTCCATAGTGGATCTAACATAATAGTGTGAGAGTCCAGTCCATAGTGGATCTAACATAATAGTGTGAGAGTCCAGTCCCTAGTGGATCTAACATAATAGTGAGTGTCCAGTCCATAGTGGATCTAACATAATATTGTGAGAGTCCAGTCCATAGTGGATCTAACATAATAGTGTGAGAGTCCAGTCCATAGTGGATCTAACATAATATTGTAAGAGTCCAGTCCATAGTGGATCTAACATAATAGTGTGAGAGTCCAGTCCATAATGGATCTAACATAATATTGTGAGAGTCCAGTCCATAGTGGATCTAACATAATAGTGTGAGAGTCCAGTCCATAGTGGATCTAACATAATAGTGTGAGAGTCCAGTCCATAGTGGATCTAACATAATAGTGTGAGAGTCCAGTCCATAGTGGATCTAAAATAATAGTATGAGAGTCCAGTCCATAGTGGATCTAACATAATAGTGTGAGAGTCCAGTCCATAGTGGATCTAACATAATAGTGAGAGTCCAGTCCATAGTGGATCTAACATAATAGTGAGAGTCCAGTCTATAGTGGATCTAACATAATAGTGAGAGTCCAGTCCATAGTGGATCTAACATAATAGTGTGACAGTCCAGTCCATAGTGGATCTAACATAATAGTGTGAGAGTCCAGTCCATAGTGGATCTAACATAATATTGTGAGAGTCCAGTCCCTAGTGGATCTAACATAATAGTGAGAGTCCAGTCCATAGTGGATCTAACATAATATTGTGAGAGTCCAGTCCATAGTGGATCTAACATAATATTGTGAGAGTCCAGTCCATAGTGGATCTAACATAATAGTGTGAGAGTCCAGTCCATAGTGGATCTAACATAATATTGTAAGAGTCCAGTCCATAGTGGATCTAACATAATAGTGTGAGAGTCCAGTCCATAATGGATCTAACATAATATTGTGAGAGTCCAGTCCATAGTGGATCTAACATAATAGTGTGAGAGTCCAGTCCATAGTGGATCTAACATAATAGTGAGAGTTCAGTCCATAGTGGATCTAACATAATAGTGTGAGAGTCCAGTCCATAGTGGATCTAACATAATAGTGTGAGAGTCCAGTCCATAGTGGATCTAAGATAATAGTGTGAGAGTCCAGTCCATAGTGGATCTAACATAATAGTGTGAGAGTCCAGTCCATAGTGGATCTAAGATAATAGTGTGAGAGTCCAGTCCATAGTGGATCTAACATAATATTGTGAGAGTCCAGTCCATAGTGGATCTAACATAATAGTGTGAGAGTCCAGTCCATAGTGGATCTAACATAATAGTGTGAGAGTCCAGTCCCTAGTGGATCTAACATAATAGTGAGAGTCCAGTCCATAGTGGATCTAACATAATATTGTGAGAGTCCAGTCCATAGTGGATCTAACATAATAGTGTGAGAGTCCAGTCCATAGTGGATCTAACATAATATTGTAAGAGTCCAGTCCATAGTGGATCTAACATAATAGTGTGAGAGTCCAGTCCATAATGGATCTAACATAATATTGTGAGAGTCCAGTCCATAGTGGATCTAACATAATAGTGTGAGAGTCCAGTCCATAGTGGGTCTAACATAATAGTGAGAGTTCAGTCCATAGTGGATCTAACATAATAGTGTGAGAGTCCAGTCCATAGTGGATCTAACATAATAGTGTGAGAGTCCAGTCCATAATGGATCTAACATAATATTGTGAGAGTCCAGTCCATAGTGGATCTAACATAGTAGTGTGAGAGTCCAGTCCATAGTGGATCTAACATAATAGTGTGAGAGTCCAGTCCATAGTGGATCTAACATAATAGTGTGAGAGTCCAGTCCATAGTGGATCTAAAATAATAGTATGAGAGTCCAGTCCATAGTGGATCTAACATAATAGTGTGAGAGTCCAGTCCATAGTGGATCTAACATAATAGTGAGAGTCCAGTCCATAGTGGATCTAACATAATAGTGAGAGTCCAGTCTATAGTGGATCTAACATAATAGTGAGAGTCCAGTCCATAGTGGATCTAACATAATAGTGTGACAGTCCAGTCCATAGTGGATCTAACATAATAGTGTGAGAGTCCAGTCCATAGTGGATCTAACATAATATTGTGAGAGTCCAGTCCCTAGTGGATCTAACATAATAGTGAGAGTCCAGTCCATAGTGGATCTAACATAATATTGTGAGAGTCCAGTCCATAGTGGATCTAACATAATAGTGTGAGAGTCCAGTCCATAGTGGATCTAACATAATAGTGAGAGTTCAGTCCATAGTGGATCTAACATAATAGTGTGAGAGTCCAGTCCATAGTGGATCTAACATAATAGTGTGAGAGTCCAGTCCATAGTGGATCTAAGATAATAGTGTGAGAGTCCAGTCCATAGTGGATCTAACATAATATTGTGAGAGTCCAGTCCATAGTGGATCTAACATAATAGTGTGAGAGTCCAGTCCATAGTGGATCTAACATAATAGTGTGAGAGTCCAGTCCATAATGGATCTAACATAATATTGTGAGAGTCCAGTCCATAGTGGATCTAACATAATAGTGTGAGAGTCCAGTCCATAATGGATCTAACATAATATTGTGAGAGTCCAGTCCATAGTGGATCTAACATAATAGTGAGAGTCCAGTCCATAGTGGATCTAACATAATAGTGTGAGAGTCCAGTCCATAATGGATCTAACATAATATTGTGAGAGTCCAGTCCATAGTGGATCTAACATAATAGTGTGAGAGTCCAGTCCCTAGTGGATCTAACATAATAGTGAGAGTCCAGTCCATAGTGGATCTAACATAATATTGTGAGAGTCCAGTCCATAGTGGATCTAACATAATAGTGTGAGAGTCCAGTCCATAGTGGATCTAACATAATATTGTAAGAGTCCAGTCCATAGTGGATCTAACATAATAGTGTGAGAGTCCAGTCCATAATGGATCTAACATAATATTGTGAGAGTCCAGTCCATAGTGGATCTAACATAATAGTGTGAGAGTCCAGTCCATAGTGGATCTAACATAATAGTGAGAGTTCAGTCCATAGTGGATCTAACATAATAGTGTGAGAGTCCAGTCCATAGTGGATCTAACATAATAGTGTGAGAGTCCAGTCCATAATGGATCTAACATAATATTGTGAGAGTCCAGTCCATAGTGGATCTAACATAGTAGTGTGAGAGTCCAGTCCATAGTGGATCTAACATAATAGTGTGAGAGTCCAGTCCATAGTGGATCTAACATAATAGTGTGAGAGTCCAGTCCATAGTGGATCTAAAATAATAGTATGAGAGTCCAGTCCATAGTGGATCTAACATAATAGTGTGAGAGTCCAGTCCATAGTGGATCTAACATAATAGTGAGAGTCCAGTCCATAGTGGATCTAACATAATAGTGAGAGTCCAGTCTATAGTGGATCTAACATAATAGTGAGAGTCCAGTCCATAGTGGATCTAACATAATAGTGTGACAGTCCAGTCCATAGTGGATCTAACATAATATTGTGAGAGTCCAGTCCATAGTGGATCTAACATAATAGTGTGAGAGTCCAGTCCATAGTGGATCTAACATAATAGTGTGAGAGTCCAGTCCATAATGGATCTAACATAATAGTGTGAGAGTCCAGTCCATAGTGGATCTAACATAATAGTGTGAGAGTCCAGTCCATAGTGGATCTAACATAATATTGTGAGAGTCCAGTCCCTAGTGGATCTAACATAATAGTGAGAGTCCAGTCCATAGTGGATCTAACATAATATTGTGAGAGTCCAGTCCATAGTGGATCTAACATAATATTGTGAGAGTCCAGTCCATAGTGGATCTAACATAATAGTGTGTTTCCCTTACATTGACTTATTCCGGGACGCATGGCACGGATGCAGATGTGGCGCTTCTGCTTCACCCTCGCCCATAAAAAAAAATCATAATGGAGGTGTGGCAATGTAGCATAACTGAAAGTGTGAACTTGTGAAGTACAGTAAATTCTTGGCTATAGAGCACACCCACCAAATCTTAAAAGAAATACACATGTTTACGTATATTAGCCACAACGGATCATAAGCCACGGATCTATACCGGTACAAAATATCCTGTAAATGTTTATTTACATACCTTAGTTGTTTCCAAACAGTTCCTGTCACACGGCAGTAAAACGGGTGATCAAACAAAACAGAAGTCATGGTCATGGACCCATTAGCTGCGGACGCTAGCTCTCCAATCAGCTAAACAGCTTCAATAACTCTACTGTGACGTTTTACTGAATTTCCAAAACTGGACCAAATACAAACATAATACAATTGTAAGTTAATAATACAACAGCCACTTGTTAATGTGTTAGCATATTCGCTAGTGCTAACAACGCTAGCTTAATGACACTATCATAGCATGTAATCTTAGAAGAAATACAAATGTTTACATATATTAGCCTCACCGGATCATAAGCCACGGATATAAACTGGTACAAAATATTTTGTAAATGTTTATTTAAATACCTTAGTTGTTTCCAAACAGTGCCTGTCACACGGCAGTAAAACAGCTGATCAAACAAAACAGAAGTCATCGTCATGGACCTGTTAGCTGCGGACGCTAGCTCTCCAATCAGCTAAACAGACTCAATAACTCTACTGTGACGTTTTGGTGAATTTACGAAACTGGACCAAATACAAACATAATACCATTGTAGGTTAATACAACAGCCACTTGTTAATGTGTTAGCATATTCGCTAATGCTAACAACGCTAGTTTTTATAATACGATAGCACGTATAAATATACATGAAAACACTCCTGCAGACATCACACATGGGATGGTTTAGTAAGTATGAATTGTTTTAGTTATATTGTAAAACTTACAAACATTGCTGGGAGTGACGAATAGAGAATCCTTTCCAGCAGAACGCTATGGAGAGTTTTACTTCCGGTTCAAGGCATTAAAACAGGAAGTACATTTCCAACCTGAAACACGTGCAATGAGCAATAACAGTACCACACCCATTCATTCAGTGTCTGCTGAAAACTATTTGTCGATTACAAAACATGGCCATTAGCGAAGAAAAATTCACAAATTAGACGCACCATTTTATATGCCGCGGGGTGCAAAGCGTAGGGAGAAAAGTAGCGGCTTATAGTCAGATTACGCGTAACTCCGCTTCACAACACACACCCTACGCGCCTGGTTTGCCAAAGAATGCAGGGTTTCCACTTGATGTAATTGAATTTGGCGTACCGCCACACTTTGAAAACAAGTTTTTCTTAACTTGAAAACAAATGAAAGAAATGTAATGTATTGTACACCCAGAATAAATCACACAAAGTCTGACGCTATTTTTAACTTTTATTGCCAATCTCATTATAACAAACGGCTCCATGCCAACAGGTTTTACCACCCGTGCAAACATTTTTGTCTCTGCAACAACATTTTCCTCATTCTCCGCCAATCACCTCTCAGGCACTGACCGTGTGTTTGCAAACATGGGAAAAACTAACATCAAATCCAAGCCACACCAACATTAAACATTAACACCAGCTGGTCGTTACAGTATGAATTGATATATAAATACATAAAAAATAGCCTATCATTTGCGCATTATCGACAAGTGATTCATCAAAAAAGTTTTGGTTTTCCGCGCTGCCAACAGCGGATGTAAACAAAACCCACGCCAGTGTTTCCCACACATTCATTTATTTGTGGCGGCCCGCCACGAAAGAATTACATCCGCCATAAATAAAAAATTAAAAATTAAAAATTAAAAAAATAATAATAATATATATACATATATATATATATATATATATATATATATATATATATATATATATATATATATATATATATATATATATATATATATATATATATATATATATATATATATATATATATATATATATATATATTTTTTTTTTGTCCTGTCCAGCTTCTCAGGCAAATCATATAGTTGATGTAGATGCCCATATAGGCTGTTCAGATTTACTTTACAAAAGAGAAGTGTAGGATACTTCTCTTGTTGCCTTATTTGTATTTGACCACTACTGTTTTCTGTTTATTTGTTACTGACTGTGGCAGGACACCTCTGCCTCTGTTTCACTTTATGTTGCTGGTAAATAATATGGTTGTAGTAGTAGGCTAAAGTTAAATTATTTAGTATGCACTAATTGAAGGGGCAGAGCTTTAAGAGACATTTTAGCTTTTATATTTTATAAGATATATTTTTTGTAAGAACCACAATTAATAAATATATATCAGTGAATAACTTATTGTTCAAATCTGTATATAAATATGTACATAAAGTGTTGTAATTATATTGTAAAATGGATGGATGGATGGACATTTAAAACAAAACTGTTATTATTAATTAGTAAGTATAAATTTTTTGAGCCTTTTTAGAGAAAATCATATCATTGTAGTACATTATGCAAATTAATCGATGATGTCATGGTGACCACGCCCATAGCCACGCCCCCACCGCCACAGGTATCTTGGCAGTTTATGGGAAACACTGCACGCTATTGTCTGGAGTGTTGTCAGCATGTCTGTGATGTTGATGTAATTTTAATATGTCCCAGGTATACCCAAGGACGGCCATCTACAAAATATGCTAATATTAAGAGGACAGTGGCGGCTTTTGAAAAGGAAAAGTCCAACTGGAAGCGAGTGTGACTTCATGCGGAACATAAGTAGTCTCTAAACACGAGTACATTTTATAACAACGCCATAAAAAGATGCTAGATTTGTTGCTAGTTTTTTTTCATGAAAAAACTAACTAAAAGTCTTTAGACCAGGGGTGTCAATCTGGTTTTCATTGAGGGCCACATGGTGCCCTCAGAGGGCCACCTGTAACAGTGAATAATATATACATTTTAAATTGCTTCATTACACATTTATTGTTATATATTTTTACGTACACTGTAAGAAAAATATGTAATTTTAGAGTAAAATTTAGCTGCCAAAATGTTACCATAAAATGTACCATGTTATTTACAGTGTAAATGTAAATGGGAAAACAGTAGCACTGTTTTACTGTAAAATCTACGGTGGTTGTTTTTACGGTGTATTACTGTAAATGGAAAAACAATATGACACCTTTTTTTTGGTCTCATGTTTTTACGGTAAAATTCTGGCAACTGAGCTACCAATTTTTTACCGAAAAATATTTTTTACATTACATTTGACGGATAAGTTGCTTCAAAATCATGAGTCAAGCAGATGTTTAAGTACTTATTTTTGATGTTTGGAATGTGTGATAATATAATATTTGTTGCAATATTAGATGAAGTTTAAAATACATTAAATTGCATAAAGTACATGTATTTTTTTCTGTCAAAATAGAAAGTGGACTACATTTAGAAACAAATAGACGCATGGTCATTCCAGGTCTTTGCGGGCCATATCTTGGTAGCTCTATTTAGCCAGTAGAGGTACACTATATTGCCAAAAGTATTTGGCCACCCATCCAAATAATGAGAATCAGGTGTCCTAATCACTTGGCCGGGTGTATCAAATCAAGCACTTAGGTATGGAGACTGTTTCCACAAACATTTGTGAAAGAATGGGCCGCTCTCAGTGATTTCCAGCATGGAACTGTCACAGGATGCCACCTGTGCAACAAATCCAGTCTTGAAACTTCCTCGCTTCAAAGTCAACTTTATTATAAGAAAATGGAAGAATTTGGGAACAACAGCTACGAAGTGGTAAGCCATCTAAACTGACAGAGATGGTGTCAGCGGAAGAATTATGGTGTGGGGTTGTTTTTCAGGAGTTGGGCTTGGCCCCTTAGTTCCAGTGAAAGGACCTTTGAATGCTCCAGGATACCAAAACATTTTGGACAATTCCATGCTCCCAACCTTGTGGGAACAGTTTGGAGCGGGCCCCTTCCTCTCCCAACATGACTGTGCACAAAGCAAGGTCCATAAAGACATGGATGACAGAGTCTGGTGTGTATGAACTTGACTGGCCTGCACAGAGTCCTGACCTGAACCCGATAGAACACCTTTGGGATGAATTAGAACGGAGACTGAGAGCCAGGCCTTCTCCACCAACATCAGTGTGTGACCTCACCAATTTGTTTTTGGAAGAATGGTGGAAAATTCCTATAAACACACTCTGCAACCTTGTGGACAGCCTTCCCAGAAGAGTTGAAGCTGTAATAGCTGCAAAAGGTCATATTGAATAGGAATGGGATGGCACTTCAAGTTCATATGTGAGTCAAGGCAGGTGACCAAATACTTTTGGCATATTAAAAGTGACGGAGGGCTGTGTCTTGAGTCATGCTTTTATTCGGTCATCAAATATAAAAGTATTTGATGCACACAGCGAGTGGAAGACCTCCAGAAGCGTGGAACCCCACCTTTATACCTTTAATAGGTGCTAAAAAAACCACATTCTAGAAACAATCTTCTGTCCATTTGGCAACACTTTTGAAGAGCCGATTATTTCACCAGGAAGGCAAAGTGTGGCCATTCGCTGAACTCTATTTTAAACGTGACACATTGTGGAACTAAACAAAACAAAAACATGAAGAAAACACTTAAAGGCATTATGCCTGGTTCACACCAACGGCGCTTGCCGCGCTTTAAAGCGGCGAGCAAAGCGCCGTCATTTTTGTCAATTTTTCCACGAATATCCCGATCTCCGAAGTAATGTTATGCTTTGATACGTTCTGATACGCTCTGATACGAATTAGTTGCCGCTTTGTTACCGTTCCTGACGATTTGATGCCGCTTTGATACGCTTTAAATCACGCTTTGATATGTTTTATTACGCTTTATTGAACTTTATTACGCTTTGATGCGATCCTGACGCTTTAAATCAGGCTCTGACACGATTATCAAGCTCTGTTGTGCATTGTTACAACAAAAATAAGAAAAAAATGTGAAAAACTCAGTATACTGTTTTCCACACATTTTTTATATTCATTTATTTTTTAAATTTCTCTTTTTTTTCTGTTATATTATGTTTATTATTTATTATGTTTTATATTCATTTATTTTTTCAATTTCTCTTCTTTTTTTGTTATATTCTGTTTATTATTTATTATGTTTTATATTCATTTATTTTTTCAATTGCTCTTTTTTTCCCCGTTATATTGTGTTTATTATTTATTATGTTTTATATTCATTTGTTTTTTCAATTCCTCTTCTTTTTTCGTTATATTATGTTTATTATTTATTATGTTTTATATTCATTTATTTTTTCAATTGCTCTTCTTTTTTCGTTATATTATGTTTATTATTTATTATGTTTTATATTCATTTATTTTTTCAATTTCTCTTTTTTTCCCCGTTATATTAGGTTTATTATTTATTATGTTTTATATTCATTTATTTTTTCAATTTCTCTTTTTTTTCCCGTTACATTATGTTTATTATTTATTATGTTTTATATTCATTTGTTTTTTCAATTCCTCTTCTTTTTTCGTTATATTATATTTATTATTTATTATGTTTTATATTCATTTGTTTTTTCAATTCCTCTTCTTTTTTCGTTATATTATGTTTATTATTTATTATGTTTTATATTCATTTATTTTTTCAATTTCTCTTTTTTTTCCCGTTATATTATGTTCATTATTTATTATTTATTATGTTTTATATTCATTTGTTTTTTCAATTTCTCTTCTTTTTTCATTATATTATGTTTATTATTTATTATGTTTTATATTCATTTATTTTTTCAATTTCTCTTTTTTTCCCCGTTATATTATGTTTATTATTTATTATGTTTTATATTCATTTGTTTTTTCAATTCCTCTTCTTTTTTCGTTATATTATGTTTATTATTTATTATGTTTTATATTCATTTATTTTTTCAATTTCTCTTCTTTTTTCGTTATATTATGTTTATTATTTATTATGTTTTATATTCATTTATTTTTTTAATTTCTCTTTTTCCCCCCGTTATATTATGTTTATTATTTATTATTTATTATGTTTTATATTCATTTGTTTTTTCAATTTCTCTTCTTTTTTCGTTATATTATGTTTATTATTTATTATGTTTTATATCTTCATTTCTTTTATTTCTTTGTCATCTTAATAAATATCTATCTTTCATTTCTTATGCTAGTTGACAATAATAAAAGGCATTTCTTTTATTTTTTATATTCAATGTCACTGTCCAGGGTGTACACCGCCTTCCGCCCGATTGTAGCTGAGATAGGCTCCGGCGCCCCCCGCGACCCCGAAGGGAATAAGCGGTAGAAAATGGATGGATGGATGGATAGTCAATATCACAGTCACTTCCTATTTGCAGTTGTAGACTGGGGTCCGCGCTTTGAACCAAGATCTGTTAAGCTTTCCTACGCTTTGAGTCAAGCTTTGCTGAGCTTTGTCAGGCTTTGATACGCTCTCGGCGCTTTATTCCATCCTTGACTGAGCGCCAATTTTTTTTAAACCGTTTAAAAAATTTTGGCGAACTTGCCGCATGTCCCGCTTCACTACAAGCTTTCCCACCATCCATTACGACCCTCGCGCTTTAATCAGGCTTTGTTACGCTTTAAAGCCGCTTTGCATGCCGCTTTAAGGCGCCGTCAAAGCGCCGTTGGTGTGAACCTAGCATTATGTAATGGGGAAGAAAAGGCAGAAATGGAGATACCAATAAAGACAAAACAAAAATGCACCTGTGGTATCCATGACTGTGGTAGAAATCCTGCATTAGAATCCTCAAGTGAATGTCCCACCCTCACCTGGAAAAGAGTCATGATTTGAGAAAGAGTCCATGCTGGTTATCCCAAAATCATCCCTTTTTCTACAGTGTGACCACCTCTTTTTTTAACATGCACCATTTTTTAGTTGCTTACCCTTTGGTCAAGCGTGGCTGCCTTCCAGCTGCTGCCGTCATCTGGATTTGTACCTTCCGAAACACAAACACACGCTTAAGACAAAAACATAGTCGCAAGATTTACATTGGATATTAAAATAAACTTTACTCGCCAGACGCTGAAGCTTCTGGTAATCTGTGCTCTGAATGTTTTACCTACCAGGTTATGTTGTTTTTTTGACCTTTTCCTCCATTTCCCCTCTTTTTAGCCTTTTTCCTCCATTACTTTGGAGCTTATGTAATACATTTCCACTCTTTGAAAGTTCTACTTCCACTTCTATCGAGCCTTTGTCACATGAACAATAAAGCCCAGTGTCCCCACCCATTGAATGGGGGCAAAGGTGTTGCCTCACCTGCCAAAAATCACACTTTTCAAATGAAAACTTGATGAAAAAAGAGAAGATCTTTGTCTTTGTTTTTATGGGCTTGTGGCGGGAGCGAGGGGAGCCATTGCTGGTGGAATGAAGTGTGTCATTATCACTGGGGTGGAGACACCCACACCCATTGGGGGAGACAGCGCCAGCTTTGGCAACACAAGTAATTCTAGAGTGGTGGTTGGGGAAAGCGAGCGAGGGTTTATTTTTACCTCTGTGCCGTCTTTGACTTTGACACAATGTATAGTGGATAACATGTGCACTTGTTTTTCCCTCTCAAGCATCAACTTTTTAAACAACTTTCAAAGTATTAAAACAAACAAACCTTGAATTCCAAGAAAACAAAGATTGCGTTGGATGGGCTTCTGTACTGTACTGTACAGTGTCATTTACTAGAGCAGTGTTTTTCAACCACTGTGCCGCGGCACGCTAGTGTGCCGTGAGATACAGACTGGGAGATTATCTAATTTCACCTATTTGGGTTAAAAATATTTTTTGCAAAGCAGTAATCATAGTCTGCAAATGATGTGTTGTTGTTGAGTGTCGGTGCTGTCTAGAGCGCGGCAGAGTAACCGTGTAATACTCTTCCATATCAGCAGGTGGCAGAGCAGGTAAAAAAGGTGTCTAATGCTTAAACCAAAATGCGAGTGCCCCCTAAGAAAAGGCATTGAAGCTTAGGGAAGGCTATGCAGAACGAGACTAAAACCGAACCGGCTGCAAAGTAAACAAAAAACAGAATGCTGGACGACAGCAAAGACTTACTGCGGAGCAAAGACGGCGTCCACAAAGTAGATCCGAACATGACATGACAGTCAACAATGTCCCCAAAAAGAAGGATAAAAACAACTGAAATATTCTGGATTGCTAAAACAAAGTAGATGCAGGAAATATCGCTCAAAGGAAGACACGAAACTGCTACAGGTGTCAGGCTTGTCCCTGACAGTCTGGCTATGTCTTAGTTTTCCTCTGCGTTTGTCTTTGTTTCCTGTCTTTAGTTCCTGTCAGCACTCTTATTTTGGTTATTTCCTGATTGTCTCCCTGAGTGTTTTTTCCCCTCAGCTGTGGCTGATTGGCACCGGGCCACACCTGGTGTCAATCAGCCAGCTGCTATTTAGACCTGCTTTTTCCTCCACTCTGCGCTGGATTATTGTAGCTTCTACCTGTCGTTGTAATACTCGTCGTTGTAGCTCTGTCTACTTTTGTTTACTCTGCTCATGTCATAGTTCCCTCGTGTCACAGTAAGTGTTTTTGTTTCTTGTCGACAGTTAGCCTTTGTGCTATTTTAGTTCATAGCCAAGTTTGTTCTCCGCCTTGTGCGCGCCTTTTCTTTGTACCCTTTTGTTGTTTTTTTTGCTATAGTGTTAAATTAAATCATGTTTTCCTGTTCAATGCCTGCCGTCTCTGCATCTTGGGGTTCGTCAACAACTCATTGTGACAACAGGAAAATACAGAAAAAAGAGGAAAAAGCCATTAAAATAGGAGTGCAAGACAAGAAGTAAAACACTACACACAGGAAAACAGCAAAAAAGTCCACATAAGTCAGGGTGTGATGTGACAGGTGGTGACAGTACACCTACTTTGAGACAAGAGCTATAGTGATGCATGCTTGGTTATGCTTTAAAGTCATATCCAACAATTGCAACGACTTTTTACTGTCAACTGAGTTTCGTTTTTTTAATGATGTCTGCTGGTGGTGTGCCTACGGATTTTTTTAACGCAAAAAATGTGCTTTGGCTCAAAAAAAGGTTGAAAAACACTGCTCTATTCTGCCCATAAACCTCCCCCCAAAAAAGCACCAACAATACTCCATTTACATTTCATGACTTCAATATTAACTAAGTATTAGTGATATTGTTATTATAAGCGCTAACGCAGACGGACTATTTATAGCGGCTTTTCAAATGTTCTTGTAATCAGACCATGTTTTCGGTATATTAGATGGAATTTTTAACCTGACGTGTTTGGACTGTCATCTGCAGTCTTCTTCAGAAGGGTCACCTGATCACTGTGACGTGTTGCCTAGCAGCTGTTCTTAAACTGAACTGGCTACAGAGTAAACAAAAACAGAATGCTGGACGACAGCAAAGACTTACTGTGGAGCAAAGACGGCGTCCACAAAAGTACATCCGAACATGACATGACAATCAACAATGTCCCCACAAAGAAGGATTAAAAACAACTGAAATATTCTTGACTGCTAAAACAAAGTAGATGCGGGAAATATCGCTCAAAGGAAGACATGAAACTGCTATGGGAAAATACCCCCAAAAAATAGAAAAAGTCACCAAAATAGAAGCGCAAGACAAGAACTAAAACACTAAAGCTATATTGATGCATGCTTGGTTATGGTTTAAAGTCATATCCAACCACTTTTTACAGTCAACGCAAAAAAATGTGCCTGGGCTCAAAAAAGGTTGAAAAACACTGCACTAGAGCACAGACCTCTGCCGTGTAAACATGCAAAAGTATGAGACACTTTTGCATGCTGATGAATGCGAGGGTGTCTCCAAACTTTGGTAGAAAGTTAAACAACAAAAAAAGCAACTTCCTGGTTGGTTAATAAACAAATGAACAGTGGCGTTGTGATTCTGCAGTTGATGACTCATAAGGGCTGGGTTCAGAAGACGCTACTGCCGGGCATCATTTCACGTGAAGTCAAAGGGTGTCATGTTTCAATACCTTTGTCGCACGTGACGTCGTGTCCAGTTGCAGACTAAAAACTGTCTCAACTTGGTGAGGAGACAAAGACTGGACCAGCTTAGACAAACTTCTGTACCTCCGTTGCAATTGTCAATGCCAACTAAGCACAAAAAAGCCTGGTAGAAAACACTCCATCGTGAAGTAAGTTCTCACTTCTCAAATTTTACATGTTATTATGAATGTTACTACATGACATATATACTTGCATCATGTATATATTACATGTTATTATGAATGTTACTACATGACATAAATACTTACATCACCACCACAAATATGCAACTTTCATATGCAGTTAAATAGCCTTAAAAACAGACTTCATTGCTTGCTTTATTGATAACATAAAAAAACATCTTGTGGATCGACATGAAATTAACCGTTTTTGGTATGTCACTCGCCATCACGACGACGTTAAGCAAACGTCACATGTTGTCATCTTCACTTCCTCTGCTGCAGTGCTGTGTGTCTTCATTGTGTCATGAAATGTGTGTGTGTGTGTGTGTGTGTGTGTGTGTGTGTGTGTGTGTGTGTGTGTGTGTGTGTGTGTGTGTGTGTGTGTGTGTGTGTGTGTGTGTGTGTGTGTGTGTTTTGGCGGAGAATTGCAAAGGAATGTATGGAAAGCGAGCCCCTACCTTACCTACATTACAGCTTTTGGCATGTGTTTACATGTCAAGCTTTGTTCAAAGAGTGTGTGTGTGTGTGTGTGTGTGTGTGTGTGTGTGTGTGTGTGTGTGTGTGTGTGTGTGTGTGTGTGTGTGTGTGTGTGTGTGTGTGTGTGTGTGTGTGTGTGTGCTTGTATTTCTACCCTTCTTGAGACATGAAGAGGGAAAAGTATCTTCCATATGAGGAGGTGTGAACAAGTGATGACATAAACAATAACATTGCATCTAATAGAGAATGTCTCATTTGTGGTGGCATCTATCAAAATGAGGGTGGTCCCAAAAAGGAGGGATTTATCAAATTGACTGTGCGTCAGTTTTAAAAGTGCTTCCCCTCTGGTCAACATATGAAATAACAAGTGTGTGTAAGAAATTGAAATGCGCCCCCTTTGGCCAAAATTAATTTAAATAAATAAATAAATATGTATATAGAGACATACATTGAAGTAAATAATGAAGATTAAAAACCAAGTACAAACAAAAAATTCAAAAATAAAAAATGAACTAAAAGCAGTCTTTATCTCACAATGTGTCGACTTTTTTTTTTTTATAAAATTGGGAACAATTTTATCATATTCTTTCTGTAATATTGCAATATTTTCGCATAAACTATTACTTTTTTTTTAATGTAAAATGATTACTTTTTAATGCAAAATGGCAACATTTTTGTCATATAAATTTCAGACTTTTATCACAATATTGCCAATTTTTTTGTTGTTCTTGTAAAATAGTGACATTTTTTTAGTACAATGATGACTTGTCAAAATGATGACTTGTCATCCTTTTGCCGACTAAAATTCCGATTATTATTATAATATTGCCAACATTTTAAAGTGTTTTTTTATAAAATTGTGACTTTTGTCGAGTAAAATGACGACTCCTTTCATAAAACTGCCCAAATTTTAAGCTTTTTCTTGTAAAATTGCAACTGTTATTGAGTAAAATTCCAACTTTTATCGTAATATTGCACAAATGTTCAGTTTTTCTTGTAAAATTGCGACTGTTATTGAGTAAAATTCCAACATTTATCATAATATTGCACAAATGTTCAGTTTTTCTTGTAAAATGTTGACTTGCGTTGAGTAAAATGACGACTTATTATAATACTGCCAAAATTACACGTTTTTCTTGTGAAATTCCGACTCATTTTTCACAACAAGCTTGTTTATATTTGCATAGTATGCATGTATTATTAATGTTGTAAATACACTTCTTTATATATCTAGAAAGGCTGGTCCTAAAAAGGGAGGCATTTTTCCACAGGTCTCAAGAAGGTAAAAAAATACATAGATATGAATGTGTGTGTGTGTGTGTGTGTGTGTGTTTTCATGTATTTCTAGCCTTCTTGAGACATGAAGAAGGAAAAGTATCTTCCATATGAGGAGGTGTGAACAAGTGTTGACATAAATCATGGTCCCAATAACATTGCATCTAATAGACAATGTCTCATTTGCACCCCTGCTGGTGACATCTATCAAAATGAGGGTGGTCCCAAAAAGGAGGGATTTTTCAAATTGACTGCGTGTCGCTTTTAAAAGTGCTCCCCCTCTGGCCAACATAGGAAATAACAAGTGTGTTTAAGAAATTGAAATGCGCCCCCTTCAACCAAAATTTATTAAAACAAATAAATAAATATGTATATAGAGACATACTGTAATAACTTGAAGTAAATACTGAAGATTAAAAAACAATTATATACAAAAAATTCAAAAATTAAACATTTCTCACAATGTGTCGACTTTTTTTCATAAAATTGGGAACAATTTCTCATATTCTTTCTGTTTCTGTAATATTGCAATATTTTCCCGTGAAATTATTACTTTTTTTCTGTAAAATGATTACTTTTTAATGCAAAATGGTGACATTTGTCATATAAAATTCTGACTTTTATCACAATGTTGCCAATTTTTTTGTTGTTCTTGTAAAATAGTGATGACTTTTGTCATAATTTTGCCGACCAAAATTCCGATTATTATTATAATATTACCAACATTTTTAAGTTTTCTTGTAAAATTGTGACTTTCGTCGAGTAAAACTACGACTCTTTTCGTAAAATTGCCAACATTTTAAGCTTTTTCTTGTAAAATGTTGACTGTTATTGAGTAAAATTCCAACTTTTATCATAATATTGCACAAATGTTCAGTTTTTCTTGTAAAATGTTGACTGTTATTGAGTAAAATTCCAACTTTTAGCATAATATTGCACAAATGTTCAGGTTTTCTTGTAAAATTTTGACTGTTATTGAGTAAAATTCCAACTTTTAGCATAATATTGCACAAATGTTCAGGTTTTCTTGTAAAATTGCGACTGTTATTGAGTAAAAATCCAACTTTTATCATAATATTGCACAAATGTTCAGTTTTTCTTGTAAAATTTTGACTGTTATTGAGTAAAATTCCAACCTTTATCATAATATTCGCACAAATGTTCAGTTTTTCTTGTAAAATTGCGACTGTTCTTGAGTAAAATTCCAACTTTTAGCATAATATTGCACAAATGTTCAGTTTTTCTTGTAAAATGTTGACTTGCGTTGTGTAAAATGACGACTCATTATAATACTGCCAGAAATACACGTTTTTCTTGTGGAATTCCGACTCATTTTTCACAACAAGCTTGTTTATATTTGCATAGTATGTATATATTATTAATGTTGTAAATACACATCTTTATATATCTAGAAAGGGTGTTCCTAAAGAGGGAGGCATTTTTCCACAGGTCTCAAGAAGGTAAAAAAATACTTGAATATGTATGTGTGTGTGTGTTTTCATGTATTTCTACCCTTCTTGAGACATGAAGAAGGAAAAGTATCTTCCATGTGAGGAGGTGTGAACAAGTGATGACATAAATCAATAACATTGCATCTAATAGACAATGTCTCATTTGTGGTGACATCTATCAAAATGAGGGTGGTCCCAAAAAGGAGGGATTTTTCAAATTGACTGCGTGTCGCTTTTAAAAGTGCTCCCCCTCGGGCCAACATATGAAATAACAAGTGTGTGTAAGATATTGAAATGCGCCCCCTTTGGCCAAAATTAATTAAAAAAAATAAATAAATATGTATATAGAGACATACTGTAATTTGAAGTAAATAATGAAGATTAAAAAACAATTATATACACAAAAATTCAAAAATTAAACATTTCTCACAATGTGTCGACTTTTTTTTTTATAAAATTGGGAACAATTTCTCATATTCTTTCTGTTTCTGTAATATTGCAATATTTTCCCGTGAAATTGTTACTTTTTTTCTGTAAAATGATTACTTTTTAAGGCAAAATGGGGACATTTTTCATATAAAATTCTGACTTTTATCACAATATTGCCAATTTTTTTGTTGTTCTTGTAAAATAGTGATGACTTTTGTCATAATTTTGCCGACCAAAATTCCGATTATTATTATAATATTACCAACATTTTTAAGTTTTCTTGTAAAATTGTGACTTTCGTCGAGTAAAACTACGACTCTTTTCGTAAAATTGCCAACATTTTAAGCTTTTTCTTGTAAAATTTTGACTGTTATTGAGTAAAATTCCAACTTTTATCATAATATTGCACAAATGTTCAGTTTTTCTTGTAAAATTCCAACTGTTATTGAGTAAAAATCCAACTTTTATCATAATATTGCACAAATGTTCAGTTTTTCTTGTAAAATTTTGACTGTTATTGAGTAAAATTCCAACCTTTATCATAATATTCACGCAAATGTTCAGTTTTTCTTGTAAAATTGCGACTGTTATTGAGTAAAAATCCAACTTTTATCATAATATTGCACAAATGTTCAGTTTTTCTTGTAAAATTTTGACTGTTATTGAGTAAAATTCCAACCTTTATCATAATATTCTCACAAATGTTCAGTTTTTCTTGTAAAATTGCGACTGTTCTTGAGTAAAATTCCAACTTTTAGCATAATATTGCACAAATGTTCAGGTTTTCTTCTAAAATTGCGACTGTTATTGAGTAAAATTCCAACTTTTAGCATAATATTGCACAAATGTTCAGTTTTTCTTGTAAAATTGCGACTGTTATTGAGTAAAAATCCAACTTTTATCATAATATTGCACAAATGTTCAGTTTTTCTTGTAAAAGTTTGACTGTTATTGAGTAAAATTCCAACCTTTATCATAATATTCGCACAAATGTTCAGTTTTTCTTGTAAAATTGCGACTGTTCTTGAGTAAAATTCCAACTTTTAGCATAATATTGCACAAATGTTCAGGTTTTCTTGTAAAATTGCGACTGTTATTGAGTAAAATTCCAACTTTTAGCATAATATTGCACAAATGTTCAGTTTTTCTTGTAAAATTGCGACTGTTATTGAGTAAAAATCCAACTTTTATCATAATATTGCACAAATGTTCAGTTTTTCTTGTAAAATTTTGACCGTTATTGAGTAAAATTCCAACCTTTATCATAATATTCGCACAAATGTTCAGTTTTTCTTGTAAAATTGCGACTGTTCTTGAGTAAAATTCCAACTTTTAGCATAATATTGCACAAATGTTCAGTTTTTCTTGTAAAAATGTGGACTTGCGTTGAGTAAAATGACGACTTTTATTACAATACTGCCAAAATTCAAAGTTTTTCTTGTGAAGTTGAGACCTTTTTCTTGTGAAATTCCAACTCATTTTTCACAAAAAGCTTGTTTATATTTGCATAGTATGTATATATTATTAATGTTGTAAATACACATCTTTATATATCTAGAAAGGGTGGTCCTAAGGAGGTAGGCATTATTCGGAGGTCTCAAGAAGGTAAGAAATACAAGAGTGTGTGTGTGTGTGTGTGTGTGTGTGTGTGTGTGTGTGTGTGTGTGTGTGTGTGTTGTTGTTTGTCACAAATCAGCCTGACTCTTTCCACTGCTGTCATCTCCAGTACATCTCATCTACACTCTTGACGTTAAACCGCGATGTGCAAACAAGGTTAAAAAGGCTCGAGCAGGAAGTGTGGTAAGTCAACGTGACACGACGCTTAAAAAACTGTGACCTGACCTCCTGACCTCCCCCGGCCCCAACACGCCCCCCCTCCCACGACCAGTGCTTTTAAAAGGGGCCTGTTGTTTCACCTGCATTATTAGCCTCCCGCAATAAATCACCCTGAAAACTTCTGTTGTGCTATTGTAGAAAAATAAAAAAAATTCAAAGGCTGAAAAGAATGTCTGACTTTATGGTTCAGTTAATATTTAAACGCACTTCATTGGATTATGCACACCAGTGAGCGGTTACCTGCTAACAAATGATCTGCCTCTTTTTATGATCATGTGACATTTCATATGCATTCCATTGTACAGGTGAAACTCTAAAATTTGAATATCGTGCAAAAGCCCATTCATGTCAGTGTATCTCACTCCACGGTGGCATTTGGTAGGTGCCATGATTGGGTACACAAGCAGCTATGGTGTGTTGAGGGCTAAAATGGTATGGAGTACTACAAAAGCCAAAAGCAGTGAAGTTGTCACGTTGTGTAAATGGTAAATAAAAAGAGAATACAACAAATCCTTTTCAACTTATATTCAATTGAATAGACTGCAAAGACAAGATATTTCATGTTCACAATGAGAAACGTTGTTATTTTTTGCAAATATTAGCTCACTTGGAATTTGATGCCTGCAAGATGTTTGAAAAAAGCTGGCACAAGTGGCAAAAAAGACTGAGAAAGTTGAGGAATGCTCATCAAACACTTATTTGGAACATCCCACAGGTGAACAGGCTAATTGGGAACAGGTGGGTGCCATGATTGGGTATAAAAGCAGCTTCCATGAAATGCTCAGTCGTTCACAAACAAGGACGGGGGCGAGGGTCACCACTTTGTCAACAAATGCCTGAGCAAATTGTTTAAGAACAACATTTCTCAACCAGCTATTGCAAGGAATTGAGGGATTTCACCATCTACGCTCCGTAATATCATCGAAAGGTTCGGAGAATCTGGAGAAATCACTGCACGTAAGCGGCAAGGCCGAAAACCAACATTGAATGCCTGTGACCTTCGATCCCTCAGGCGGTACTGCATCAAAAAGAGACATGAGTGTGTAAAGGATATCACCACATGGGCTCAGGAACACTTCAGAAACCCACTGTCAGTAACTACAGTTGGTCGCTACATACTGTACGTAAGTGCAAGTTAAAACTCTACTATGCAAAGCCAAAGTCGTTTATCAACAACACCCAGAAACGCTTCGCTGGGCCTGAGCTCATCTAAGATGGACTGATACAAAGTGGAAAAGTGTTCTGTGGTCTGACGAGTCCACATTTCAAATTGTTTTTGGAAACTGTGGACGTCGTGTCCTCCGGACCAAAGAGGAAAAGAACCATCCGGACTGTTCTAGGGTGAAAGTTCTGAAGCCAGCATGTGTGATGGTATGGGGGTGTATTAGTGGCCAAGACATTGGTAACTTACACATCAATATCAATATCAATATCAAAAGTAGGTTTAAAATATTGTATTACTTGCACGTTGTATATCTAATTGCTGGATTATCTTGTTTTTTTTAGATTGACCTGTAATTATGAATTACTACTTTTCGGACGTGCTGTGATGAAACAACTGGAGTTGTGTGATGCGGGGACCGGTACCGGTCCGTGACACATTTGCTACCAGGCCTGGAGAGTAACATTGAATAATTTATATCAGACTGCATTTTCTCCTACTTAACTGCCATTAGAGGGCCGCTTGTAACAATAAATAATTAACCAATTTGCCTATGAATTAAAATATTTTACTTTTTTTTTTTAACGTAATGAATATAAAAAATCTAATGATTGTACCACTGTTTTTTACAGAAAAAAACTGGCAGCTTAGTTGCCAGTAAAATATTGTACAGTAAAATATATGGTGTTCTTTTTTTTATTATTATTATTATTTGTACAACATATAATTGGCCCTGCGATGAGGTGGCGACTTGTCCAGGGTGTACGGCGACTTGTCCAGGGTGTACGGCGCCTTCCGCCCGAATGCAGCTGAGATAGGCTCCAGCGACCCCCCGCCCGCGACCCCGAAAGGGACAAGCGGTAAAAAATGGATGGATGGATGGATTATCAATCAATCAATCAATCAATCAATCAATGTTTATTTATATAGCCCTAAATCACAAGTGTCTCAAAGGGCTACTGTAAATAGAAATACAGTACCGCTGTTTAATTTTATTTTGGCAACTCAGATGCCATTTTTTTACCATAATAAAATGTGGGACCATAAAATCATCAACCGTGGATTTCACAGTAAAAAAAAACAAAAAAAACCTGACAGCTCAGTTGACAGGATTTTACTGTAAAAAAACAAACATTGGTCATTTTTTTTCCAACTTACAGTAATATGCTGTAAAAAAAACTCCCTAAATTTTACAGTAAAATCTATTGGTCATTCTTATAGTGTGCAATTCTTCTCAACAAAAGAGGAGAAATATAACCTTAGAGGAAAATGTATTGTATGCTCGTACAACACTTAAAACCTTTAGTATATGCTTGCTTCCAAATCATAATTTAAGCAGATATTTATTTGGATTTTAAGTTAGATAGTATAATATTTCTTGCAATATTGGACACTATTTTTTCCCCTGTCAAACTAGAAAAAAAACAACTAATACCTTTAGTAAGAAAATAAGAATGTAAAGAAAGAAAATATAAGGTATTTTAATTGCAATATATTATTTCCAGGCTTTTGAGGGCCATATAAAATGATGTGGAGGGCCAGATGTGGCCCGCGGGCCTTGAGTTAGACACCTGTGCACTAGACACACCTATGAGCTTGTTTATAGATGTACAATAAAACTCCTCATAGGAAGTTGTTATAACTCTGTGACATGATCAGTGTTTCCCACACATTCATTTATTTGTTAGAATTACGTCCAACACACAAAAAAAAAATATATATATATATATATATATATATATATTTTTTTTTTTTAAATTTTATTTATTTATTTATTATTATTATTATTATTTTATTTTTTTTATTTTTTGTCCTGTCCAGCTTCTCAGGTAAATCATATAGTTGATGTAGATGCCCATATAGGCTGTTCAGATTGACTTTACAAAAGTGAAGTGTAGGATACTTCTGTGGTTGCCTTATTTGTATTTGACCACTACTGTTTTCTGTTTATTTGTTACTGACTGTGGCAGGACACCTCTGCCTCTGTTTCACTTTATGTTGCTGGTAAATAATATGGTTGTAGTAGTAGGCTAAAGTTAAATTATTTAGTATGCACTAATTAAAGGGGCAGAGCTTTATGAGACATTTTAGCTTTTATATTTTATAAGATATATTTTTTGTAAGAACCACAATTAATAAATATATTTCAGTGAATAACTTATTGTTCAAATCTGTATATAAATATGTACATAAAGTGTTGTAATTATATTGTAAAATGGATGGATGGATGGATGGACGTTTAAATTAAAACTGTTATTATTAATTAGTAAGTGTACATTTTTTAAGCCTTTTTAGAGAAAATCATATCATTGTAGTAAATTATGCAAATTACTCAATGATGTCATGGTGACCACGCCCATAGCCACGCCCCCACCGCTACAGGTATCTTGGCAGTTTATGGGAAACACTGATGATACAATGCACATTAATGAACATATAAAATATAAAAGTGACAGATGCTGATTTCCACCTGCATGTCATTGCAAAGAAGCACTAATTCAGCGTTATAGTCACTTGTATTTTTCATGCACTTATTCTTGCTGTATTCAAGTGGAAAGCCAATCCCTGAAAATAATGCCTACATTAAACCGGTCCGTGGTGCAAAAAAGGTCGGGGACCCCTGCACTGCATTGTGTCGTACGCATGTTCTAAATCAGGGGTGTCAAAGTCATTTTAACTCAGTGGCCGCGTGGAGGAAAATATGTGCACACGCGGGCCGGACTATTTAAAATCATGGCATTAAAACTAAAAAATTCAAAGACAATTTCAGATTGTTTTCTTTTTCATACTTTGGCCAAAAATAGAACAAACACATTCTGGAAATATTACAATAAAAATATAGGAAAAAAAATACCGGCAGCGGTAAAGTTTAGATTCACCAAGGAATGTTTACAACTAAAAACATTGACATATGCATAAAAATGTGTTTTCTTTTGTGTTTTGAGTCATACCAAAGACTATAAAAATGGGATCCATTACCTCCCTGCTTGGCACTCAGCATCAAGGCTTGGAATTGGGGGTTAAATCACCAAAAATGATTCCCGGGTGCAGCCACTGCTGCTGCTCACTGCTCCCCTCACCTCCCAGGGGGTGAACAAGGGGATGGGTCAAATGCAGAGGACAAATTTCACCACACCTAGTGTGTGTGTGACAATCATTGCTACTTTAACTTTAACTTTAACTTATTATTTTTTTATGAATTCAGTAACGTTTATTAAGTTAAAGATAAAGTAGCAATGATAGTGACACACACACTAAGTGTGGTGAAATTATTCTCTGCATTTGACCCATCACCCTTGATCACCCCCTGGGAGGTGAGGGGAGCAGTGAGCAGCAGCGGTGGCCGCGCCTGGGAATCATTTTTTTGCCCTAAATCACAAAAGTCTCAAAGGGCTGCACAAGCCACAACGACATCCTCGGCACAGAGCCCACACAAGGGACGTCGATCATTTTGTGATATTGCCATATTTTTGCTGAAAGGATTTAGTATAGAACAACGACGATAAAGTTCGCAACTTTTGGTCGCTGATAAAAAAAAGCCTAGCCTGTACCGGAAGTAGCGTGACGTCACAGGAGGTAGTATTCCTCACAATTCCCCGTTGTTTACAATGCAGCGAGAGAGATTCGGACCGAGAAAGCAACGATTACCCCATTAATTTAAACGAGGATGAAAGATTCGTGGATGAGGAACGTTAGAGTGAAGAACTAGAGAGGCAGTGCAGGGTGTATCTTTTTTCGCTCTGACCGTAACTTAGGTACAAGGTCTCATTGGATTCCACACTCTCCTTTTTCTATTGTGGATCACGGATTTGTATTTTAAACCACCTCGGATACTATATCCTCTTGAAAATGAGAGTCGAGAACGCGAAATGGACATTCACAGTGACTTTTATCTCCACGACAATACATCAGCGAAACTCTTTAGCTACGTAGCTAACGTGATAGCATCTGGCTCCAATGCAGATAGAAACAAAAGAAATAAACCCCTGACTGGAAGGATAGACAGAAGATCAACAATACTATTAAACCATGGACATGTAACTACACGGTTAATAATTCTCAGCCTGGCAAAGCTTAACAATGCTGTTGATAACGACGCCTTTGAAGCTAACTTAGCAACCGGACCTCACAGAGCTATGATAAAAACATTAGCGCTCCACCTACGCCAGCCAGCCCTCATCTGCTCATCAACACCCGTGCTCACCTGCGTTCCAGCGATCGACGGCGTGACGAATGACTTCACCCGATCACAGATGCGTTGGCGGCTAGCATCGGCTAGCGCGTCTGCTATCCAAGTAAGTACTCCTTGTTGTGTTGCTGCAGCCAGCCGCTAATACACCGATCCCACCTACAGCTTTCTTCTTTGCAGTCTTCATTGTTCATTAAACAAATTGCAACAGATTCACCAACACAGATGTCCAGAATACTGTGGAATTGTTCGATGAAAACAGAGCAGTTTGTATGGTGACACATTGGGTACGAATACTTCCGTTGCCGTCGTGACGTCACGTGCATACGCATCATCCAAAGACGTTTCTAACCGGAAGTTTAGCAGGAAATTTAAAGGCCTACTGAAAGCCACTACTACCGACCACGCAGTCTGATAGTTTATATATCAATGATGAAATCTTAACATTGCAACACATGCCAATACGGCCGGGTTAACTTATAAAGTGCAATTTTAAATTTCCCGCCACACTTCCGGTTCAAAATGCCTTTGAGGATGACGTATGCGCGTGACATCAATCGTTGAAACGGAAGTATTCGGACTCCATTGAATCCAATACAAAATAGCTGTTTTCATCTCATTCTGGATGTATTCTGGACATCTGTGTTGGTGAATCTGTTGCAATTTGTTCATTGCATTATGGAGAAAGAAGCTGAGCAAGCAAAGAAGAAAGTCGGTGCGAAGCGGAGTATTCTGCGAGGGAAGTCAGCAACACAACACAGTCGGTATTTCATTGTTTACATTCCCGAAAGATGCAGTCAAGATCGAAGAACTCGGACAACAGAGACTCTTACCAGGAGGACTTTGACTTCGTTAACAGACGCAGACGCGATACCGTGAGTACGCTTCCAAACATTTGATCGCTTGTTATAACTAGCTCGAGCTAGTAGCTAGGAGCTAGCATAACAAACACCTAGGTGTTTGTTATGCGGGATTAATTTGTGGCATATTAAATATAAGCCTGGTTGTGTTGTGGCTAATAGAGTATATATATGTCTTGTGTTTATTTACTGTTGTAGTCATTCCCAGCTGAATATCAGGTCACCCCCGCGCGCTTCCAAACATTTGATCGCTTGCCCGTACGTGCGTGTCACGTACGTAACTTTGGTGAAATATATAAGCTTTATGAACCTTGGGTTAGGTGAACGGTCCTTTGGGCTGAGTGAGTGTGTGTGTTGTGCAGGTGTTTGAATTGTATTGGCGGGTTATATATACGGGATTCCGTCCATATTACTCGCTCGAGCTATAACTAGCTCGAGCTAGTAGCTA
>NC_084740.1:54528384-54613384 GCF_033978785.1 Entelurus aequoreus
ATGCCTATAAAATGAGCTAAAAGGCTTTTTTTGTGTGTGGCTAAAAAGAGTGGGAAAGTTATTCATTGAAAAATACCAATGGCCTCCATGGCTCACTGTGCTTGTTGTGTGGAGAAAAACATCAGTTACCTTTAAATCCCTCTCTGCAAACTTCTGGAACATGTTGGCATATGTGCGCTTGTCCTTTTCATGCTCCTCCCTGATTTTTTTCTGACATAGAAGCATCTGAAAAAGAGAAGTTGCAGTTCCCAGCTCATGAAATACAATAACATATTCTGTCAGTTTAGTCTAGTCCTTGATTAGCAATGTCCGAGAAATATTCATTTAGAAACATCTTTTAGCGTGACTTAGGAATGCACTAAAAGACAGAGTTATTTATAATATGTAATATACATTTACCGTAATTTCCGGACTATAAGCCGCTACTTTTCCCCCTCGTTCTGGTCCCTGCGGCTTATACAAGGGTGCGGCTTATTTGCGGCCTGTTCTTCTCCGACACCGACGAAGAGGATTTCGGTGGTTTTAGTACGCAGGAGGAAGACGATGACACAATGATTAAAGACTGACTTTTCATATACTGGTAGGCTGGTTATTTTGATAACGTACAGGCGAGCACTTTGTATTACTTTGCACCGTTGTATTATTTGTACTCTGCACGAATGCTGTTCGCCATGTCAAAGATGTGAAAGTTTGATTGAATGATTGAAAGATTTATTGTTAATAAATGGGACGCTTTGCGTTCCCAAACAGTCATCTCTGTCCCGACAATCCCCTCCGTGGTAGCAGGAACCCCTATATACTACGGTAATTACACATCAAAACCCTGCGGCTTATAGTCGGGTGCGGCTTATATATGGAGCAATCGGTATTTCCCCCTAAATTTAGCTGGTGCGGTTTATAGTCAGGTGCGGCTTATAGTCCGGAAATTACGGTAATAGTTAGTATTTAAAACAAAAACATAAATGTGTCTTTTAAAATAATGTTTTTATTAATTATTTTTGTAAATATTTGTCATTGAACCAAAGATATTTGTTTAATTTATTTAAAAAAATATTGGATATGGTATTTAAAAAAATGTACAGTACAGGCCAAAAGTTTGGACACCTTCTCATTCAATGTGTTTTCTTTATTTTCATGACTATTTACATTGTAGATTGTCACATCAAAACTATGAATGAACACATGTGGAGTTATGTACTTAACAAAGGTGAAATAATTGAAAACATGTTTTATATTGTAGTTTTTTTCAAAATAGCCACCCTTTGCTCTGATTACTGCTTTGCACACTCTTAGCATTCTCTCGATGAGCTTCAAGAGGTAGTCACCTGAAATGGTTTTCACTCACAGGTGTCATAGTTTTGATGCATTCAGTGACAAACAGTGGCCCCCGCCAGATCCTTAGATTTTTCTGTATGTGGCCCTTGACGGAAAAAGTCTGGACAACCCACTTTTAGGTGTTCTAAACTGAAAACCATACCTGGCCTTTTGCAGCTTTGTTGGAAGGATAGAGTTGAATAACACGCTGGAAGTCGTCTTTGGCCTTGTCAAACTCCTTCATACCAATCAGTGCTTCACCCCTCCGGAACACCGCCTTCTCATTAGACTCCTCCAACTCCAGGGCCTACAATTACCACAAGTTTAGCTAGTTAAACAACCATTGCATTGTCATGTTCTGCTCTTGAAGGTTCTCCTGTACGGTCAGTGTTCGCATTCTGAAGTTTTGTGTTACAATGCACTACCATAAATGATCTACTGTACAGAATAGAGTAAGTACGTCACTTTCATTCTTTTAAATAGCTGTTTTGCTCTACATTATGTCTCCAAAGCATAAGACAGTGCTAAAAGGAAAAGGAAAACATGTGAAATTGGGTAGCGTAAAATGACTAGAAAGTGGAGAAAAGACAATCAACATTAGGTGCCTAAAGGTGTCATTATTGAGACTAGTTCCTCCCAATCTGTCTCTCTGTCCCTTGCAATGACCCTTCCAGATTACAAGCAAACAACACAAAATAAAGAGTTATTATCCTTTCATTTAATATTTGTATACACTACCGTTCAAAAGTTTGGGGTCACCCAAACAATTTTGTGGAATGTCGAGTTTCAGATGAAAGTTCTCTTTTTCTGGCCATTTTGAGCGTTTAATTGACCCCACAAATGTGATGCTCCAGAAACTCAATCTGCTCAAAGGAAGGTCAGTTTTGCAGCTTCTGTAACGAGCTAAACTGTTTTCAGATGTGTGAACATGATTGCACAAGGGTTTTCTAATCATCAATTAGTCTTCTGAGCCAATGAGCAAACACATTGTACCATTAGAACACTGGAGTGATAGTTTCTGGAAATGGGCCTCTATACACCTATGTAGATATTGCACCAAAAAACAGACATTTGCAGATAGAATAGTAATTTACCACATTAGCAATGTATAGAGTGTATTTCTTTAAAGTTAAGACTAGTTTAAAGTTATCTTCATTGAAAAGTACAGTGCTTTTCCTTCAAAAATAAGGATATTTCAATGTGACCCCAAACTTTTGAACGGTAGTGTATGTCCTACATATGTTCTGTATGCAGTGCAAGTGACTTGGATCTTATTTAGGTAAAAGTTCTGATTTACACTAAGGCCTCGTTCACACCGCAGGTCATTCCCCTTTTTTTGCCTATTTGCGACCTGTATATCGGATTTGTTCATGCCAGTGAGAACAGTACAATTACGGATTTTTCATATCCGACCGAGGCCTCTTTCGTATGCGGACATAAACTGGTTATGTACGCGATGCGTCCCCCCGCGCTCTTCCGACCAAAAAGTCATCAAAAAGCAGCAAGCGTTATATTTACAGTATTTACCAAAATAGATGGTTACAAAATAATTAGTTGACAACATAGCACAAATCAGGTGAAAATAATGTTTTGGGAACTCCCATGAATGTTCCACCACTCTTGTCTACAACTGCCCACCCACAGAGGCGCTCTTCAAGCAGACATTGAAGCAAAATACCTCAAAACTGCCAATTCAGGGACAGACTATACTTGCCCTCTTCTTTCTTAATCTGCTACGCGCAATAATTCGGTCCAGAAAATGTTGATTTTGTTTGCACAAAATCATTGAAATGCGCCAGTACTGAGACCGACTAGAGTTAAAGCCATGTTTACGTCTGTCAACACCGCAGTGCGTGCGACGACATGAAAGCATGTACGCATACAGGTCAGGTTGCATTTACATTAAAAATCAAATGTTTTTTGTAACGTGAACGGCCACATAAGGAGATCGGATTTGACAAAAACATCCGACCCTGCAGTGTGAACATAGCCTAAAACTGATATTACAACGCCATCATAGGTACAAAACTTTAGTGTAGACGGAGGAACTCCTGTTGTTGAGACATGTCAAGTGTCTTGCCTTGTCACAGTTCTCCAGAGCAAGGCTGTGCTCTTTGAGTTTAAGGTAGCACATGGCCAAGTTCAAATGAGCAGCCAGCCGCAAAGATTTAGCCTTCTTGTCGTCCTCTTCAGACAAAGACGATTCGTTCTCAAGCCACGACACAATCCTTTTGTACTGTACGGACGCTTGCTTGAACTTCCCCTCCTGGAGAAAAAAAGGAAAGCAGTATTTCACACAACAAGTTCAATGTTTGTTGGAGCAGTGTAGTTTGTAAACATACCTTAAAATACAGTGTGCCTTTCTCTTTAACAACACCACTCTGCTCTAACTTCTCTGAGGGATTCATCTCCCACGATTCTTTTGCCTTTTCGAAGGCTTTCAGCTTGATCTTGTACTGCAACATTGCTCCGCCAGGGACGTTATACTTGGCATTTCCAGCATTCCCAAAACCATACCTGTAAGAAATACCTGAGTTAAATAACTTGACCTAACCCAGGGTTTCCCACGGATGGCAAACATACCTGTGGTGGAGGGGGCGTGGCTAGGGGTGTGACATCTGCATATCATTTGCATAAACTGCAATGATGCATACAGTATATTTTCTTTAAAAAGGTTATAAAAATGTTATAGATACATTTAAAAACAAATCTGTGTTATTTAGTATTGTTATATATGTTTTCTTATATAGTTTTGCTTTGTACAATATACTTTGTTGAGAATTGTTCAAGTTTCGAGACTTTTCCAATCCTTTTCGCAACTTTTCTTTACTAAAAATGACCAGCAAATCATCTAGCATATTTTTCTGGTATTATTGGTGACTGTATTAGAGTTTATAATCATGTATACATTACATTAATTTGTTTTCACGTAAAAAAACCCTTATTTTTTAAAAAGGTGTGGCGGCTTTTAATTTGCCAAAATCAATTACGTGGAGGTAAAACTCTGCTAACCTGTTGCAGATCAATATAAAGCTCCTAAACATTGAACATTGGAGTTTACTTGGGTTTGATGTGAAAGATGGCTTCTTCTCCCTGCTCCATAGCTTTGATGGCTTTGTCCACTCCAGTCGGTAATCCCAAGCTTTCGCCATCCCCGAGCTCAAACATAAGTTCTCTCTCATCGAAAACACGTCCTTCACAGGTGCCCTCCACGGTCACTGAGTGGAGAAGCAAAATTCCCCAGTTACTCTTCAGGGTCTCTGCACATTTTTTCAAGATTACATTTAAAGACAACTAAATGAAAAAGAGACTATATTTCGCGAAATAATGACAAATAACTTTTAACTAATTTATGTAATAGGTTTAACTTAGTACAAATGCACACATTTAGGGATCAACACAGTGCAATGATCAATGGCTTGACACAATATATTAACTAAAAGTTGGGCCTGCAGTTGCCACCTGCACCTAAATGACTTTACATTCCAATGGTGTCAATGGAAAAATGGTACCAACAAAGTGTATAACAAGATAATAGAAGTGAAATACCGGGCATTGATTGGTTCAGGCAAAATAAAGTATTTATTTAATAACCAAATACTGGTTTATTTACCAGCAGAGGTAGCTATGATTGATGTATGACATGTTGGCTATATTTAGCTCATTAATTTGTCTGTTTTGTGGCTGTAACACCCATGTCACAAAGAAAAGGTGCACAGACATGTCCTATTTTCTGTAATCCAAAAAGGTTATCCAAGGTCTTCAAAAAATTATGCAATTTTGTTATTCTTATAGCCAGACCTGTGTTAATTTCCGCACTATAAGAATAACAAAATCGCATGTCTTATTTTCTATTGTCTTTAAATCTACTTCAAAATATATTTTTAATATTGTTTCCGAAAAAATTGCATGACCTGGAAGTCACCTAGAACCTGCATTGATTTTGTTGTGCAACAGACGTTTTTTTTGGGGGGGGGATCTAACTGTTGCCAGTGATTTTTTCCATGACAGAAACGAGTTACCACCGGTTGACTTTCAAGAAGTACATGCAGTGGTGAAACCAAGAAGCCAGCAGGGCCTAACATCAATTAGTGAGGCACATAAGTGCCTCACTAATTACTAATTACTAATCCGTCTAGTTTAGTGACTGCTTTTTCTGTTACGCCCGGGAGTCGAACCTGAGTCGTTAGGCATGAAAGACGAGCGTGCTAGCTACTGACTTAAAATCCCAAGCACTGCTCTTGAGTTTGCAGGGAGTGAGGTTTACCAATGTACACATGGCCCAGCCACACTGGCTGGCCTGTGTTACATTTACATTGTTAAATGGTCAGTTCATCTCCTGACTATCGGCATTCTCCTAAAACAAAAATGTCTATTGAGTAAGACACTGGTTCTTAGGAAGTTAATACTTGAAAGACACTAAACTGAACTAGGGCTGCAACTAACGATTAATTTGATAATCGATTAATCTGTCGATTATTACTTCGATTAATAATCGGATACAAGAGACAAACTACATTTCTATCCTTTCCAGTATTATATTGAAAAAAAACCAGCATACTGGCACCATACTTATTATGATTATTGTTTCTCAGCTGTTTGTACATAAATAAAAATAAATTACTAAAAAAAATTTAAAAAAATTGCCTATGCGCATAGCATAGATCCAACGAATCGATGACTAAATTAATCGGCAACTATTTTTATAATCGATTAGTTGTTGCAGCCCTAAACTGAACATTAACATTTTCCAGTTCTTACACTGAATGTTTACATTGACAGTTTAAAAGACACTCACCTAAAAGTTTAATGGGTTACTTGAAACACTCAATGTTCCTGCATTATTATTATTTGCACTTGAAAGTAATAAATCTGATTAGAACATTTGAGCATTATGCTTGTGTTTAATTACAGTAAGTGTGTTTATCCTTAATTTGACCCACTTTGGTCTTTATTTTTTTGACAATGCTACAATGATACTGTACCATTGCTTTAACCCTAGGCTGCCCACTAGACAGCATTGAGGAGGTGGCTGACAGAAGAATGCTGACCAAGATGACATCCATCATGTCCAATCCCTCTCACCCCAGTAGTTTCTTCAGCATTAGACTGTTACATCCACAGTGCAAGAAAGAGCGCTACTGCAGGTCCTTTCTACCCACAAACATAAGACTGAAGGAGACACTGCATTAACAAGTCCCCAAAGTCAACGCTGTATAATAATATTACTTTATAAAACTACTGTCGTTGTAGTACATTCTACTGTATTGATTTTGTAACAGTATTTATCTAAAAGTTTGTTTTTCTGTTAAGGCATTTTACATGTTAAAATGGTGATGTTTTGGGAGGGCCCAGCGTGGATTCAATTGATTTTGATTCATTTACTGTAAATGGGTGGGGCTGCTTTGATATACAAGTGTTCTGAGTTACGAGCTTAGTCGTGGAACGAATCAGTCCCGTGAGTTAAGGTACTGCTGTTATATAATGAGCAAGTCTTTCGAACGTCTCTTTGAGATGAGTGACGAATGACAAGATGAACATCATGTGTGTGTGTTTGGCGGCGTTCAGAGTCGACGGGGATAACCAGGAAACGGTGGTGGAGAAAGCAAAAAACTACCTACCACATAAACAGAAAAGCCAACCCAATTAAAGACCTACAGGTTCAAAAACAAGCACCTGACTCATAAAATTTGCATGTGACTTAAAAAAAAAAAAAAAAAAGCCCCAAGTCGCCAATAATAGCTTTTAAACTGTATATTTCAATTTATATTATGATATTAAAATGTACATCATTTTAGGCAAATAATCATTATTTTCACAGTAGAATTACAATATCAGATTTGTTACCTTCAACAGAGGATCCTTCACTAGGCTTGGCGTAGCCCTGCCCTCTGGTGAGAATATGACGGATGATTCCACCGTCCTCGTCTTCAGTTAAGTCTTCTCCACGGAATTCAAGAAGTTCCATCTGCAGGTTTGGATATAATCGATAAATTGATCTTTAAGGCCGCACTCAAAAAGGCCACTTGAGCGCAATTCCCCCACCCTTCCCTGACCCCCGCTGACACTGCATTTGAGTCATGGCCAGTTTAATTGTGCCATCATTTCTATACTGCTGCAATTTTTGTGAATTTGTCAAGTATTTTCAGTCTTATTTGGAGTCGTTGTAAATCTATACCTCGTTCAAAGTTGTCATAATTACCTACCTGAGCAGTGACGGCACGGATTTAAGGACTCAAGCATAAAACACAAACGTGGCCTCACCATGTTTCATCCCAGCAGGAGACCACTCCATGAAGTTCTTAAAACCTGAGATGGTTCACATGGCTCTAACATGCCAGAGTTGTACTTTGGCACTAGACCATGTACACAAGTAGAGCTGTTTAAAAGTCTATTCTCTTGAGTGTAGTGTGCCCAGGCACGGTTACTCCCTATTGGGAGTAAGTCCGAAGAATTCTGTCTATTGCCTGGAATTGTTGATTAATTGTGTCCTGGAAGCAATACAAGCAAAGTAGAGTGCACCACTTGGCTGCATCCAGCAGAGGAGCTGTTGCACTAGTCTTAATTAATTTGCTGTCTAAAGAAATACAACATGGCGTCAGCTATGAAAAATGAGCCACCATTAATGCTACGACCAATCTGGGCAAGATTACTGCTTGGAAAAAGGAGTTCCGAACATTAAGAGAGACATCCTATTCTTAAATAACAGTCAAATATTTGTTGTATCAGTTTCCGCCCTTGTAGCTGATCAAAGACATCAAGTCCAAATAAACTTATACAATAATTTGTGTATGTTCTTATGTCTTTCGGCTTTTAACACAGCGAGTGAATCGCGCGTTTGATTTGGTTTGATTTTTATGCAAGATTCCTTTCCTTCTTTTCCGTGTTTTGTCACAAGACATTTCCAACAGCTGGGTGTTGGAATCGAACCTGCGCCATATGTGCAAAAGGCAGCAGCATGTACCGTTACACCACCATGGAAAACATATACAATAAAAACAGTGAATACGATTACATGATTAAGAGCTATACATTTTTAATGATTGATTTTAACCATAAGTTATACATTATATATCAGTGTTTCCCACACATTCATTTATTTGTGGCTGCCCGCCACGAAAGAATTAAGGGTCCTGTCCAGCTTCTCAGGCAAATCATATAGTTGATGCAGATGCCCATATCGGCTGTTCAGATTTACTTTACAAAAGAGAAGTGTAGGATCAAGATTTTTGGAGCGCTTTGTTCAGTGGATCAGATGTTTGATGAAGCTTTGTGTCTATCTACCACCACTATTGTTTTCTGTTTATTTGTTACTGACTGTGGCAGGACACCTGTGCCTCTGTTTCACTTTGTTGCTGGTAAATAATATGGTTGTAGTAGTAGGCTAAAGTTAAATTATTTAGTATGCACTAATTAAAGGGGCAGAGCTTTAAGACACATTTTAGCTTCTATATTTTTATAAGATATATTTTTTGTAAGAACCACAATTGATAAATATATTTCACTGAATAACTTATTGTTCAAATCTGTATATAAATATGTACATAAAGTGTGGTAATTATATTGTAAAATGGATGGATGGATGGACGTTTAAAACAAAACTGTTATTATTAATTAGTAAGTATACATTTTTTGAGCCTTTTTAGAGAAAATCATATCATTGTAGTAAATTATGCAAATTACTCAATGATGTCATGGTGACCACGCCCATAGCCACACCTCCACCGCCACAGGTATCTTGGCAGTTTATGGGAAACACTGTATATATTAGATTATATTAACAATTTGAGTCAGACAATGATCATTATGAGAACTCCAGGCAAGTCAGACTTACCTCAAAAACAAGCGTAGCATTGGGGGGTATTTTAGGTGGGGAGCCTGCTACGCCATATGCATATTCTGGTTTACAGGTGAGTTGGCAGAGCTCCCCTTTTTTCATAGTAGCCACACCAATGTCCCATGCCTTTATGACTTGACCTACACACACACACACACACACGCGCACGCACACACAGACAGAAAGAAAGAAAGAAATACACCCACAAGCGAGAGGGACAGAGTGAGAAGATGGAAGTGAAAATAAAACAATTTGCTGCCCCGCATGAAGGGTGGATGTTGACGTCTCCGTGAGATAGGAGCTAACCTTTGCCCAACTCGAAAGAGAACGGATCTTTTCGGTTTTTACTGGAGTCAAACTCAGTACCATCCAGGAGAGTGCCCACATAGTGCAAAGACACCTTGTCGCCGGTCATTGGCAGCTCGGTGGCTGTTCCTTCCCTTTTGATCAGCTGAAAACACAACATGGTGAGAGGAGAGGTTCAACTCATGGTAAAAAACAATGCAGGAATGTGTTTTGCATTTAATATTATTGTTATTTATATGTCATTTCTTATTATTCCTTTCACGAAAATGCATTAATACAAGCCACATACAGTTCACACTTTCATTGTTTTTTTTTTGTTTCTTATACATTTCCATGATCAGAAAGGAGCAAATGGAAGAATAATATTATATTTATCTGCCCCCTTTCTTTATTTTAGATGACTTTATCACTGTTCCCTCCACCAACACCCGAACTCCAACATACTTTTTATTTTTTGTTAAAGCATTTTCACAATGACATGTCCAATCAAAACCAAAAATCAGTTTGATATAATGCCAATTGTCTCCTTTTGTAACTCTTTTTAAATTCAAAAATATTCTTGCAACTTTTAAGTCTTTCTTTAGAGAATTCCATGCTTTCACACCAGCAACAGACAAGCACATTTCTTTCAAATTTGTTCCACTCTTGGATGTTTAAAATCATACGGCCTTCTGTGATTCTCATCTTCAGACGTGAACACGAATAACGTTTGCAAGTCCTTCGGAAGAACTTTATTTCTAGCTTTGAACATCACTAATAGAGTATGCAATTCTACAATGTCTTTCAGTTTTAATAATCCTGACCTAATGAAGAGGGGATTTGTGTGGTCTCTATATCCTACTTTAAAAATAATATGAATTGCTCTTTTCTGTAAAAGAAATAAAGGCATTATGTTGCTGTGATATGTATTTCCCCATATTTCTGCACAATAACTGAAATAAGGTAGAATAATCGAGCAATATAACATTCTCATTGTATTATACAGGGAAATTCGGTAACTGTATTTAACCTTGTTCAAAATAAATAAGCTTTTAGATACCGTATTTTTTACATGCAATATATGAGCTTTAAATGATAAATGATAAATGGGTTATACTTGTATAGCGCTTTTCTACCTTCAAGGTACTCAAAGCGCTTTGACAGTATTTCCACATTTACCCATTCACACACACATTCACACACTGATGGCGGGAGCTGCCATGCAAGGCGCTAACCAGCAGCCATCAGAGGCAAAGGGTGAAGTGTCTTGCCCAAGGACACAACGGACGTGACTAGGAAGGTAGAAGGTGGGAATTGAACCCCAGTAACCAGCAACACTCAGATTGCTGGCACAGCCACTCTACCAACTTCGCCACGCCGTCCCACGCTTTCCATGTCAACTTTTCATCTAGGATGACCTTTTAGACACCTTCTCAATTTTCACATTGAGTTTGAGTTTATTTGGAACATGCATGCATACAACATGATACATCACAATTTCCAGTTTCTCTTTTCAACATATTCGAAAAGGAGTAGGAAGAAGCAGAGCTGATTTAATCCTACCCCTTTTCCCTTACATAACAGTTGCTAAAACTTGTGTTCACTTCCTGTTCTCAATTTATTCACAATATACTCCATAAGTAATAACAATAAAAAAAATACAATAGGGTCCTCTGTCCCAAAGGGACATTCGGTCCCTAATAAATAAATACTAATTGGTGAAGTAAGTTAAATTTCATATCGTAAAGGGGAGTAAGATTATCTTGAAAATGAATGGATGGATGAGATAAATTCAGAATGTTTATCATGGTTCTTCTTCTTTGTACTTTGTAAACACTTTAAGTGTTTCATATTAGTACATTGTTTGATTGCTTTGCTTAATCCATCCCATCATTTAATTCCACATACTGATATACTGAAGGTCTTAAGTTAAAGTTAAAGTACCAATGATTGTCACACACACTAGGTGTGGTGAAATTTGTCCTCTGCATTTGACCCATCCCCTTGTTCACCCCCTGGGAGGTGAGGGGAGCAGTGGGCAGCAGTGGTGCCGCGCCTGGGAATCATTTTGGTGATTTAACCCCCAATTCCAACCCTTGATGCTGAGTGCCAAGCAGGGAGGTAATGGGTCCCATTTTTTTATAGTCTTTGGTATGACTCGGCCAGGGTTTGAACTCACAACCTACCGATCTCAGGGCGGACACTCTAACCACTAGGCCTTAAGTGTTGTACATGCGTACAAATGTTTTAAACTTCGTTTTTCTCTAAGATTACATTTCTCCTCTTTTGTTGAGAAGAATTGTTGTATATTCTTGGCTAGCAGGTTATAGTATGCTTTGTGTATCATTTTACCGGTTCGCAAATTCACTATGTTGTGGAATTTTCAGTATTATTGATGCAATAAATAAAGGGTTTGTATGTTCTTTATATCCAACATGATGTATTATTATAACTGATCTTTTTTGTAACACCGTTAATGAATGAAGTGTACTTTTGTAGTTATTTCCCATATTTCTACACAATAACTCAGATATGGTAACACTAGCAAGCAGTAGAGAATATGAAGTGATTTTTGGTCTAGAACAGGGGTCGGCAACCCAAAATGTTGAAAGAGCCATATTGGACCAAAAATACAAAAACAAATCTGTCTGGAGCCGCAAAAAATTAAAAGCCATATTACATGTGTCATGAGATATAAATTTAATTAAGAGGACTTAAAGGAAACTAAATTACCTCAAATATACCTACAAATGAGGCATGATGATGCAATATGTACATATCGCTAGCCTAAATAGCATGTTAGCATCGATTAGCTTGCAGTCATGCAGTGACCAAATATGTCTGATTAGCACTCCACACAAGTCAATAACATCAACAAAACTCACCTTTGTGCACTCATGCACAACGTTAAAAGTGTGGTGGACAAAATTAGACAGAAAAATTGGCATAAAACACGTCCTATAAAGTCGGAGAAAGTTATACATGTAAACAAACAATACGGTGAGTTCAAGGACCGCCAAAATAAGTAGGACAAAACGGCGCTCACCAAATACTCGAATCAGTGAAGCATGTTTAATATAAACAGTGTGATTTATAACATTTAGGGAGGTTTGTGTCATGTTTGTCCTCCTACAGAAACCATACTAAAACAAAAAAAATATTTTTTTCCCCTCATCTTTTTCCATTCTTCATACATTTTTGAAAAATCTCCAGAGAGCCACTAGGGCGGCGCTAAAGAGCCGCATGCGGCTCTAGAGCCGCGGGTTGCCGACCCCCGGTCTAGAACATCCATCCATTTTCTACCGCTTATTCCCTTCGGTGTGCGGGGGTGCTGGAGCCTATCTCAGCTGCACATGGGCGGAAGGCGGGGTACACCCTGGACAAGTCGCCACCTCATCACAGGGCCAACACAGTTAGACAGACAACATTCACACTCACACACTAGGGCCAATTTAGTGTTGCCAATCAACCTATCCCCAGGTGCATGTCTTTGGAGGTGGGAGGAAGCCGGAGTACCCGGAGGGAACCCATGCAGCCACGGGGAGGACATGCAAATTCCATACAGAAAGACCCAGAGCGCAGGATCGAACCCAGGACCTTCGTATTGAGGCAGACGCACTAACCCCTCTTCCACCGTGCTGCCCCAGTCTAAAACATCCATCTATCCATTTTCTACCGCTTGTCCCTTTTGGGGTCGCGGGGGGTGCTGGAGCCTATCTCAGCTGCATTCTGGTGGAAGGCGGGGTACACCCTGGACAAGTCGCCACCTCATCACAGGGCCAACACAGAGACAACATTCACACTCACATTCACACACTAGGGCCAATTTAGTGTTGCCAATCAACCTATCCCCAGGTGCATGTCTTTGGAGGTGGGAGGAAGCCGGAGTACCCGGAGGGAACCCACGCAGACACAGGGAGGACATGCAAACTCCACACAGAAAGATCCCGAGCGCAGGATCGAACCCAATACCTTCGTATTGAGGCAGACGCACCAACCCCTCTGACACCGTGCTGCCCCGGTCTAGAACATGTTTTGCTTTATTCATTATTGATGTGTTTCTTGCTACTTTATGTTTTGTTTTTTTACATGACATTTCCAGTTCAATTTATCATCAATCATTATACCTAGAAATGTCGTTGTATTTACTCTTTCAATTTCTATTCCGTCTATTTGTATTTGTGTTTTACTTTCTCTTCTACTGTTACCAAATAGCATTATTTTAGTCTTACTGTTTATGGATAAACCAACTTCTACCTTTCTTTTATTCCTGATCTTAAGTCCCATCTTAAAACTCATTTGTATACTCTAGTCTAGGGTTGGATATCGATTGGAACCGGGACTAACTTTCCGATTCTCACGGAATCGTTCAAAAGTTTAAATTTCGATTCCTATTTTCGATGCTGTCACGCCAATTTAGTCCGCCGACCGGAAAAAAATATGTCCGCCGAACCGGAAGAAGAAGCCGCTGAACACCAACGAAGAAGCGCCCACCCCCGGAAGTGTTAGCATAGCCGAGCGAGTCAGTCAAGCTCAAGCATGGATAGCGGGCGTCGGCGGTCGAAAGTGTGGCTTTACTTTACAAAAAAAATGAAATAACCGCGAAATAACAGAGCTCCATGTCCATCAAGAAACGAGTGGAGAGAGAGCTGCAGATGTACCAGGACGTTCCACCGATACTTATGTCTGACGACCCTGCTGCATGGTGGTGGTCCGGTGGAACCAACAAAAGACTTATCCTTTGCTGTCAGATCTAGCTTTCTACTATTTATGCGTTCAAGCTTCTTCCACACCCAGCGAACGTGTATTTTCCACAGCAGGAGACACTATCTGTCCAGAACGCTCACGCATCCTGCCTGAGAAGGCGGATATGGTCATTTTCCTAAACAAGAACTGTCTCTGATTTTATACTGTACCTGCTGCTAATCTGGACTGGGTTTTGCAAGTTGTTTCTTATTGTTTATTTGCTTTTCTGCACCAGGTTAGCCCATCAGTGGGAGCACGGTAACATGTTTAAGTACCTGCAGCATCATACACTTGTGTGTGTAAATGTGTTTTCATGAGGTTTCCTGCAGCATCATACACTTGTGTGTAAATGTGTTTTCATGAGGTTTCCTGCAGCATCATACACTTATGTGTAAATGTGTTTTCATGAGGTTTCCTGCAGCATCATACACTTGTGTGTAAATGTGTTTTCATGAGGTTTCCTGCAGCATCATACACTTGTGTGTAAATGTGTTTTCATGAGGTTTCCTGCAGCATCATACACTTGTGTGTAAATGTGTTTTCATGAGGTTTCCTGCAGCGTCATACACTTGTGTGTGTAAAAGTGTTTTCATGAGGTTTCCTGCAGCATCATACACTTGTGTGTGTAAAAGTGTTTTCATGAGGTTTTCAAAAATAAAGCTCTCTTGAGGAAAGTGTACCCCTGGAAAAATGTATTCATAATTTATAATATTTATATTCAAGTTCATAGATTTGATATTTATATTCTAGTTGAAAACAGCCCTGTGAGGAATTTATAGTAAAGTTCATAAAAAGTTAATAGAATTAAAATTGATGGAGAATGTCAGACTATTTCATTCAGAAAGACTGTAGGTTAGTTAGCTCATTTAAAATATCCTAAACTTTTTTTTGACCCTGCCTCTTAAAAGAATCGGAATTGAGAATAGTCAGGAATCGGAATCGAAACAAAGAATCGGAATCGGAATCAGAATCGTTCGAATTCAAACGATACCCAACCCTACTCTAGTCTTTAAATAGACCCCCCTTTTAGACCAGTTGATCTGCAGTTTCTTTTCTGCTCTGCCCCCCTCTCCTTCGTGGAGGGGGGGGCACAGGTTTGGTGGCCACGGATGAAGCGCTGGCTGTCCAAAGTCGGGACCCAGGGTGGACCACTCGTCTGTGCATCGGTTGGGGACGTCTCTGCACTGCTGACCTGTCTCCGCTCAAGATGATCTCCTGCTGTCCCCACTATGGACTGGACTGTCACTATTATGTTAGATCCACTATGGACTGGACTGTCACTATTATGTTAGATCTACTATGGACTGGACTCTCACTATTATGTTAGATCCACTATGGACTGGACTCTCACTATTATGTTAGATCCACTATGGACTGGACTCTCACACTATTATGTTAGATCCACTATGGACTGAACTCTCACACTATTGTGTTAGATCCACTATGGACTGGACTCTCACAATATTATGCTAGATCCACTATGGACTGCACTCTCACACTATTATGTTAGGTCCACTATGGTAGTCCATAGTGGACCTAACACAATATTGTATGACTCTCACACTATTATGTTAGATCCACTATGGACTAGACTCTCACAATATTATGCTAGATCCACTCGGCGTCCATTGCACCGGTCGCCCAGGGGGGGGCCCCACATCTGCGGTCCCCTTCAAGGTTTCTCATTGTTATCCCATTGGGTTGAGTTTTTCCTTGCCCTGATGTGGGATCTGAGCCGAGGATGTCGTTGTGGCTTGTGCAGCCCTTTGAGACACTCGTGATTTAGGGCTATATAAGTAAAGATTGATTGATTGATTGAATACCATAAATTGAGTCTCTTCCAAATATGTATATATTCTGCCTACTTCTCAATAACGAGGTAAGATTTTAAAGTTCCTGCAGCATCATACACTTAACCCCCCCCCTAGAGGGGGGGGTTACCCACATATGCGGTCCTCTCCAAGGTTTCTCATAGTCATTCACCGACGTCCCACTGGGGTGAGTTTTTCCTTGCCCGTATGTGGGCTCTGTACCGAGGATGTCGTTGTGGCTTGTACAGCCCTTTGAGACACTTGTGATTTAGGGCTATATAAATAAACATTGATTGATTGATTGATAAAGTGCTTAGGAAAAGTTAAACAATGAGAATGGTCTTGTTCGCATCCACACAATTAGTAAATACACGTTATTTATCAGCTAACCATTTGTTCTGTATATTGTACAGTATTTTGTATATTGTACAGGATTGCTGTTGGCCCTGTGATGAGATGGCGACTTGTCCATGGTGTACGCCGCCTTCTGCCCGAATGCAGCTGAGATAGGCTCCTGCACCTCCCCCCGCGACCCCAAAAAAGACAAGCGGTAGAAAATAGATGGATGGATGGATGCTTACTAATTTTATTGGATAATAGTCTGTTTATTTCAATTCTTGTTTAGCTTTATTACTTCTTGTGTAATAAATTTTTATCCCATATTTGTTTCCACTACCACACCTTAAATTGGAGTCCTTAATCACGTTATACGCAAATATAATGACAATAAAGTCCATTCTATTATATGTAGCTCATGTTAGCACGAGTGGCTAACGCACTAGCTAGCTTGATGAATGAAACACGTGAAACATTTCCAACGTACCTTCAAAACGCCCCCATCTTTCTTTGGCGTGATGTCTTCTCCCTCCATTTGGAGCCCGTGTTGCCTTTCGCCCGTTTGCTCCTCGGCAGTCATTGAAAATCGGAGGGGGGAAACTGCGCGTCTTGAGCCGACCTGGAACCACAAACCAGCGAGTAGCTAAAGCTGACTGCCAGTCACGTGACACCGACCAACTGACTTTGCTAACAACGCCACTTCAATAATAACACAAAGCTGCATTTACCCGAGAGTGCGCTCGCTAATATTCAACGAAATAGCGGCGCGCCGAAGGCGGTTGTGTAGCTTTTTTAATCGCCGCAGACAGCTAAAGTGCAAAGTCCACCGCACAATATACTGTACAGTCAACTGTCAAGCACTCAAACAAGCAAGGCAGAGAACTTTCCAGACATTTCTAGAAGGAAACACTAAGAGCGTTAAATAAAATATACCCTCACCTCTGAAATAGGCGGCGCTAAGATATCATAATACGCAGTGCTTGCATCCTTTAGTAACACAATTCGTCCGGATTCTGATCAATAATTGTATAATATTTAATTATATTCCACAAAATGCATAAAGTAAAAAAAAACCATGACATATAAGGCGTAAATTCGGAGGAGTGTCCGCCCGAGAGCGCCGTTCGGTACAGTACAACACGCGCTCCTCCATCTTAGCTGTCTTCCCATTGGTCACATTCGGTGCTCTTTGCTCCTTGTTGGCGCGGTTGTTAAAAAGCCGGGAGTTGAAAAATACCAGTCCTTATATTGTTTGAGTTATCTTCTGCGAGGAAGGAGCATGGAGATGATCTCTGGTCAAATGTAGCATACCGTGGTGCAGAAGGGAAAGTACACCTGGATACAAGTTCAGCGGTTGTGACCGCTACAGTGCTACTAGCTAGCTGTACCTTAAGTAAGTAAGTACGGCTAAATAAGACGTTACATTATCCAAAAGGGACAAGCGGTAGAAAATGGATAGATGGATTATCAGCACTTCCGTGTTTTAGCTAAGTAATGCAATATTGTATCCCGGCAGACATTTATTAAGAATGAAACCCGCTTTTATTCATTGCAATCAAAATGTATTTATATAGCCCTAAATCACGAGTGTCTCAAAGGGCTGCACAAGCCACAACGACATCCTCGGCTCAGATCCCACATCAGGGCAAGGAAAAACTCAAAGGGATACAATGAGAAACCTTGAAGGGGACCACAGATGTGGGGACCCACTGCGACCCCCCTGGGCCACCGGTACAATGGACGTGGAGTGGATCTAGTTAATAGTGTGAAAGTCCAGTCCATAGTGGATCTAGAATAATATTGTGAGAGTCCAGTCCATAGTGGATCCAACATAATGTGTGAGAGTCCAGTCCATAGTGGATCTAACATAATATTGTGAGAGTCCAGTCCATAGTGGATCTAACATAATGTGTGAGAGTCCAGTCCATAGTGGATCTAACATAATAGTGTGAGAGTCCAGTCCATAGTGGATCTTGTTAATAGTGTGAGAGTCCAGTCCATAGTGGATCTAACATAATAGTGTGAGAGTCTAGTCCATAGTGGATCTAACATAATAGTGTGAGAGTCCAGTCCATAGTGGATCTAACATAATAGTGTGAGTCCAGTCCATAGTGGATCTTGTTAATAGTGTGAGAGTCCAGTCCATAGTGGATCTAACATAATAGTGTGAGAGTCCAGTCCATAGTGGATCTAACATAATAGTGTGAGAGTTCATTCCATAGTGGATCTAACATAATAGTGTGAGTCCAGTCCATAGTGGATCTAACATAATAGTGTGAGTCCAGTCCATAGTGGATCTAACATAATAGTGTGAGAGTCCAGTCCATAGTGGATCTAGTTAATAGTGTGAGAGTCCAGTCCATAGTGGATCTGGTATAATAGTGTGAGAGTCCAGTCCATAGTGGATCTAGTTAATAGTGTGAGAGTCCAGTCCATAGTGGATCTAACATAATAGTGTGAGAGTCCAGTCCATGGTGGATCTAACATAATAGTGTGAGAGTCCAGTCCATAGTGGATCTAACATAATAGTGTGAGTCCAGTCCATAGTGGATCTAACATAATAGTGTGAGAGTCCAGTCCATAGTGGATCTAACATAATAGTGTGAGAGTCCAGTCCATAGTTGATCTGGTATAATAGTGTGAGAGTCCAGTCCATAGTGGATCTAGTTAATAGTGTGAGAGTCCAGTCCATAGTGGATCTAACATAATAGTGTGAGAGTCCTGTCCATAGTGGATCTAACATAATAGTGTGAGAGTCCAGTCCATAGTGGATCTAACATAATAGTGTGAGTCCAGTCCATAGTGAATCTAGCATAATAGTGTGAGAGTCTAGTCCATAGTGGATCTAACATAATAGTGTGAGAGTCCAGTCCATAGTGGATCTAACATAATAGTGTGAGAGTCTAGTCCATGGTGGATCTAACATAATAGTATGAGAGTCCAGTCCATAGTGGATCTAACATAATAGTGTGAGAGTCCAGTCCATAGTGGATCTAACATAATAGTGAGAGTCCTGTCCATTGTGGGGCCAGCAGGAGATCATCTTGAGTGGAGACAGGTCAGCAGCGCAGAGACGTCCCCAACTGATGCACAGATGAGTGGTCCACCCCGGGTCCCGACTTTGAACAGCTAGCGCATCATCTGTGGTCACCGAATAACCTCTCCAAACAGGAGAGGGGAACAGAGCAGAAAAGAAACGGCAGATCAACTGGTCAAAAAGGGAGTCTATTTAAAGGCTAGAGTATACAAATGAGTTTTAAGATGGGACTTAAATGCTTCTACTAAGGTAGCATCTCTAATTGTTACCTGTAGAACATTCCAGAGTACTGGAGCCCGAATAGAAAACGCTCTATAGCCCGCAGACTTTTTTGGGGCTCTGGGAATCACTAATCAGCCGGAGTTCTTTGAACGCAGCTTTCTTGCCGGGACATATGGTGCAATACAATCAGCAAGATAGGTTTTAAGTGGTTTTCTGAAAGAGTACTGTGTCTGCTTCTATTTTCAGGTTGATCATCATGGAAAATGGCAGATCTGAATTTCCATTTCCCTACCAGCCTTACACCATCCAGGAGGACTTCATGTGCGCCTTGTACAGTGCACTTGACCAGGGCAAAGTTGGCATCTTTGAGAGTCCAACTGGAACGGTAGGTTTGTGCAGGGGCTTTTCAAAGTGTGACATTAAGGCCCCTATTTTCCACCGTTTTTCAGGAACATTCTCATTTACGTGGAATTTGGAAAACTAAATGAATGTAGCCTTTAAACGCAATCACGGAGTGAAAAACACGTTCGCCTTTTTACTTTTCTCAGTCAGCAGAAACCACCAGCTGTGCTGTAGCCTGGCACATGTACAGTCTCTACAGGAGTATAAGGTTGTTAATTAATATGCACTGTCCAATATAAAGAATAAATACTTAGTCAATTTGCCGCATTAGTGCATTAGAGTCAGATTACAGCGCACCAATACAGTAACACCTCAATTTACAAGCTTAACTGGTTCTGTGACGGAGCGTTTAACTCAAAACACTTTGTACCTCTAATCAATGTTGCCCTTTGAAATCATTTCAATTGGTGCTTGGCTTCCCCAAAACAGCATTACAATAACATCTGAAATCTAACTGGCGACTTGTCCAGGGTGTTACCCCCCTTCCGCCCGAATGCAGCTGGGATAGGCTCCAGTACCCCCCGCGATCCTGAGAGGGACAATCAATCAATCAATGTTTATTTATACAGCCCTAAACCACAAGTGTCTCAAAGGGCTGCACAAGCCACAACGACATCTTCGGTTCAGAGCCCACATAAGGGCAAGGAAAAACTCACAACCCCAGTGGGATGTCAATGTGAATGACTATGAGAAACCTTGGAGAGGACCGCAGATGTGGGTGACCCCTCGTCCCCCTCTAGGGGAGACCGGATGCAATGGACGTCGAGTGGGTCTAGCATAATTTTGTGAAAGTCCAGTCCATAGTGGATCTAACATAATAGTGAGAGTCCAGTCCATAGTGGATCTAACATAATAGTGTGAGAGTCCAGTCCATAGTGGATCTAACATAATAGTGAGAGTCCAGTCTATAGTGGATCTAACATAATTGTGAGAGTCCAGTCCATAGTGGATCTAACATAATAGTGTGAGAGTCCAGTCCATTGTGGATCTAACATAATAGTGTGAGAGTCCAGTCCATAGTGGATCTAACATAATAGTGAGAGTCCAGTCCATAGTGCATCTTACATAATTGTGAGAGTCCAGTCCATAGTGGATCTAACATAATAGTGTGAGAGTCCATGGATCTAACATAATAGTGAGAGTCCTGTCCATAGTGGATTTAACATAATGGTGAGAGTCCAGTCCATAGTGGATCTAACATAATAGTGAGAGTCCAGTCCATAGTGGATCTAACATAATAGTGTGAGAGTCCATGGATCTAACATAATAGTGAGAGTCCTGTCCATAGTGGATCTAACATAATGGTGAGAGTCCAGTCCATAGTGGATCTAACATAATAGTGTGAGAGTCCATGGATCTAACATAATAGTGAGAGTCCAGTCCATAGTGGATCTAACATAATAGTGTGAGAGTCCATGGATCTAACATAATAGTGAGAGTCCAGTCCATAGTGGGGCCAGCAGTAGACCATCCCGAGCGGAGACAGGTCATCAGCGCAGAGATGTCCCCAACCGATGCACAGGCTAGCGGTCCAACCCGGGTCCCCACTCTATACAGCCAGCACTTCATCCATGGCCACCGGACCTGTGCCCACCACGCAGGAGAGGGGGGCAGAGGAGAAAAGAAAAGAAACGGCAGATCAACTGGTCTAAAAAGGGGGTCTATTTAAAGGCTAGAGTATACAAATGAGTTTTAAGATGGGACTTAAATGCTTCTACTGAGGTAGTATCTCTAACTGTTACCGGGGGGGGCATTCCATAGTACTGGAGCCCCAATAGAAAACGCTCTATAGCCCGCAGACTTTTTTGGGGCTCTGGGAATCACTAATAAGCCGGAGTTCTTAGACAAGCAGTAGAAAATTGATGGATGTCTTTTGGGAAAAACAAAAACAACTTTTAGATAAGACATGCTTCATAAAAACAATACAATAAAATGTACTACTAACAACAACAGTAGTTTTATGAAGTAAGAGAGTGGACTTCTGCTTTGCCATCAAACACACCATCAGCAGCTTTCCCATATTTTCATGAATAAATGTCCAATGTTTAGATATTATTTTAACGTTGTGCTTCAGTATGGTGCAGACTAGCAGTGATACACTCAAATTGCTTAGCCAAGGTAAGTTATTTTTTAATTCAATGAATATCATCCACTTCTTGTCCTTCACGCTCACTTTCTTCTTTCCCATGTTTGGAAAAATAAAGCTATGCTCATCTTTAGCTATAAATTAAGTAAGACCAGATGTTCTGGGCAGATCTCACGGGGTTCACTGTGACGTTTGCGACACCATTATGTGACGCTTGCTCCACCAACTAATGGCGGGGATGCTTGTAACTCAAATTGTTGCCTACAACTTAAAGCATAGCAATTATCAGAGAGGCCGCTCTTATCTCCAAACATTTTGAAGTTGGAGCACCGTTTAGTTGAGGTACCACTGTAAGTATGTCATCTCTCCGACATAGGGCAAATCTCTGAGTCTGATATGTGGAGCGCTGAGCTGGCTTACAGACTGCGAGGCCAAGCGGAGGCAGGAGGCCGCCGCTCTGCTGCAAGACGGAGAGACGGCACTTTCCTCACCTATTAAAGAAGCCTCCTCCCAGAGCTCTTCTGCAGAACCCGACTGGATCAGCAGCTTTGTTAAAAAAAAAGCTGAACGGGATTTGGTGTCAAAGTTGAAGGTACGTGTGTCCATCGAAAAGGTTCCTCTTTGCTTAGGATGCTGAAAAATGATGTGTGTAATATGTGTCAGGAGGACGAATTGAAAAGGAAGAAGAGAGAGGAGCGCTTAGAAGCGATTAGGAACAATGTTCAACTGAAGTACGCCATGAAAAGGAAGGTAAGCTGTGTGTCATTCATTAGTGCGCTGTAAGGACTTTGCCATTTTGCCTGGAGCAAGTGTGATCAATTTGCTGTCGTTTTTTTTATTTTGACATGCCTCTCACATCAGAGCAGGGCTGCACAATGTTGAAAAATGTAGAGATGTCCGATAATGGCTTTTTTGCCGATATCCGATATTCCGATATTGTCCAACTCTTAATTACCGATTCCGATATCAACCGATGCCGATATATAGAGTGGTGGAACTAACACATTTTTATGCCTAATTTTGTTGTGATGCCCCGCTGGATGCATTAAACAATGTAACAAGGTTTTCCAAAATAAATCAACTCAAGTTATGGAAAAAAATGCCATATTTATTATTGAAGTCAAAAAGTGCATTATTTTTTTTTAACATACCTCAAAACAGCAGCTTGGAATTTGGGACATGCTCTCCCTGAGAGAGCATGAGGAGGTTGAGGTGGGGGTGGTTGGGGATAGGGGGGGGTGTATATTGTAGCATCCCGGAAGAGTTAATGCTGCAAGGGGTTCTGGGTATTTGTTCTGTTGTGTTTATGTTGTGTTACGGTGCGGATGTTCTCCCGAAATGTGTTTGTCATTCTTGTTTGGTGTGGGTTCACAGTGTGGCGCATATTTGTAACAGTGTTAAAGTTGTTTATACGGGCACCCTCAGTGTGACCTGTATGGCTGTTGACCAAGTATGCCTTGCATTCACTTGTGTGTGTGAAAAGCCGTAGATATTATGTGATTGGGCCGGCACGCAAAGGCAGTGCCTTTAAGGTTTATTGGCGCTCTGTACTTCTCCCTACGTCCGTGTACACAGCGGCCTTTTAAAAAGTCATACATTTATCTTTTTGAAACCGATACCGACAAATTCCGATATTACATTTTAAAGCTTTTATTGGCCGATAATATCGTCAGTCCGATATTATCGGACATCTCTAGAAAAATGTTTTTTTTAATTGCGATTCAATCATTTTTACCAGCTGCACTTTGTTATGCTGAACTGTTGTCATCTTGTGGACAATTTACATGCACGTATCTTACCTCTTTTTGTTAACATTATGAGTACGACTTCTGTCTATCTTTTAGGGACATTCTTCTTGAGATCTTTTATTGTATGCTGGGACCGAAAACATATTTGGTTCTATCACGTGCAAACATGAATCGAATGATAAACGTCACACCAGATACAAAAGGTGGGAATCTTTGGGCACCTCACGATTCGATTTTGATTAGGATTCGATTTAAAATAAATAATGATGCATCTTTAATTCCTGTACCGTATTTTTCGGACTATAAGTCGCTCCGGAGTATAAGTCGCACCGGCCGAAAATGCACAATAAAGAAGGAAAAAAACATATATAAGTCACATTTTTTGGGGAAATTTATTTGATAAAATCCAACACCAAGAGTAGACATTTGAAATTTAAAATAAATAAAGAATAGTGAACAACAGGCTGAATAAGTGTACGTTATATGACACTATAACTATAACATATAGAACATGCTATACGTTTACCAAACAATCTGTCACTCCTAATCGCTAAATCCCATGAAATCTTTTTCCTCTGTGTCGCTTCTAAAGAACTCTGCCAACTCCAAAGGTAGGCAATGCGCCGCTTCATCTTCTATCGGTACGTCGCTTATGTCAGAGTCATCGTCAGTTGCAGTTCCCATTATTCCAGCCTTTCTGAATCCGGACAGGATGGTTTCGGTTGTCACTGAAGCCCATGCTTTGTCGACCCATCCAATGACATCCAGAAAAGTTGTAATATTATTTGATATTTTATAGTAATGTGTTAATAATTTCACACATAAGTCGCTCCAGAGTATAAGTCGCATCCCCGGCCAAACTATGAAAAAAAACTGCGATTTGTAATCCGAAAAATACAGTATATTAATGCAGTTTTATGTTTCTTTTTGTTTCACTAAATAAGCATTAATCACTTGCAACTTTTAAAAACAGTGCATTTGTAACAAGAAACAATTGAATTAATTCCCATCACATTTAGGTAGGTAGGTCTTTATTGTCATTGCACAAGTACAACAAAACTTTGTGTTCAGCACAAACCCGTTCAAGATGAGACAAACAAACAGTGTGCAGGGTTACAGAACAAGAACGCTGATGGGTCGCCACATGGCGCCCCGTAAAAGATGGGGAAAAAGGTCAACGCTGGGGAAGGATGAGTAAAAAAAATAAAATCTAGACTGTGGGAAAAACCTCCATAGCAAAGCACATATACATATTACAACATACATCTCGAGACTTGCAACAGAGGGGAGGGAGTGGGGGCCATGGCGACAGGCTGCAGCTCTTCAGGCGCTGCCCAGCCGTCCATCACGCCTAAGGGATTCGCATCAAGGGCGTTGGATGGGGGAGTGGGGTATGTGTGTGTAGCGTATATTTTTTGTGGATGCATGTGTGTTTGTGTAAGGCTGCCGCGTGTCTCTGTTCCGTGGCCTTGGTGTCGTGCAGTCGCTAGTCAGTTCAAAGTCAACAACAACAGGTGTGTGTCCATGAGAGACAAGAATGGATGTATTTATTTATTTATTTATTTAATAGAAATGTGTGCAAAACTAGGACATAAGTGCCCTAAGTTGGTCGGATCTTTCGGTGTCAGACAAACTTTAGAACTGTCTTTATTTACAAAAAAATAATCGGTTATTGATGTTTACTAATCAGTTTTACAACAATTTGCTCACGTCCGAATTGTGATGTATCTAAAATTGGATTATTTCAAGGTTCAAGGTGCTGTACAGGGGTGAACAAAATGCTTGGTTAAAGAAAATTGTCATTTTTACTAGAGATGTCGGATAATATCGGACTGCCGGAATTATCGGCCGATAAATGCTTTAAAATGTAATATCGTAAATTATCGGTATCTGTTTCAAAATTATTTAAAAAAGTAAAATGTATGACTTTTTAAAACGCCGCTGTGTACACGGACGTAGGGAGAAGTACAGAGTGTCAATAAACCTTAAAGGCACTGCCTTTGCGTGCCGGCCCAATCACATAATATCTACGGCTTTACACACACACAAGTGAATCCAATGCATACTTGGTCAACAGCCATACAGGTCACACTGAGGGTGCCCGTATAAACAACTTTAACACTGTTACAAATATGCGCCACAATGTGAACCCACACCAAACAAGAATGACAAACACATTTCGGGAGAACATCCGCACCGTAACACAACAGAACAAATACCCAGAACCCCTTGCTGCACTAACTCTTCCGGGACGCTACAATATACCCCCACCCCCCAACCCCGCCCACCTCAACCTCCTCATGTCCCAAATTCCAAGCTGCTGTTTTGAGGCATGTTAAAAAAAATAATGCACTTTGTGACTTCAATAATAAATATGGCAGTGCCATGTTGGCATTTTTTTCCATAACTTGAGTTGATTTATTTTGGAAAAACTTGTTACATTGTTTAATGCATCCAGCGGGGCATAACAACAAAATTAGGCATAATAATGTGTTAATTCCACGACTGTATATATCGGTATCGGTTGATATCGGAATCTGTAATTAAGAGTTGGACAATATCGGATATCGGCAAAAAAGCCATTATCGGACATCTCTAATTTTTACCAATGACGTGTGTTTGTGTGTGCACTGCAGAGTTACGAGGAAGACGAAGCGTTCAAGTTGCTGGAGCTGAGTAAAGAGGAGCACTCCGATGCACTGGCAAACCAAGAAGACGAGGATCTTATCGTCGTGGAGTATGAAAGCGACGACGAGTCAAAGTTAAAGAGCAGGTGGGAATGGCCGTCGCGCTTATCACAACCCGTGTTTGGCGCGGTGCAGTAACGGCAGGGTGCTCGCATCCTCAGGTTGCGTGGAACCGAAGAAGAGGAGGAGGATGATCTGGTGGAAGAGCACGTCTCAAAGGTGATGCATATGAGAAAATAATGTCCGGAAATTGTAAGCATCTTTACGTGTCCTGTGACGTGAATCAGAATGTTGCGTGTCTGCAGATTTACTACTGCAGTCGCACGCACTCGCAGCTCGCTCAGTTTGTCCACGAGGTCCAGAAGAGTCCCTTCAGCAAGGACATCAGTGTGGTCACGCTGGGCTCACGGCAGGTAAAAACTACCATAAGTTTGTTTGAATAGTATCATATGTTATTTTAGTCGTATATCGTATCCAGGGAGTCATTATCATACGGTGGATTGCGGTGTTCTGTCGATTTATGGATTTATTCGACAGGGACAGTACAATGAAACATTGCTACCCATAGGTAACCCGTGTCAAAGTACATAAGACTTCTAGCCACAGGCTCATTTGGTTAGGCTTCTAAAGAAAAGTTGAGAAAAGTGAAAAAGACATAAAACAGGATTAAGACAAGTACAAAATAAAAATACAATAAAGATAATTGGCCCCATTTGTCCATTACTACACTCAGTTCTAGTGCTCACGATTCTGTTTTTCCTTAAGCCACTTTTTCAGAAAAGTTTAATGTCCGACTGTGATTTTAAAGGCCTACTGAAAGCCACTACTACCGACCACGCAGTCTGATAGTTTATACATCAATGATGAAATCTTAACATTGCAACACATGCCAATACGGCCGGGTTAACTTATAAAGTGCAATTTTAAATTTCCCGCTAAACTTCCGGTTGCAAATGTCTATGTATGATGACGTATGCGCGTGACGTCAATCGTTGAAACGGGAAGTATGCGGACACATTGAATCCTATACAAAAAACTCTGTTTTCATCTCAAAATTCCACAGTATTCTGGACATCTGTGTTGGTGAATCTTTTGCAATTTGTTTAATGAACAATGGAGACTGCAAAGAAGAAAGTTGTAGGTGGGATCGGTGTATTAGCGGCGGACTACAGCAACACAACCAGGAGGGCAGAGATGGATAGCAGACGCACTAGCCGGCGAACTCTCCTTAACTTCCTCCGTCTCGCCGACCGCATCTATGATCGGGTGAAGTCCTTCGTCGCACCGTCGATCGCTGGAACGCAGGTGAGCACGGGTGTTGATGAGCAGATGTGGGCTGGCTGGCGTAGGTGGATAGCTAATGTTTTTAGCATAGCTCTGTGAGGTCCGGTTGCTAAGTTAGCTTCAATGGCGTCGTTAGCAACAGCATTGTTAACCTTCGCCAGGCTGGAAAGCATTAACCGTGTATTTACATGTCCATGGTTTAATAGTATTGTTGATCTTCTGTCTATCCTTCCAGTCAGGGATTTATTTATTTTGTTTCTATCTGCATTTGAGCTATCACGTTAGCTAAGGAGCTTCGCCGATGTATTGTCGTGGAGATAAAAGTCACTGTGAATGTCCATTTCGCGTTCTCGACTCTCATTTTCAAGAGGATATAGTATCCGAGGTGGTTTACAATACAAATCCGTGATCCACAATAGAAAAAGGAGAGAGTGTGGAATCCAATGAGCCAGCTTGTACCTAAGTTACGGTCTATGCATTCTAGTCCTTCACTCTAACGTTCCTCATCCACGAATCTTTCATCTTCGCTCAAATTAATGGGGTAATCGTCGCTTTCTCGGTCCGAATCGCTCTAGCTGCATTGTAAACAATAGGAAAATGTGAGGAGCCTTTCAACCTGTGACGTCACGCTACTTCCGGTACAGGCAAGGCTTTTTTTTATCAGCGACCAAAAGTTGCAACTTTATCGTCGATGTTCTCTACTAAATCCTTTCAGCAAAAATATGGCAATATCGCGAAATGATCAAGTATGACACATAGAATGGAGCTGCTATCCCCGTTTAAATAAAAAAAATTCATTTCAGTAGGCCTTTAACTCCAGTGGCAAAGAGTTCCACAGGTGTGAGAACGCAGACTGACCCAGAGTGGTCCAGCACCTTTTCCCTCTAAAGCTGGAGTCAGCACACCTTCACTGCTGTATCTTTGTAATTACACTACCGTTCAAAAGTTTGGGGTCAAATTGAAATGTCCTTATTTTTGAAGGAAAAGCACTGTACTTTTCAATGAAGATAACTTAATGTTTTAAATTACATTTTTCTCTAAGATTATGTTTCTCCTCTTTTGTTGAGAAGAATTGTTGTATATTCTTGGCTAGCAGATTATAGTTTGCTTTGTGTATAATTTTAGCGGTTTGCAAATTCATTATGTTGTGGAATTTTAGGATTTTTGATTCAATAAATAAAGGGTTTGTATGTTCTCTATATCCTCTATATATTATTCTAACTGATCATTTTTGTAACACCGTTAATGAATGAAGTGTACTTTTGTAGTTATTTCTACACAACAACTCAGATACACTACCGTTCAAAAGTTTAGGGTCAAATTGAAATGTCCTTATTTTTGAAGGAAAAGCACTGTACTTTTCAATGAAGATAACTTTAAACTAGTCTTAACTTTAAAGAAATACACTCTATACATTGCTAATGTGCTAAATGACTATTCTAGCTGCAAATGTCTGGTTTTTGGTGCAATATCTACATAGGTGTATAGAGGCCCATTTCCAGCAACTATCACTCCAGTGTTCTAATGGTACAACGTGTTTGCTCATTGGCTCAGAAGGCTAATTGATGATTAGAAAACCCTTGTGCAATCATGTTCACACATCTGAAAACAGTTTAGCTCGTTACAGAAGCTACAAAACTGACCTTCCTTTGAGCAGATTGAGTTTCTGGAGCATCACATTTGTTGGGTCAATTAAACGCTCAAAATGGCCAGAAAAAGAGAACTTTCATCTTAAACTCGACAGTCTATTCTTGTTCTTAGAAATGAAGGCTATTCCACAAAATTGTTTGGGTGACCCCAAACTTTTGAACGGTAGTGTATGTACACATCACATCAGGGGCTAATCCACTAAGACACTTAAATATAGCTTTTAAAAATGATACACTTATAAAATGATCAAATCTCATCATGTTATATTTTTTTGGTGGGACAGCACGGTGGCACAGGGGTTAGTGCATGTGCCTTACAATACGAAGGTCCTGAGTAGTCCTGAGTTCAATCCCGGGCTCGGGATCTTTCTGTGTGGAGTTTGCATGTTCTCCCCGTGACTGCGTGGGTTCCCTCCGGGTACTCCGGCTTCCTCCCACCTCCAAAGACATGCACCTGGTGATAGGCCCCTCCCACCTTGTTTTAAAATGTCTCTGAAAATCTTGCACTTACTGTTTAGAAATGACATGAATGTTTGTGCCACTGCTTAATAACTGTTTAATAAATACAGTTTGGGTAAATTGACTTAATTGTGGCTTCCCTCTCTGCATGAAAGTTTAAAAGTAGCATATATTAATGCAGTATGAAGAAGAATGTTTTAATGTAGACACATGGAATCATCATACTGCTGTGATTATATGCATCAAGTGTTCATTCAAGGCTAAGGCAAAATATCCAGATATATATGGTGTATCGTGACATGGCCTAAACATATCAAGATATTAATAAAAGGCCATATCGCCCAGCCCTACATCCATGGATATACTTATTTTTACTTGGCTCTGTGGAGGCACTGGTGGTGTAGCGGTTCACATAGCTGACTCTCTCTAAACAAAGTCTTGCACTTTGCAGAATCTTTGTGTCAACGAGGAGGTGCGGCGCCTGGGCAGCCTTCAGCGGATTAACGACCGCTGCATGGAGATGCAGAAAAACAAACATGGTGAGAGGCGCCTTCCCTGAGAAATAACTTATCCGGCGGCAAAAGAAGTGCAAAACCGGCTCTCGACATGATATTCCACGCAATATTGCATATTTAAGACTTTCTGACGAGTTCAAATGACTTTGCTAGAGAAGCAGCATGACGATGAAGGAGCAAAGAGGAAGCGAGGCCCGGCCAAGAGCGTGTGTCCCTACAACAAGGCCTCGGCGCTGCAGCAGATGAGGGATGACGTCCTGGGCAGCGTCCACGATATCGAGCAGCTCCTGAAGCTTGGCAGGGAAAGTCATTCGTGTCCTTACTACGCCTCACGGCTCGCTGTTCCCCCAGCACAGGTTTGTGCTCTTCCTCCTACGCTAAATGTTAAGTTTTGTGTTTTTACGCGGAATAACATGTGCTCATATTGCTTGGCACAGTTGGTGGTCTTGCCTTATCAGATGGTGCTGCATGAAGCTACGAGGCGCGCAGCAGGGATTCAGCTGAAGGGACAGGTCGTACTTCATGTTGTTATTTTTTATGTTTGCTACTCGCGTTAGCATTAATACAATAGAGGCAGTATTTTCCAAAAGACTGTAATGTAACTGTGGAGTGGTGGGTTGGGGATTACATTAGATTCAACTTTATTGTCATTGCACATGTCACAAGTTGTTTTAATATTAATTTTTTTTATTGAACAACAAACATATCCACAGTGTACATAAAAACTAGGGATGTCCGATTATATCGGACAACCGATATTATCGGCCGATAAAAGCTTTAAAATGTAATATAGAAAATTATCGGAATCGGTTTCAAAAAGATAAAATGTATGACTTTTTAAATCGCTGCCGTGTACACGGACGTAGGGAGAAGTACAGAGCGCCAATAAACCTTAAAGGCACTGCCTTTGCGTGCCGGCCCAATCACAGAATATCTACGGCTTTTCACACACACACAAGTGAATGCAAGCATACTTGGTCAACAGCCATACAGGTCACACTGAGGGTGGACGTATAAACAACTTTAACACTGTTACAAATATGCGCCACACTGTGAACCCACACCAAACAAGAATGACAAACACATTTCGGGAGAACATCCGCACCGTAACACAACATAAACACAACAGAACAAATACCCAGAACCCCTTGCAGCACTAACTCTTCCGGGACGCTACAATATACACCCCCGCTACCCCCACCTCAACCCCGCCCCCGCTAACCCCGCCCACCTCAACCTCCTCATGCTCTCTCAGGGAGAGCATGTCCCAAATTCCAAGTTGCTGTTTTGAGGCATGTTAAAAAAAATAATGCACTTTGTGACTTCAATAATAAATATGGCAGTGCCATGTTGGCATTTTTTTTCCATAACTTGACTTGATTTATTTTGGAAAACCTTGTTACATTGTTTAATGCATCCAGCGGGGCATCACAACAAAATTAGGCATAATAATGTGTTAATTCCACAACTGTATATATCGGTATAGGTTGATATCGGTAATTAAGAGTTGGACAATATCGAAATATCAGATATCGGCAAAAAAGCCATTATCGGACAACTAATAAAAACCAAAACACTTTCAACATATTAACAAAACATGTCAAGGAAGAAAATAAAAGCAAATACCGGTACAAATTATTGAAAAAAATAAATAATAATAATAATTTAAAAAAAAAGGATAAGATGCAAAATTCAAAAAGACAAAAAAAACTTTAAATTTCTCCAATTAAAATATCAATTTAAGGGCTTTTGTACTTTTAATAATCTTCCAAGATTTAATTGATAAATTGAAAACATTAAGCCAATGTGAAAATGTAACTTTTACTTTCAGAAATCGACATTTATGTATAAAAATGTTTGCTTGCAGCATAATAATGTTGACAAACATTTCTATGTTACCATCATTTATAAATATTCCAAATGTGATCTCTTCTATAGTTAACAGGGTCATCTCCACACCCTTGTTTCTCAGCCAATCTCTGATCTCCTATACACTCTCACATTCCACAAACAGATGATTGACATCCTCTACAGCTCCACAGATATAACAACCTCCATATTAAATTTTAGTTTCAGAAAATCATTTAAAGGGTATATTCCATTAATAATTTTAACTTGTATTTCTTTAATTTTGGGAAGACTTGGGTATGTAATTAGAGATGTCCGATCATATCGGCCTGCCGATATTATCGGCCGATATATGCGTTTAAATGTAATATCGGAATTTATCGGTATCGTTTTTTTTTTAATCAGTATCGTTTTTTTAATTATCAGTATCGGGTTTTTTTTTTTTTTTTTTAAATTAAATCAACATAAAAAACACAAGATACACTTACAATTAGTGCACCAACCCCAAAAAACCTCCCTCCCCCATTTACACTCATTCACACAAAAGGGTTGTTTCTTTCTGTTATTAATATTCTGGTTCCTACATTATACATCAATATATATGAATACAGTCTGCAAGGGATACAGTCCGTAAGCACACATGATTGTGCGTGCTGCTGGTCCACTAATAGTACTAACCTTTAACAGTTAATTTTACTAATTTTCATTCATTACTAGTTTCTATGTAACTGTTTTTATATTGTTGTACTTTCTTTTTTATTCAAGAAAATGTTTTTAATTTATTTATCTTATTTTACTAATTTTTTTAAAAAGTACCTTATCTTCACCACACCTGGTTGTCCAAATTAGGCATAATAATGTGTTAATTCCACGACTGCATATATCGGTTGATATCGGTATTGGTTGATATCGGTATCGGTAATTAAAGAGTTGGACAATATCGGAATATCGGATATCGGCAAAAAGCCATTATCGGACATCCCTATATGTAATATATCTTGTCCTTCACACGTCACAAGTACAGAACAACAAAGACACACCTTCTCAATCTATCAATCAATCAATCAATCAATCAATCAATCAAAGTTTACTTATATAGCCCTAAATCACGAGTGTCTCAAAGGGCTGCACAAGCCACAACGACATCCTCTGCTCAGATCCCACATCAGGGCAAGGAAAAAACTCAACCCAGTGGGATGACAATGAGAAACCTGAGAGGTAGTCATCTGAAATGGTTTTCCATTTCAGTCTTGAACCTCTTGAAGCTCATGGAGAGAATGCCAAGAGTGTGCAAAGCAGTAATCAGAGCAAAGGGTGACTATTTTTAAGAAACAAGAATATAAAACATGTTTTCAGTTATTTCACCTTTGTTTGTTAAGTACATAACTCCACATTCATAGTTTTGATGTGACAATCTACAGTGTAAATAGTCATGAAAATAAAGAAAACGCATTGAATGAGGGTGTGTCCAAACTTTTGGCCTGTACTGTACATAGTGCAAATGAATGAGAATGAAGAGTATGCTGTTGATAAGTGTATTTACAGACTATACAAGGGTCAGTAGTGCAAATAAGTAGTGGGAAAAAGTCCATTCCCCCTCCTGGTGTGGTGTATGGATGAGGGGTTGGCGCGGGATGACGTAATCGTCAAATTTGCATAATTGGCCAATGACGCATTTGCAAACAATGATTAAAAAAACAAAGTAAAAAGAACATTTTTAAAACTACAAATACATTTTTCTCTGTTGCTCGTTATTGTTGTGTTTTTAACGTCACAAACAAAACGGAGCAGCCTGTGAGTGCTTTTAGACTGGCCGGGGGCCCGCAGCAGCACCCCGCTGCTCGTTGAGCAGAGCGATGCGTGCTTTCATGTCAACGTTGCGGAAAGCCTCTTCGCCAGATTTGTTGCTTATCACTTTTTTTGAAAACAAGTCTCTGGAGAGGTCTGATTACGTGCTAAATATAGCGACAAAGTCAGTATGTTGGCAACACCGATCCCTCCTGCTCATACTTATTATTCTCTGGCATAGCAGCTTTGTGTTTGTGAGCGAGGGCTAGCGCCAAAACGACACAAATAAAGGATTGATTGAAACTTTTATTAGTAGATTGCACAGTACAGTACATATTCCGTACAATCGACCACTAAATGGTAACACCCCAATAAGTTTTTCAACTTGTTTAAGGGGTCCGCGATAATCAATTCATGGTAAGGAATGTATGGGAAACAGTGGGAGGTAACTTTGCCTTCAACTTGACAGAAAAGTAGAAAACTGCCGTGTGATTTGTGAAGAGCAGGCCGATTTTTCTTCATTTTGACAGTGCAACGTTTGTGTGAACAGGTGTTGATAATCGACGAAGCTCACAACCTGAGCGACACACTCTCCTGCATACACAGTGCAGAGCTCAGTGGTGCACAGGTAAACACACTCGCACGCTGCTTGTGTACGCCAGTGTTTCTTCACCATCGGACCCATTGTTGGGCCGCAAGCGCCCCCTAGAGGGCCGTCAAATATACACGTTTCTCATCTGGTCCGCATGGGCCGCAGCGGTACTCAGTTGTAATACACTGCTCCACCACTTGTGGCAGTACTGACAATCTCAAACAAACAGAAGTCTGGAGCTCAAGTCTTAAGCGCAAAAATGATGACTAAAGAGTACTTTATTTTCATTTGTGTCAGGTTCAAACACAGATGACATCTATTAAACAAGACAAGAAGCAAGGAATTAAACAGAGACAGAATTAAATTTGGCTCAATTGAGGAGAGACGTCTGGACTGTACTCTTTGGACAGTCTCACCACGCTCTGACGAAAGATTGTACGCCTCCTCTTTTATTTGGACTTTCCCTGATTACGTGGCAACAGCTGTTTCTAAGGGACGGGGGTCGTAAACAGCCATCGCCTTTAATTACAAACAGTTCAAAGAAAAGGTCGTAAACAGTTCACAGAAAAGGTCGTAAAACAGGGCAAAGAAGAGGTCCCTGGAGGGGAGTCAGGTCCTGCTTCCTCTTTGCTTTGTAGATCTCGGGTCAAGACAATATCTTTCTGTTGATTACAATACATCAAAGAAACAGAACACCTTTTATGTTGCTTCCCATCCTACACAGTGGAGATTTACAAGCCTTCTTCTTGGTAGGATGAAAGACAGCTTTTGTCTTCTCGCCGGGAACTCATGGCAACATAAAGTTTTGTGATAACTTAGATACAATTATTCTGACAATTTGCACTATAATGTTATTGACAGTTTAGTAAAGACGCCATTATTAATTTAGTTTATTTATTTTAGCACAACATAACTGTAAATACATTTCTTGTTAGTTATGTATGAGTCCCTTCCTATGCAGTGTAAAAGTCTTTATTTTTCCAATCAGCCTGACCTGATCCTAAGGTTTATGTGTTACTTAAATACTAATATTTGTGATTAACACACGGTTTTATATTATTTGACAAAGTTGTAAACTGTAAGTAGGTTAGATCAGTGTTTTTCAACCACTGTGCCGCGGCACACTAGTGTGCCGTGAGATACAGTCTGGTGTGCCGTGGGAGATTATCTAATTTCACCTATTTGGGTAAAAAATATTTTTTGCAAACCAGTAATTATAGTCTGCAAATTATGTGTTGTTGTTGAGTGTCGGTGCTGTAATACTCTTCCATATCAGTAGGTGGCAGCCGGAAGCTAATTGCTTTGTAGATGTCGGAAACAGTGGGAGGCAGTGTGCAGGTAAAAAGGTGTCTAATGCTAAAACCAAATATAAACAAAAGGTGAGTGCCCCTAAGAAAAGGCATTGAAGCTTAGGGAAGGCTATGCAGAACGAAACTAAAACTGAACTGGCTACAAAGTCAACAAAAACAGAATGCTGGACGACAGCAAAGACTTACTGTGGAGCAAAGACGGCGTCCACAATGTACATCCGAACATGACATGACAATCAACAATGTCCCCACAAAGAAGGATAAAAACAACTGAAATATTCTTCATTGCCAAAACAAAGTAGATGCGGGAAATATCGCTCAAAGGAAGACATGAAACTGCTACAGGAAAATACCAAAAAAAGAGAAAAAGCCACCAAAATAGGAGCGCAAGACAAGAAGTAAAACACGACACACAGGAAAACAGCAATAAACTCCAAATAAGTCAGGGTGTGATGTGACAGGTGGTGACAGTACACCTACTTTGAGACAAGAGCTATAGTGATGCATGCTTGGTTATGCTTTAATGTCATATCCAACAATTGCGACAACGACTTTTTACTGTCAACTGAGTTTCGTTTTTTTAATGATTTCTGCTGGTGGTGTGCCTCCGCATTTTTTCAACGCAAAAAATGTGCCTGGGCTTAAAAAAGGTTGAAAAACACTGGGTTACATATAGTTATTAAATACAATTAAAATCAAGAGTAAAATGACTAATTCAGTGTTAATACTTGAGTGGGCCCTGAGCTCCTCTGTCGTGGAAAAGTTGGGCCCCGAGGTGTAAAGAAACCCTGGTGTACACAACACACCACTTTCTTTGTTGTTGTTGTTGCTTGTGCACAGTATGTGAGGTGTGATGATGCACTGACATTGTTGTGTGCAGCTTTGCCGCGCCCACTCGCAGCTCAGGCAGTATGCTGACCGCTTCAAGTAAGTATTCAACCCTAACCACAAAATAGTCGCAGCAGAGCCATAAACGGTAGATCGGGCATTTATTGGCCATTGCCTTTCAGACTGAACTCAGAAATTGCTGCAACTACGTGCTATGATACTACCTATTGGTGGGACAAAGTCATAACCTCCATTTTTTTTTATCAGAGCCATTTTTACAGAATGGTGACATGGGGAAAAAAGTTTATTTTATTGTCTCTCATAAAGATTGTGAACGATTGGCAAAATTCCCCCAAAAAGTGCAGTTCCCTTTAAAGATACAAAGTGATGCAGAGGTGTACTTAAAAAAATGTTATACACAAATAATACTATTTATAGTGGAGGTGCGCAAAATGTTTTCTTCTTACAAGGGGGGGGGGGCGTAACAGAAAATATTTGAGAAAAATTACATTAAAGTAAGAACTGCATTCTAATATCTGCTTTCTTCAGGAGCCGCCTGAAGGCCAAGAATGTGATGTACATTAAACAGGTCCTGTTTGTCATTGAGGGGCTCGTGCGAGTGCTGGGAGGTGAGCACGCTTTTTTGACTTTTCACTTCACGCCGACTGTTGCATGTACTTCCAGTATTCATGTAAATATTGTCTCCACAGGCAATGTGGCTCAGAATCCACAGAGCCAAACCACACAAGCAGGTCAGACAACACACACACGCGCACACTCACGCACAAACACACATACACCGTGATGGGCAAGCAACTTGGGAAATGTAAAAGAGAATACAATGATTTGCAAATCCTTTTCAACCTGTATTCAATTGAATAGACTGCAAAGACAAGATACTTAACGTTCGAACTGGAAAACGTTGTTATTTTTTGCAAATATTAGCTCATTTGGAATTTGATGCCTGCAACATGTTTCAAAAAAGCTGGCACAAGTGGCAAAAAAGACTGAGAAAGTTGAGGAATGCTCATCAAAGACTTATTTGGAACATCCCACAGGTAAACAGGCTCATTGGGAACAGGTGGGTGCCATGATTGGGTATAAAAGTAGATTCCATGAAATGCTCAGTCATTCACAAACAAGGATGGGGTGAGGGTCACCACTTTGTCAACAAATGCCTGAGCAAATTATCCAACAGTTTAAGAACAACATTTCTCAAGCAGCTATTGCAAGGAATTTAGGGATTTCACCATCTACGCTCCGTAATATCATCAAAAGGTTCAGAGAATCTGGAGAAATCACTGCACGTAAGCCATGATATTACGGAACTCAGATCCCTCGGGCTGTACTGCATCAAAAAGCGACATCAGTGTGTAAAGGATATCACCACATGGGCTCAGGAACACTTCAGAAAACCACTGTCAGTAACTACAGTTGGTCGCTACATCTGTAAGTGCAAGCTAAAACTCTACTATGCAAAGCCAAAGCCATTTATCAACAACACCCAGAAACGCCGCCGGCTTTGCTGGGCCCGAGCTCATCTAAGATGGACTGATGCAAAGTGGAAAAGTGTTCTGTGGTCTGACGAGTCCACATTTCAAATTGTTTTTGGAAACTGTGGACGTCGTGTCCCCGGAACAAAGAGGAAAAGAACCATCTGGATTGTTATAGGCGCAAAGTGTAAAAGCCAGCATGTGTGATGGTATGGGGGTGTATTAGTGCCCAAGACATGGGTAACTTACACATCTGTGAAGGCACCATTAATGCTGAAAGGTACATACAGCTTTTGGAGCAACATATGCTGCCATCCAAGCAACGTTACCAAGGACGCCCCTGCTTATTTCAGCAAGACAATGCTAAGCCACGTGTTACAACAGCGTGGCTTCATAGTAAAAGAGTGTGGGTACTAGACTGGCCTGCCTGTAGTCCAGACCTGTCTCCCATTGAAAATGTGTGGCGCATTATGAAGCCTAAAATAGCACAAGGGAGACCCCCGGACTGTTGAACAACTTAAGCTGTACATCAAGCAAGAATGGGAAAGAATTCCACCTGAGAAGCTTCAAAAATGTGTCTCCTCAGTTCCCAAACGTTTACTGAGTGTTGTTAAAAGGAAAAGCCATGTAACACAGTGGTAAAAATGCCCCTGTGACAACTTTTTTGCAATGTGTTACTGCCATTAAATTGTACACTGCAAAAAGTCAGTGTTCAAAAACAAGAACAAAAAATACAAAAATGAGGGGTATTTTATTTGAACTAAGCAAAATGATCTGCCAATAGAACAAGAACATTTGGCTTGTCAAGACTTTCCAAAACAAGTAAAATGAGCTAACCTCAATGAACCCAAAAATACCATAAAATAAGTATATTCTCACTAATAAGTGCACTTTTCTTGGTAGAAAAAAAAGACCTTTTTGCTCAATATGTTGAAAAATATTCTTAAATGAAGTAAATGCTAGTGCCATTATCTTGACATAATGATATGCGCTCGGCATTACATTTCTCGAAACCAGCAAACTTATACTAAAAACTAATTTATTGTTCTTAATGAAAAGGCAACAAGGCAACCGCTTGTTACTCTCGGGGTCTCCTAGCCGCTCAGGCAAATCATATTGTCTAAAAATGCATTTTTCCATCCATAACATGACATCATCGCGCCAAGTGCGTGCTCTTTCAGTCAATTAGTGCGCATATATACAGCCCGGCCCCCGGACAAATTATTTTTAATTGTAATTTTGAAGAATTCATCTGAATGTGCATGAACTATTTCTGTTCAAAATTGTTAGACATGTTAAATGTTTAAATATTAACTGTCAGTTTACTGTACTGTGCCAACTGTACTACTATATGAGTACATGTTTTCTATTGTTTCATTGGAAATAAAACAGTTGTTTTAATTATGAGACACAATTGTGTCAAAGTCATGATTTCATGCTTGAAATAAGAAATGATTACTTTGAAAAAGCAGTTTTCTACTTGTGAGTGTTGATGACACAGCTTTGCAACAGTTGATATTCTAGTTTCAAGCATGTTTTACTCAATATAGGTCATCAAATCTCAGCAACAAGCTGTAATATCTTACTGAGATCATTTAGGTCCAAAACACTTAAAACAAGTAAAACACTCTCACATAAAATCTGCTTAGTGAGAAGAATTATCTGATCAGACAGAAAAAAAGCAAATATCACCCTTATTTGAGATATTTCATCTTACTTAGATTTCAGTTTTTGCAGTGTAGAAGAATAGGTAGGACTGAACAACTTTTCCATACGTCATTGACCATTGGTCTAATATTTACACAACGTTGAGGATATCTGTATTACCAAATTTTTCAGACTATAGGGCGTACTTAAAATCCCTTAATTTTCTCAAAACTCGACAGTGCGCCTTATAACCCGGTGCGCCTAATGTACGGAATAATTTTTGGTTGTGCTTACCGACCTCGAAGCTATTTTATTTGGTACATGGTGAAATGATAAGTGTGACCAGTAGATGGCAGTCACACATAAGAGATATGTGTACACTGCAATATGATGGCAGTCACACATAAGAGATACGTGTAGACTGCGATATGATGGCAGTCACACATAAGAGATACGTGTAGACTGCAATATGACTCAAGTAAACAACACCAAAATTGTATATGTTCCATTGAAAATATAGAACATTACACACGGCGCTCAAAAATCTATCAAAATGTTTTAGTAGGACTTTGGTAAGCTATGAAGCCACACCACTTGATGGATTGTACTGTGCTTCAACATAGGAGTATTATTATGGTGTGTGTATAAGGTAAGACATTATCTGTGCAAAAGCAACTTGTCTTACCTTCTGGTACCTGCTGAATTGTATTTGGGATCTGCGTAAGTCCTGAAAATTGGCGCTCGTCCGCCTTTGTAGTCCGTGCCGACACGTAGTCGATAAGCTTCTTCTTTTTCTCTATCTTCTTGTTATGTGACATTCATCCTCCACTATTGCCATTTCTAATATAAAGTAATGTAAAGTTCTTACATATACTACCGTTCAAAAGTTTGGGGTCACATTGAAATGTCCTTATTTTTGAAGGAAAAGCACTGTACTTTTAAATGAAGATAACTTTAAACTAGTCTTAACTTTAAAGAAATACACTCTATACATTGCCAATGTGGTAAATGACTATTCTAGCTGCAAATGTCTGGTTTTTGGTGCAATATCTACATAGGTGTATAGAGGCCCATTTCCAGCAACTATCACTCCAGTGTTCTAATGGTACAATGTGTTTGCTCATTGGCTCAGAAGGCTAATTGATGATTAGAAAACCCTTGTGCAATCATGTTCACACATCTGAAAACAGTTTAGCTTGTTACAGAAGCTACAAAACTGACCTTCCTTTGAGCAGATTGAGTTTCTGGAGCATCACATTTGTGGGGTCAATTAAACGCTCAAAATGGCCAGAAAAAGAGAACTTTCATCTGAAACTCGACAGTCTATTCTTGTTCTTAGAAATGAAGGCTATTCCACAAAATTGTTTGGGTGACCCCAAACTTTTGAACGGTAGTGTATATCTGTCAGTAAACTCACCATGAAAGCACTAAAACATACCGGTGTAGTGAGTTTAAATTATTCACCCGAGTAACATAAAATCTGCTTAGAGAGGAGAATTATCTTATCAGACAGAAAATAAGCAAATATCACCCTTATTTGAGATATTTCATCTTACTTATATTTCAGTTCTTGCAGTGTACTCTTCATCCACAAATGTCTATTTCTTCTTCCAGCTACAGAGATGCTGACCATTAACAACTTCCTCTTCAAAGCTCAGATTGACAACATCAATTTGTTTAAGGTAGTATAAGGTAAAGCAGAATTTGTCCTTCTTTGTTGTTAAAGTCATCTTCGTATCCTTCCCTCGCTAGTTGCACAGATACTTTGAGAAGAGCATGATCAGCAGAAAAGTAAGTCTGAATGCTGCCATTTTGAGCTCATGCGCAGTCAAATCCCAAACTGTCTCCCTCTTGCTGGCTTGTTGTTTTCCAGCTGGGTGGTTTTGTGGAGAAGTATGCAGGTTCGGGCGTGAGTCTGCACACTCCAATTAGCTCCAACAAAGAGAACCGACGCACCGAGGGCTTAAACCGCTACCTGCAGTCACTGCAGAGCAACCGGAGCAAGGCACCAGGTCGGAGGTCACGTGCTTGTCGAATTCCATCATGAAAATAATTAGTAGGAGGGCTCGTGTACAACCGCCACAATGAAACGAATCTCATTAGATTGTGCGTGTGTTCCTAATCTTTGTAGAGCTTGTTGCCATGGAAACGTTTGCCCATGTCACACGAGGCACGGTCAAAAAAAAGTGCAGTTTTCGTACTTTGGGATATTCATTCTTTTGGGGGGCTACGTTTCCAGAAATAATTTATCTGGAGGAAATTTGAGGACAACCAGTTTTTTAATAGAGGATCCACACTCCAAGAACTCAGAGAAAAAGTGAAACTCGGAATCATTGAAGGAGCATAACAGTTGAATATCATCTGCATAGAATAAAACATGTGCCTTGTTTTAAATTGAATACTTACACCTACTAGGCTAGCGCATTTTATTGTTGGTAATTCTGCTGGTACTTAGAGAACCAAGTGTTGGTGATAAAAGTTTGAAAACCGCTGTTCTATACAACAGGAAAAATGTTTGTCTCCCAGGCTTTGAACTGAACACGGGGGCTAATATGGTGTCATTTGGCCCCCTAGCCGCCAGTTGAATAACCCTTCCTACTTTTATGAGCGTATGCAACTCTTGTCTGCAGTTCCTTCCAACGACCAACCAGAGTCCGTAGAGGCCGACACTGTGCTGGCTGCGTCCCCCATGATGCAAGTGGAGGGCTTCTTTATGGCCCTTACCAACAGCAACGCTGACGGCAGGGTGGTGATACACAAGCAAGGTACCGTCTTCAGCACGCAACTCAAACATAAGTCAGGAAAAAATGTAAAAACATGAAATTGTACAGGTACGTTGTCGGAGAGCACCGTCAAGTTCCTCCTCTTGAACCCGGCCGTCCACTTTGCCCAGGTGTTGAAAGAGTGCAGGGCCGTCATCATCGCAGGCGGAACCATGCAGCCGGTGAGTTTCTTCCCAAACAATCGACTTTTTAGGTGCTCAAAACTGCTCTGTGTAGGTGTCAGACTTCAAAGAAGAGCTGCTCTTTTCTGCTGGAGTGGAAGCAGAGCGCATCACTGAGTTTGCCTGTGGTAAGTGGCCCATTTCCTATCTCCTTTGTGTACGTCAATAAGTATATTAATGGCCAAAAACAATAACTTTATTAGTTTAGTATGTAAGGATCCAGCACCCTCACAAACTAGAAATGTACATTTTTAAGCCCTCTAAGGGTCAATACTGAGCAGTATACATGGTGTAATGCAGGGGTGTCAAACTGGTTTTCATTGAGGGCCACACCGCAGTCATGGCTGCCATTAGAGGGCCGCATGTAACAGTAAATAATTCATGAATTTGCCTATGAATTTGGATTATTTTACATGTAGAGAGTAAAAAATAACTGTGGATTTTACCTCTGTTTTTTACGGGAAAAAATGGCAGCTTAGTTGCTAGACTTTTACTGTAAAATACATGGTGTTTTTTTAATTTTATTATTATTATTATTTTTACAACATATTACTGTAAGTCAATAAAGTACTATCTATCTATCTAAATAGAAAAACGGTATCAATGTTTAATTTTATTTTGGCAACTCAGCTGCCAGTTTTTTACCGTAACAAAATGTGGTACTGTATTCCATTTCCAGTAATACACCGTAAAACAGGGGTGTCAAACTCAAATACAGAGTGGGCCAAAATGTAAAACTGAACAAAGTCGCAGGCCAAGGTTGAACAAATTAACCTTTTAAGGACCCAAACAAGTTTTGCATTGAATATTGAACAAGCAAGACTTATATAACTTTATAGTGACATGCAAAATCGAATTTCAAATAATAATAATAACAATTAAAAAATATCAATGGCATATCAAATAAAAATTTTTATAAAAATTGAATGCCTCTTTTCTATTTGCAGCCTTCTGAGGTAAATATCAACATTAACTTTTTCCACAGGCTAATAATAAATTTTAAAATAAAATAATAATGAATGAATGAATCAAACATTCAAGCCTTGAAGTAGCAAGAGAAAGTGCATGAATAAAGCGTTAATTATTGCTCAGTTTGCTACACTGCTTTGCTTTAACACTGAATATGGAACAAAGCAACGCTTGTATAAATAACTTAATAGTGCAAAATCAACTTTCAAAAAACTAACGAAAAAACATCAATGGTATATTAAATAAAATGTAAATAAAAAATTGAATGCCTCTTTTCTATTTGCAGCCTTCTGAGGTAAATATCAACATTAACTTTTTTCACAGGCTAATAAATTTGAAAATAAAATGACAATGAATAAATCAACCATTCAGGCCTTTTTACTGCTCAGTTTGCGACACACTGATCTAATCTGATGTGCCCAAGCCAGATACCTGCCATCTTTTCTGGGATGCTAGTTCATTGAGGTGGGGGGGGGGGATTTTGGTGGTAGCGGGGGTGTATATTGTAGTGTCCCGGAAGAGTTAGTGCTGCAAGGGGTTCTGGGTATTTGTTCTGTTGTATTTATGTTGTGTTACGGTGCGGATGTTCTCCAGAAATGTGTTTGTCATTTTTGTTTGGTGTGGGTTCACAGTGTGGCGCATATTTGTAATAGTGTTAAAGTTGTTTATACGTCCACCCTCAGTGTGACCTGTATGGCTGTTGACCAAGAATGCCTTGCATTCACTTTGTGTGTAAAAGACGCATATATTGTGTGACTGGGCTGGCACGCTGTTTGTTTGGAGGAAAAGCGGATGTGATGACAGGTTGTAGAGAACGCTAAAGGCAGTGCCGCCAATATTGTTGTCTGGGTGGAAATCGGGAGAAATTCGGAAGAATGGTTGCCCCGGGAGATTTTCGGGAGGGGCACTGAACTTCGGGAGTCTCTCGGGAAAATCGGGAGGGTTGGCAAGTATGAGTATTAGCGGTGAATGCGGTGTTACAGCGGCGGGCCAGCTCTAATCTTAATTTGATATTGCCTCAAGGGCCAAATGAAACTACACGGTGGGCCAAATTTGATATCGGTTGATATCAGAATCGGTAATTAAGAGTTGGACAATATCGGAATATCGGATATCGGCAAAAAAGCCATTATCGGACATCTCTAATTTATATAGCACGTTTACAACAATTTTTAAATTGGACCAAAGTGCTTTACAGGTTAAAAAGCATAGTGCAAAAAACTAAACAAACAAACAAAGAACATAAACAACGAATGAGCTAAACAAGATAGTGCAAAAGCAATATGGCATACTTGCCAACCTTGAGACCTCCAATATCGGGAGGTGGGGGGGCGTGTTTGGGGCGGGGGGCGTGGCTAAGGGCGTGGTTAAGAGGAGAGTATATTTACAGCTAGAATTCACCAAATCAAGTATTTCATATATATATAATATATATATACCTGTGTGTATATATGTATATATATATATATATATATATATATATATATATATATATATATATATATATATATATATATATATATATATATATATATATATGAAATACTTGACTTTCAGTGAATTCTAGCTATATATATATATTTATTTTATTTTTTATTTTATTATACATATAAATAAAAGACATACTTGAATTACAGTGTTCTGCAGGCTATCCAGTAGGTGGCAGTATTGTCCTGTTTAAGAGTGTCACAACATTGCTGTTTACGGCAGACGAACTGCTTTACGGTAGACTAAACGTGACTGCTGTTGTTGTGTGTTGTTACCACGCTGTGAGGACGTTAATGAAACTGCCTAACAATAAACCCACATAAGAAACCAAGAACTCTCTCTCCTTGTTGTGCACTCTACTCTCTAAAAGCCGTAGATGTTATGACGTCATTGGGCAGGCAAGCTGCTGGGAAAGCGGACGTGAGAATGGCTGTCCCCACTCAGGTCCGCATTGAGCTGGAGGGGGCGTGGCCTCCAGCTCCGGCTGAATACCGGGAGTTTGTCGGGAGAAAATCTCTGCCGGGAGGTTGTCGGGAGAGGCGCTGAATAACGGGATTCTCCCGCTAAAAACGGGAGGGTTGGCAAGTATGCAATACGGTAAAAGGGTTCAAATAAAAAGTAAAATTGCAAGATATAAATAATGAAATAATAAAAGTGCGACAAATTGGAAACAAATAAATAAATAAATTATATCAATATTACGATATTTTCTTAATTCATATCTTGTTTAAAAATATATCGATACATCTTGTAGCCGTCCCTATACTGTATGTGTTGGCCTCTACAGGTCACGTCATTCCACCTGAGAACCTGCTTCCCATCGTCCTGTGCAGCGGTCCTTCTGGCCAGGAGCTGGACTTCACCTTCCAGAACAGAGACTCTCCTCGCATGGTAGCATGAGCGCAAACAAGTCAAACACATCAGTGATGTGTCCGCAAAGTTCCAGGACAGTTGAGGGACATGGTCCACGATCAACCAGCGTGTGTACAAAGAGATCCTGTGGCGTTGGCTTTGTCACGAGAAGAGGCGAGAGTCGTGGCTGCGTCACCATGACAACACGCATCCAGCTGTTTCTGTTTTAGGAGAACATCACCCGCGAGTTATCCAGGGGGGGGCCAGTCCTGGAACTTTTCTGGCACAACTCTAATGTTCTTTGTCTTAGTACACGTGTGTACGGTTTTGCGTGAGCATTATTTTGGGATTTGACAGATGGACGAGACTGGCCGCATCCTCTCCAACATCTGTAACGTGGTACCAGGTGGAGTTGTGTGCTTCTTTCCCTCATACGACTACTCCAGGCGCGTCGTGTCCCACTGGGAGTCCAGCGGGGTTTTGAGCCGTCTCGCCAATAAGAAGAAGGTACTGTAGTGTTTTTCAACCACTGTGTACTGTGAGATATCGTCTGCTGTGCCGTGGGAGATTATGTACTTTCACCTAATTGGGTTAATAATATTTTTTGCAAAGCAGTAATTATAATCCACAAATGTGCCGCTGTTGAGTGTCGATGCTGTCTAGAGCTCGGCAGAGTAACCGTTAGGGGTGTGGGAAAAAATCGATTCGGATTCGAATCGCGATTCTCACGTTGTGCGATTCAGAATCGATTCTCATTTTTAAAACATTGTTTTTTTTTTTTTTTTTGTTTTTTGTTTTTATTTTTTAAATTTTTTTTTTTTTTTAATTAATCAATGCAACAAAACAATACATAGCAATACCATAACAATGCAATCCAATTCCAAAAGCAAAGCCGACCCAGCAACACTCAGAACTGCAATAAACAGCAATTGAGAGGAGACACAAACACGACACAGAACAAACCAAAAGTAGTGAAACAAAAATGAATATTATCAACAACAGTATCAATATTAGTTACAATTTCAACATAGCAGTGATTAAAAATCCCTCATTGACATTATCATTAGACATTTATAAAAAAAAAGAACAATAGTGTGACAGTGGCTTACACTTGCATCGCATCTCATAAGCTTGACAACACACTGTGTCCAATATTTTCACAAATATAAAATAAGTCATATTTTTGGTTCATTTAATAGTTAAAACAAATGTACATTATTGCAATCAGTTGATAAAACATTGTCCTTTACAATTATAAAAGCTTTTTACAAAAATCTACTACTCTGCTTGCATGTCAGCAGACTGGGGTAGATCCTGCTGAAATCAATATATTCCATGAATAGACTAGAATCCTTTTGAATCGGGAAAATATCGTTTTTGAATCGAGAATCGCATTGAATCGAAAAAAATCGATTTTGAATCGAATCGTGACCCCAAGAATCGATATTGAATCGAATCGTGGGACACCCAAAGATTCGCAGCCCTAGTAACCGTGTAATACTCTTCCATATCAGTAGGTGGCAGCAGGTAGCTAATTGCTTTGTAGATGTCGGGAACATGGTTTGTCGTGATCACAAAATGCAGATGACAGCGTGAGGCAGTGTGCAGGTAAAAAGGTATCTAATGCTTAAACCAAAAATAAACAAAAGGCAAGCGAAAGGCATTAAAGATTAGGGATGGCTATGCAAAACTAAGCTAAAACTGAACTGACTGCAAAGTAAACAAAAACAGAATGCTGGACGACAGCAAAGACTTACAGCGTGTGAAGCAGCAGACGGCGTCCACAAAGTACATTCGTACATGACATGACAATCAACAACAAAATAGGAGCGCAAGACAAGAACTAAAACACTACACACAGGAAAACACCAACAAACTCCAAATAAGTCAGGGTGTGATGTGACAGGTGGTGACAGTACACCTACTTTGAGACAAGAGCTATAGTGATGCATGCTTGGTTATGCTTTGAATTCCTATCCAACAATTGCGAGAAGGACTTTTTACTGTCAATTTCAGCTACTGAGTTTAATTTTTTTCAAATGTTTTCTGCTGGTGGTGTGCCTCCAGATTTTTTCAGTGTAAAAAATGTGCCTTGGCTCAGAAAAGGTTGAAAAACACTGCTGTAGATGAGCGGAGGTGAGTCGAGGAGCCCAGCATTACACTCAAGTAAGAGTACTGGTACTTTACAGCCAGGAAAAAAATGACTGAGGTGTTTTTATGGTGCGTTCTAGGATCACTGACCAGAGTCGGACGTCACAACACCCGCCAGAAATAATAAATAATAATAATACATTTGATTTTTTACACTTTTCATTTAAATGAATCTCAAAGTACTACAGTACAAAGTAATATTTAAAACAATAAAAGCTTAGCTGTTAAAACTGATATAATACTAAGACTAAAACACAAAAAAAAATTTAAAAAGCTTTTTTTTTTCCCGATGGTGTGTGTATTTTAGTTATTTAGTTATACGATTTTATTGTGTATTTAAGTATGTAATGCCCATAGGGGTCCATCTATGTATGTAAATATATATATAATAGATATTGCCAGTCACAATTAACTTGTGCTCAGCTGGGAAAAGAAGTATATATACTTATTATGTCATCCATTTATCTAATATTATGAACTGTTACAGGCTAATATGAAACATGTAACTTAATAAAATGTGGTGGTATAAAAGGCATCCGGTGCTATCAGACCGGGCGGAAGCGTAAATTGACGTTAAACACACCACCTGGAGCACCTGTCAGCCAAAGCATTTTTGCTACGGAGCCACTTCATGGAAGGAATCCTCATTTTTGACCGTTTTTGTGGACTTACCATTGGCCTGTGGAGAACTGGGACAAACGGAGACTCTTACCCGGAGGACTTGGGTGTGTTTGTTACAAGTACATTCAACAATAACGCGATAATAAGGATAACTGTCATAGTTTTAGTTTAGTTTAGTTTTAGAAATATGACCATATCACAGCAACTCTCAAATCCCTTCACTGGCTTCCTGTTCCACTCAGGATTGAATTCAAAGTCTCCCTACTAAACCACCAGTGCCTCCATGGTAATGCCCCCCTCTACCTCAAAGAACTACTCACACCCAAATCCTCCACACGACACCTCCGCTCTGGACAGGCTAACCTCCGAGGACAAAGCTCCGGACTATGGGAGACCGGGCTTTCTGTTCCGCCGCTCCCAGTCTGTGGAACGCTCTCCCTGACCACCTGAGTGCACCACAGACTGTGGATGCTTTTAAAAAAGGCTTAAAAACCCTTTTAGATACATGCATACTAGTTTTAGCTATTTGGCTGTTCTAGTTTTTATTTTTGTTTATTTTTTATTATCTTTTTATTAATTTTTTTATACACTGTAGCACTTTGAGGTTGTTTACTCAATGTAAAGTGCTTTTTACAAATAAAATCTATTATTATTATTATTTTTTAATCAAACAACCTGATTTCCTCAGATCTTCCATGAGCCAAAGAAGGCCAACCAGGTGGAGCAGGTCCTGGGCGAGTTCTCCCGTTGTATCCAGGTAGAACCAACACCGCTGATAAAACGCATCTACCTGTACCGATCTTCTCGAGGGTTGACTTGTTTTTGTCTTCTCCTCACAGAGGTGTAGTCTGCAAGGCGGCGGCCTGACGGGAGCGTTGATCTTCTCCGTCGTCGGAGGAAAGATGAGCGAGGGCATTAATTTCTCTGATGACCTGGGCAGGTTTGTTTGTGTTCTAGTTAGAGATGTCCGATAATGGCTTTTTTGCCGATATTCCGATATTGTCCAACTCTTAATTACCGATTCCCATATCAACCGATACGATATATACAGTCGTGGAATTAACACATTTATTATGCCTAATTTTGTTGTGATGCCCCGCTGGATGCATTAAACAATGTAACAAGGTTTTCCAAAATAAATCAACTCAAGTTATGGAAACAAATGCCAACATGGCACTGCCATATTTATTATTGAAGTCACAAAGTGCATTATTTTTTTAACATGCCTCAAAACAGCAGCTTGGAATTTGGGACATGCTCTCCCTGAGAGAGCATGAGGAGGTTGAGGGGCGGGGGGTGTATATTGTAGCGTCCCGGAAGAGTTAGTGCTGCAAGGGGTTCTGGGTATTTGTTCTGTTGTGTTTATGTTGTGTTACGGTGCGGATGTTCTCCCGAAATGTGTTTGTCATTCTTGTTTGGTGTGGCTTCACAGTGTGGCGCATATTTGTCCATCCATCCATCTCCTTCCGCTTATCCTAGGTCAGGTCGCGGGGGCAGCAGCCTAAGCAGGGAAACCCAGACTTCCCTCTCCCCAGCCACTTCGTCCAGCTCCTCCCGGGGGATCCCGAGGCGTTCCCAGGCCAGTCGGGAGACATAGTCTTCCCAACGTGTCCTGGGTCTTCCCCGTGGCCTCCTACCGGTCGGACGTGCCCTAAACACCTCCCTAGGGAGGCATTCGGGTGGCATCCTGACCAGATGCCCGAACCACCTCATCTAGCTCCTCTCCATGTGGAGGAGCAGCGGCTTTACTTTGAGCTCCCCCCGGATGGCAGAGCTTCTCACCCTATCTCTAAGGGAGAGACCCGCCACCCGGCGGAGGAAACTCATTTGGGCCGCTTGTAGCCGTGATCTTGTCCTTCCGGTCATAACTCAAAGCTCATGACCATAGGTGAGGATGGGAACGTAGATCGACCGGTAAATTGAGAGCTTTGCCTTCCGGCTCAACTCCTTCTTCACCACAACGGATCGATACAGCGTCCACATTACTGAAGACGCCGCACCGATCCGCCTGTCCATCTCACCATCCACTCTTCCCTCACTCGTGAACAAGACTCCCAGGTACTTGAACTCCTCCACTTGGGGCAGGGTCTCCTCCGCAACCCGGAGATGGCACTCCACCCTTTCCCGGGCGAGAACCATGGACTCGGACTTGGAGGTGCTGATTCTCATCCCAGTCGCTTCACACTCGGCTGCAAACCGATCCAGTGAGAGCTGAAGATCCTGGCCGGATGAAGCCATCAGGACCACATCATCTGCAAAAAGCAGGGACCTAATCCTGCAGCCACCAAACCAGATCCCCTCAACGCCTTGACTGCGCCTAGAAATTCTGTCCATAAAAGTTATGAACAGAATGGGTGACAAAGGGCAGCCTTGGTGGAGTCCGACCCTCACTGGAAACACATATTTGTAACAGTGTTAAACTTGTTTATACGGGCACCCTCAGTGTGACCTGTATGGCTGTTGACCAAGTATGCCTTGCATTCACTTGTGTGTGTGTGTAAAGCCGTAGATATTATGTGATTGGGCCGGCACGCAAAGGCAGTGCCTTTAAGGTTTATTGGCGCTCTGTACTTCTCCCTACGTCCGTGTACACAGCGGCGTTTTAAAAAGTCATACATTTTACTTTTTGAAAACCGATACCGATAATTTCACATTTTAAAGCATTTATCGGCCGATAATATCGGCAGTGCGATATTATCGGACATCTCTAGTTGTAGTGCCTGAAGTGGTGGTGTTGTAGGTGACCCTCTTGTCTTGTGTGCATGTAACACAGGTGTGTGGTCATGGTGGGAATGCCCTACCCCAACATCAAATCTCCGGAACTGCAGGAAAAAATGTCTTACCTGGACAAACACCTGGTGAGACGCAACGCTGGTTTGTCGTTTTTTTTTACTTGTGTGTCTTTGAAGGGGGCATATGATGTTTTTAATCTACATCGAAATCACTTCCTTGTGGTCTAAATCAGTGTTTTTCAACCACTGTGCCGCGGCGGATACAGTCTGGTGTGCCCTGGGAGATTGTCATTTCACCTAATTGGGTTAAAAATATTTTTTGCAAAGCAGTAATTATAATCCGCAAATGTGCCGTTGTTGAGTGTCGGTGCTGTCTAGAGCTCGGCGGAGTAACCGTGTAATACTCTTCCATATCAGTAGGTGGCAGCAGGTAGCTAATTGCTTTGTAGATGACAGGAACATGGTTTGTTGTGATCACAATATGCAGGTGACAGCGAGAGGCAGCGTGCAGGTGAAAAGGTACCGTATTTTTCGGACTATAAGTCGCTCCAGAGTATAAGTCGCACCGGCCGACAATGCATAATAAAGAAGGAAAAAAACATATATAAGTCGCACTGGAGTATAAGTCGCATTTTTTGGGGAAATGTATTTGATAAAAGCCAACACCAAGAATAGACATTTGAAAGGCAATTTAAAATAAATAAAGAATAGTGAAAAACATGCTGAATAAGTGTACGTCTCATCACGGCTGCTGCTAATAAAGGCGACACACTGCAAAAACCGAAATATAAGTAAGATGAAATATCTCAAATAAGGGTGATATTTGCTTATTTTCTGTCTGATAAGATAATTCTTCTCACTAAGCAGATTTCATGTTAGAGTGTTTTACTTGTTTTAAGTGTTTTGGTCCTAAATGATCTCAGTAAGATATTACAGCTTGTTGCTGAGATTTGATGACCTATATTGAGTAAAACATGCTTGAAACTAGAATATCAACTGTTGCAAAGCTGTGTCATCAACACTCACAAGTATAAAGCTACTTTTTTAAAGTAATCATTTCTTACTTCAAGCATGAACAAAAAAAATCATGATTTTGCACAATTGTGTCTCATAATTAAAACAGATGACAGCCAAATGGACTTTGCTGTTTTATTTTCAATGAAACAATAGAAAACACGTACTCATATAGTAGTACAGTTGGCACAGTACAGTAAACTGACAGTTAATATTTAAACATTTAACATGTGACATTTCTAACTATTTTGAACAGAAATAGTTCATGCACGTTCAGGTAATATCTTCAAAATTACAATTTTGTCCGGGGGCCGGGCTGTATATATGCGCACTGATTGACTGAAAGAGCACGCACTTGGCGCGATGATGTCATGTTATCCATGGAAAAATGCATTTTTAGACAATATGATTTGCCTGAGCGGCTAGGAGACCCCGAGAGTAACAAGCGGTTGCCTTTTTGCCTTTCCATTAAGAACAATAAATGAGTTTTTAGTATAAGTTTGCTGGTCTCAAGAAATGTAATGCCGAGCGCATATCATTATGTCAAGATAATGGCACTAGCATTTACTTCATTTAAGAATATTTGTCAACATATTGAGCAAAAAGGTCTCTTTTTTTTCTATCAAGAAAAGTGCACTTGTTATTAGTGAGAATATACTTATTTTAAGGTATTTTTGGGTTCATTGAGGTTAGCTAATTTTTTTTACTTGTTTTGGAAAGTCTTGACAAGCCACATTTTCTTGTTCTATTGGCAGATAATTTAGCTTAGTTCAAGTAAAATACCCCTCTTTTTTTTCTTGTTTTTGAACACGGACTTTTTGCAGTACACAAGTACAAAACTATTTTTTTATAGTAATAATTTCTTACTTTAAGCATGAAAAAAAAATCATGATGCCGAGCGCATATCATTATGTCAAGATAATGGCACTAGCATTCACTTAATTTAAGAATATTTTTCAACATAATGAGCTAAAAGGTCTCTTTTTTTTCTACCAAGAGAAGTGCACTTGTTATTAGTGAGAATATACTTATTTTAAGGTATTTTTGGGTTCATTGAGATTAGCTAATTTGACTTGTTTTGGAAAGTCTTGACAAGCCAAATTGTCTTGTTCTATTGGCAGATAATTTTGCTTAGTTCAAGTAAAATACCCCTCATTTTTGTATTTTTTTTTCTTGTTTTTGAACACTGACTTTTTGCAGTGCAGGTGATTAGATAACAAGAGCCACCTGGGCCATCTACGCACCTGTCGCTGTCTTCGAGGCCGGTCCTGGCGCACCCCGCTCCGCGGCAGGCCCGCAGGCCACGCCCCCCCTCCACAAATACTTTATCCTAACCTTTTTTTGTTTCCTCATAGTCTCTCAGACAGAGGGAGAAGTTCCTCCCCCCTCTGTCTTGGAGCTTTACTAAATGTCCAAATAAGTACATCCACCTCGCTGTGACATCACAATGTAGCCAGACCTAAAAAAAAATTTAAAAAAATAAATAAAAAGAGACATCCAAAACTGCATGCGACCTACAAACCTTATAATTTGACGCTTTGGCATTGTTCAACACAAGTATTCCAACAAGTCAGAAAAGACAACATGATTGATAGGTCCAACTCTTTTTGTTGCAGCCCCACAGCGGAGGGAGGAGCCCTGGCCAAGCATTAATAGAAAACCTCTGCATGAAGGCTGTCAATCAATCAATCGGTATTATAGACGGCTGTCACTGCTGTGAGCATCCAATGGTCATTCCAGTCCAAGTGACTTTGCTTTACTTGTCCAAAAGGTCGAGCCATCCGTCACCGTGGCGACTACTCCTCCATAGTGCTGTGCGACAGGCGATACTCTCGCCCCGCCACGCTCTCCAAACTTCCGGCTTGGATCAGAACCCGCACCAGCACGCACCAAAGCTTCGGGCCCGCCTTCGCCGCCTTACGCAAGGTGAGGAGCGGCAACTACACCTTGTGTGGTGTTCGGGTCTGTGGGACCCGTTTTCATTTTTTATTACAAGAAAAATGATACAATTAATTAATTTTTCAAACTGAGACTCACTGACTTTGGCTCATTTTCTGTGAAGAACATATCAGAATACATATTTAATGACCACACACCATACACCCCCATTTCTATTACATATAAGATGGACCCGGGGCTAATAGAAGTGTGGAAATTGATGTTCCACACACACACACACACACACACACACACACAGTTACAGTTACCACACCTGAGGATTGTATTATTAATTAATTATATTAATTATATAATTATATTTATTAAACCATTAATATTATTATTAATATGGGAATATTAGTATTAATATGGGAAAATAATAAGCATAGTCAAGTGACTATTTTGTCACACACACACTCACACACACCTAATCATACAACTGTTGCAAATGTTAAAAATAGTGTGATATTTTATATTTAAAAAAGTATTACACTTTAATTGTTATTAAAAATACATATTTGAGGGTACAGTATATATAAAAAAATATACATTAAAAACATTTGTTAAATTCTTATGTCAGTTACCAAACCTGAAGATTTTATTATTAATTAGACCATTAATATTATTATTATGGGAATATTAGTATTAATATGGGAATATTAGTATTAATATGGGAAAATAATAAGCATAGTCAAGTGACTATTTTGTCACACACACACACACACACACACACACACCTAATCATACAACTGTTGCAAATGTTAAAAATAGTGTGATCTTTTAAATGAAAAAAAGTTTTACACGTTAATTTTTATTAAAAATACATAACAGTATATATAAAAAATATACATTAAAAAAATTTGTTAAATTCTTATGTCAGTTACCACACCTGAGGATTTTATTATTAATTAGACTATTAATATTATTATTAATATGGGAATATTAGTATTAATATGGAAAAATAATAAGCATAGTCAAGTGACTATTTTGTCTCACGCACACACACACACACACACACACACACACAGACGCACACACACCTAATCATACAACTGTTGCAAATGTTAAAAATAGTGTGATATTTTATACAAAAAAAAGTATTACACTTTAATTTTTATTAAAAATACATATTTGAGGGTACAGTATATATAAAAAAATATACATTAAAAACATTTGTTAAATTCTTATGTTAGTTACCACACCTGAGGATTTTATTATTAATTTGACCATTAATATTATTATTAATATGGGAATATTAATATGGGAATGTTAATATTAATATGGGAATATTAATATTAATATGGGAAAATAATAAGCATAGTCAAGTGACTATTTTGTCTCACACACACACACACACACACACACCTAATCATACAACTGTTGCAAATGTTAAAAATAGTGTGGTATTTTATATAAAAAAAAGTATTACACTTTAATTTTTATTAAAAATACATATGTGAGGGTACAGTATATATAAAAAATATACATACATTTTTTTTTAAAATTCTTATCATGTCAGTTACCACACGTAAAGATTTTATTATTAATTAGACGTATTAATATGGGAAAATAAGTATAGTCAAGTGCTTATTTTGTCTTACACACACACACACACACACACGCACACACACACACGCACACACACACACACACACACACCTAATCATACCAGGTGTGAATGAATGATGGGTTCTACATGGAAAGCGACTTTGGGTACTTAGAAAAGCGCTATATAAATCCCAGGTATTATTATTATTATTATACAACTGTTGCAAATGTTAAAAATAGTGTGATATTTTATATAAAAAAAAGTATTACACTTTAATTTTTATTAAAAATACATATTTGAGGGTACAGTACATATAAAAAAATATACATTAAAAAAATGTGTTAAATTCTTATGTCAGTTACCACACCTGAGGATTTTATTATTAATTAGACCATTAATATTATTATTAATATGCGGAAAATAATAAGCATAGTCAAGTGACTATTTTGTCTCACGCACACACACAGCAGGCCTAGAGAGGAGGAGGACAGAGTGTAGGTACACAGAACAACAGAGGGTCAATTGTGCGAGAAAATGAGAGCAGACAGTGTTGACAAACAATGTTGCAACCTTGTGTGGGAACCGCAGGTGCAGAAACACAAAAGAAGAATCCCTGTGGGATGCAGAAACTGCCAGATCAATTTTCCGTGCAATGTTCATATTGTTGTTACTCAGCCAGTGTTTGTGGGTCTGATGGACCCGTTCTATTTTGTGGCTTTTAATGCCTCACAATCAAATACTGAACAGATGTTTATTGGGATAAGGTAAACATCTGTTCAGTATTTGAACATAAAAGTGTTTGCTTGTGAGGCATTAAAAGCCACAAAATGAGTAACAACAATATGAACATTGCACATGTCATTGTGGACTGACGACGTCATCCGTTGTTTTCCTCTTGCAGTTCTTTGTGGAGAAGAAGCAGCTGCAGCTGTGACGGGACTGAATATTCTACAACCCACTGGCGGATTTACCAGCAATGAGAATATGTTCTGTTTATCGTATTGTTCAATGACGTTGAAGACGTTACGGTCTATCAGCCCAAACTAGACATGTCCCAGCACTTTTGTCCGTGGAGTGTCTCGGACAAGTTACATTTTGTAACGCCGCTTGTTGAAATGAATGATTGCAGAGACAAAGTGTTACGTAATGCAAATATGGGTTCATTGAAGAGAAGAACAATTCACTGCCATTTTACAATCAAGTGCTGCCTAATACTTCTTACATTCACCAGGACAGCTTTATCAAAAACTTCTCATTTTTATTGTCAGTGCATGAAACGGTTGGCTGACCGCAGCCTCACACCTCCCAGTCGTCGTCGTCTGTTGTGGCGTGAGGGGCGGGGAGTGGCGGGATGACGTCGGACATTCTGGCAAAGGCGCCACCGGCTCCGCTGGGAGCGTCCGTTGACTCACCGCCTGTGGGAACCTTGCCAGAAATACCTAAAGAAAAGAAGACATAAAACATCCTTAAGCTGGTGCACTTCTCCTAAACATCCATGCAGCATCCGAGTGCGATTTATTATTGATTACCTTTCCTGCGCATGGCCAGCTTGTTGAAAAGATCAGACATGAAGTCGCCGCCGCTTGATGCTGCTCCAACTGCTATGACATCACAAATAATAATAATAAGCGCTGTTTATTTCATAGCTCTTTCTACCCAACATAAGGTAATATGTTGTTTTGCCAGAGGATAAATAAAATGTTGGCATCCACATTTCACATTTTGTATTAAAATGTTTTCATCTGTGTCTGAGATTTCAATATGCATTTATTTCAAGTGTTTTTTATTATTATTTAAGTAACTTTGACAAAAAATAAAGCATTTTGTGTTTTCTAATAACAATTTAAAAAAAATACATTTTATTTAGAAGTGCTTTACGAAAAACACTTTACAGTAAGTAATGAAAATAATTAAAAACAATTTATATAAATATATATAATATAATATATATAAAAATATATATATATATAAATATATAAAAAATATATATATATATATAAAAATATATATATATAAATAAAAATATATATATATATTTTAAAAAAATATATATATACAAAAAATATATACAAAAAATATATATATTTATAAAAATATATAAAAAAATATACATATATATATAAAAATATATATATGAAATATATATATAAATAAAAAAAAATATATATATATACAAAATATATATATATTTATAAAAAATTATATATATAAAAAAAATATATATATATAAAAAAAAAATATATATATATACGTACATATATATATATATACACATTGAAGTGGGTGTGGCATGGATGATTGTTTGGCGCCCAATAAAAGACTTGATGGAGGATTCTTCAAACACATATATATACATATGTGTATATATGTATATATATATATATGTATGTATATATATATATATATATGTATACAAATATATATATATGTATACATATATATATATACACATATGTATATATATAAAAAAAAAAATATATATATACACTTATACATATATACACATATGCATACATATATATATATACACATATATATATATACATACATATACACATATATATATATACCGGTATACATGCTTGTGTATATATATATATATATACATGTGTGTGTATATATATATATATATATATATACACATGTGTGTACATATATATTAAGGCATTATGTCTGAATCAAACAGGTATAATAATACTGGAAGTTTAAAAAAATATTATGATCTTATGGTGAGCTACCAATTGGAGACCTCAGGTCTACGTAGGTGTTAGTGAATTTTTATTTGTGTTTTTCGTGTGAATATACTATTAATAGGGTTGATCCAGTTGAAATACTTTTTCTGGCTATCAGAGGAACTGAACGCAGCTTTTCTACATTTGCACACCTTGTTCCTGCTCCTTCTGTTTCTTCTTCTCCATCTTGCGCTCTTTGATGTTGCGTAAATTGGCTTTGCCGATGCCCCCGGCGTTGCGGATGGACTCCAGGAGGCTGGCCCGGCCGTCTGAAGGCTGGACCACCTCGCTGGGGGCGCCCGACACCGGACCTGAAAGTCAGTGAGGTCCCCTTTTTTTATGTCAACTGCATTTTCCAGGATGCTTTATTTTATTTATCCTTACAAACCTGAGTTAGCAACTCTGGAACCCTCTGTGGACATTAGTGCAGGCGCAGGTGGTGGAGGAGGAGGAGGCGGTGGAGGAGGAGGAGGCGGTCCTGCTACGAGCGCAGGTTCAGAAGCAGGAGGTGGCGGTGGTGGCGGGGGAGGAGGAGGAACATTCGCTTGGAAACCTGAAACAAACAGGAGAAGTCCATCAGCCAACCATTACTTACAATACTTGTTATATCAGACATGTTTCATGTACTCAAATGGTTATCAAAGACATATTTTTATTATAATAATCACCTTTTGAAGTTTGCGGCTTCACTATTGCAGTGATCGTTGTTAGAATAAATGTATCTAAGTTATCACAAAACTTTGTGTTTCAATGAGTTCCCGGCGAGAGGACAAAAGCTGTCTTTGATCCTACCGATCAAAAGTGATGGGAAGCGTCATGAAGGCGTCGGTTTCTTTGATGTATTGTAATCCAAAGGAAGATTTTGTCTTGACCCGAGATCTACAAAGCGGAGAGGAGGCAGGGCCTGACCTCCCTCCAGGCACCTTTTCTTTGAACTGTTTTACGACCTTTTCTTTGAACTGTTTTGCAATCAAAGGCGACGGCTGTTTACGACCCCCCTCCCTTAGAAACAGCTGTTTCCATGTAATCAGGGAAAGTCCAAATAAAAGAAGAGGAGTACAATCTTTCGTCAGAGCGTGGTGGAGACTGTGCAAGAGTACAGCCCAGACGTTTCTCCTCAATTGAGTCAAATTTAATTCTGTCTACGTTTAATTCCTTGCTTCTTGTCTTGTTTAATAGATGACATCAGTGTTTGAACCTGACAATCGTATTGATAATATAATAATATAAATACAGTCTATTATACAGCATTATTCACATGTGAATAATATAAATACAGTCTATTATACAGCATTATTCACATGTGAATAATATAAATACAGTCTATTATACAGCATTATTCACATGTAAATAATATAAATACAGTCTATTATACAGCATTATTCACATGTGAATAACATAAATACAGTCTATTATACGACATTTTTCACATGTGAATAATATAAATACAGTCTATTATACAGCATTATTCACATGTGAATAACATAAATACAGTCTATTATTCAGCATTATTCACATGTGAATACTATAAAAACCATCTATTATACAGCATTATTCACATGTGAATAATATAAATACAGTCTATTATACAGCATTATTCACATGTGAATAATATAAATACAGTCTATTATACAGCATTATTCACATGTGAATAATATAAATACAGTCTATTATACAGCATTATTCACATGTGAATAATATAAATACCATCTATTATACAGCATTATTCACATGTGAATAATATAAATACAGTCTATTATACAGCATTATTCACATGTGAATAATATAAATACAGTCTATTATACAGCATTATTCACATGTGAATAACATAAATACAGTCTATTATACAGCATTATTCACATGTGAATAACATAAATACAGTCTATTATACAGCATTATTCACATGTGAATAACACAAATACAGTCTACTATACAACATTATTCACATGTGAATAATATAAATACAGTCTATTATACAGCATTATTCACATGTGAATAATATAAATACAGTCTATTATACAGCATTATTCACATGTGAATAATATAAATACAGTCTATTATGCAGAATTATTCACATGTGAATAATATAAATACAGTCTATTACACAGAATTTTTCACATGTGAATAATATACATACAGGCTAATATACAGCATTATTCACATGTGAATAATATAAATACAGTCTATTATACAGCATTTTTCACATGTGAATAATATAAATACAGGCTATTATACAGCATTATTCACATGTGCATAATATAAATACAGTCGATTATAGAACACTATTCACATGTAAATAACATAAATACAGTCTATTATACAGCATTATTCACATGTGAATAATATAAATGCAGTCTATTTTACATCATTATTAACATGTGACTAATATAAATACAGTATTATACAGCATTATTCACATGTGAATAACATAAATACAGTCTATTATACAGCATTATTCACATGTGAATAACATAAATACAGTCTATTATACAGCATTATTCACATGTGAATAACATAAATACAGTCTATTATACAGCATTATTCACATGTGAATAATATAAATACAGTCTATTATACAACATTATTCACATGTGAATAACATAAATACAGTCTATTATACAGCATTATTCACATGTGAATAATATAAATGCAGTCTATTATACAGCATTATTCACATGTGAATAATATAAATGCAGTCTATTATACAGCATTATTCACATGTGAATAATATAAATGCAGTCTATTATACATCATTATTCACATGTGAATAACATAAATACAGTCTATTATGCAGCATTATTCACATGTGAATAATATAAATACAGTCTATTATGCAGCATTATTCACATGTGAACAATATAAATATATTCTACATATATTCTACATTCAAGTACAGTCAAGAAGGAACATATGCATTATACAGTCTGATGGCGCCGCAGATGGCCGCCACGGTACTGCGCTCTATCGCCGTTGCAATTGTCCTTGTTTCATGCATTGAACAAAGAGAGCACAGAACCAAGTCAAATTCCTGGTGTGTTACATACTCGGCCAACAAAGATGACTTTGATAGCTGTGCCACACCACTTTATGTATTCATGGCTTGAATCGAGCATTTTCAAGCCGAACATTGGCCAAATTAAGTACAAATATCAATATAAAGTGGTATTGGCTATCAGACCAAACTAATCAGGCAGCACTACTATATTGGATCAAAATAGTTTCAAGGTGACTAAAAGGTGTCATTTCATGTCTAAAAGGGGTTTTATAATGTTAAAAATGTATTTGGAATGTTGAAAACAGATTTTTAATGCTGTCGCTTTAAAAATCTCAGACTTACAGTCATAACTCGTTTAGGGCTGCAACTAACGATTAATTTGATAATCGATTAATCTGTTGATTATTACTTCGATTAATCGATTAATAATCGGATAAAAGAGACAAACTACATTTCTGTCCTTTCCAGTATTTTATTGAAAAAACCCAGCATACTGGCACCATACTTATTTTGATTATTGTTTCTCAGCTGTTTGTACATGTTGCAGTTTATAAATAAAGGTTTATTTAAAAAAATACAATTTAAAAAAAATTAAAAAAAAAAAAAAAAAAAAGCCTCTGCGCATGCGCATAGCATAGATCCAACGAATCGATGACTAAATTAATCGGCAACTATTTTTATAATCGATTTTAATCGATTTAATCGATTAGTTGTTGCAGCCCTAAACTCGTTAAACACTGATCATTTGTTCCAGACGTAACCGCCATAAATGAAGTTCCGCAAAGTCGGAATCATCATTAATAAATCTAAATGATTTTTCATGACATAAAGAATCTGTTTACAACATTCTAAATATGTTTTTTTTTACATCATGAGACCCCTTTAGACATGAAATAACACAGTTTACTCACCTTTACACTATTTTAATCCAACATAGTAATGCTGCCTAAGGCTGAGCCAATCAGTGGCCACGATACTGAACAGCCACTCTGATTGCTTTGGTCTTCAAACTCTATTATTCAAGTTAAAGTACCAATGATTGTCACACACACACACACGAGGTGTGGCGAAATTATTCTCTGCATTTGACCCATCACCCTTGATCACCCCCTGGGAGGTGAGGGGAGCAGTGAGCAGCAGCTGTGGCCGCGCCCGGGAATAATTTTTTTTTTGGTAATTTAATCCCCAATTCCAACTCTTGATGCTGAGTGCCAAGCAGGGAGGTAATGGCTCCTGTTTTTATAGTCTTTGGTATGACTCGGCCGGGGTTTGAACTCACGACCTACCCATCTCAGGGCGGACACTCTAACTTATTGATATTTTTAGTTTATTTAGCCATTTTTATGCTTGGAAATGCTTAATTTAGGACCAAAATATTGATATTTTTAGTTTATTTAGCCATTTTTATGCTTGGAAATGCTTAATTTAGGACCAAAATATTGATATTTTTAGTTTATTTAGCCATTTTTATGCTTGGAAATGCTTAATTTAGGACCAAAACATTGATATTTTTAGTTTATTTAGCCATTTTTATGCTTGGAAATGCTTAATTTAGGACCAAAACATAGATATTTTTAGTATATTTAGCCATTTTTATGCTTGGACATGCTTAATTTAGGACCAAAATATTGATATTTTTAGTTTATTTAGCCAATTTATGCTTGGAAATGCTTAATTTAGGACCAAAAAAATAGTAGAATATGCTTAAAAAAATATAGAAAAACATGTGCGGTGTGGTGAAGCCGCATGATTTGAAGCACAATGTGCACGACTGTTTCATTAGTAATTCCTACTTTGCAAATATTCCTTTACAACGATCAGGCCCGGAACCAATTAACAGCCATAAACAAGGATTTATATAAATATATGATGTATATATTCTTAACTAATAACATTTGTTCTTATTATTTGGTAGTGAATGTTAATTAAATTCAACTTTTTGAGAGGTGAAAGTAGGTACCGGTTTATTATAAGCCCAGACATTGGGGACACCTTCAATTGGATGCTCATCAAAAAGTATAGTTTTCTGATAAGTTATGCAGTTAGTTAACTTTTTAATGATAGTATGTTAAAAATGTTTAAAATTGAAATCGTGTCTTGGTAAAAAATAAGTAAAGAATGTATAAATGACACTCACAGTTGGATGAACTTACTGTCGCCTATGTAACTTCTGTCTATATACAAACTCTGTTTCCATTTGAGTTGGGAAATTGTGTTAGATGTAAATATAAACGCAATACAATGATTTGCAAATCCTTTTCAACCCATATTCAGTTGAATGCACTACAAAGACAACATATTTGATGTTCAAACTCATAAACTTTTTTTTTTTTTTTGCAAATAATAATTAACTTAGAATTTCATGGCTGCAACACGTGCCAAAGTAGTTGGAAAGGGCATGTTCACCACTGTGTTACATGGCCTTTCCTTTTAACAACACTCAGTAAAGGTTTGGGAACTGAGGAGACACATTTTTGAAGCTTCTCAGGTGGAATTCTTTCCCATTCTTGCTTGATGTACAGCTTAAGTTGTTCAACAGTCCGGGGGTCTCCCTTGTGCTATTTTAGGCCACACATTTTCAATGGGAGACAGGTCTGGACTACAGGCAGGCCAGTCTAGTACCCGCACTCTTTTACTATGAAGCCACGTTGATGGAACACGTGGCTTGGCATTGTCTTGCTGAAATAAGCAGGGGCGTCCATGGTAACGTTGCTTGGATGGCAACATATGTTGCTCCAAAAGCTGTATGTACCTTTCAGCATTAATGGTGCCTTCACAGATGTGTAAGTTACCCATGTCTTGGCCACTAATACACCCCCATACCATCACACATGCTGCCTTTTACACTTTGCACCTATAACAATCCGGATGGTTCTTTTCCTCTTTGGTCCGGAGGACACGACGTGCACAGTTTCCAAAAACAATTTGAAATGTGGACTCGTCAGACCACAGAACACTTTTCCACTTTGTATCAGTCCATCTTAGATGAGCTCAGGCCCAGCGAAGCCGACGGCGTTTCTGGGTGTTGTTGATAAACGGTTTTCACCTTGCATAGGAGAGTTTTAACTTGCACTTACAGGTGTAGCGACCAACTGTAGTTACTGACAGTGGGTTTCTGAAGTGTTCCTGAGCCCATGTGGTGATATCCTTTACACACTGATGTGGCTTGTTGATGCAGTACAGCCTGAGGGATGGAAGGTCACGGGCTTAGCTGCTTACGTGCAGTGATTTCTCCAGATTCTCTGAACCCTTTGATGATATTACGGAGCGTAGATGGTGAAATCCCTAAATTCCTTGCAATAGCTGCTTGAGAAAGGTTTTTCTTAAACTGTTCAACAATTTGCTCAGGCATTTGTTGACAAAGTGGTGACCCTCGCCCCATCCTTGTTTGTGAATGACTGAGCATTTCACGGAATCTACTTTTATACCCAATCATCAATCAATCAATCAATGTTTATTTATATAGCCCTAAATCATGGCACCCACCTGTTCCCAATTTGCCTGTTCACCTGTGGGATGTTCCAAATAAGTGTTTGATGAGCATTCCTCAACTTTATCGGTATTTATTGCCACCTTTCCCAACTTCTTTGTCACGTGTTGCTGGCATCAAATTCTAAAGTTAATGATTATTTGCAAATAAATTTTTTTTTTATCAGTTTGAACATCAAATATGTTGTCTTTGTAGCATATTCAACTGAATATGGGTTGAAAAGGATTTGCAAATCATTGTATTCCGTTTATATTTACATCTAACACAATTTCCCAACTCATATGGAAACAGGGTTTGTACCTTGAGGTGTGTGTGTGTGTGTGTGTGCACCTTCTGTGCTGCACTCCTCGGAGAAAGACGGCAGCTCCGGTATGATGTGCAAGGGTCCCGATGGTGCAAAGCCGGGCCCCAGGTCGGCGCTGTAAGACAAGTCATCTGCGATGCCCGGCAGGTCTGGCAGGTATGACGGCACGTCGATTTCGGGCACCTGCCCCAAGTCTGGCACGTAGAAATAGTTCTCTGCTGTCTGATGTGAGTGGTGACAAATTGAATAAGATCAGAAGTACAAAAATGTTTTATTATATGGGCAAAAGTGTTCAATAATGCATTTGAATTGATTAGGAGTGAGACCACTAGAAGGGGAAGTGCACTTTTTTAAAATGTTGCCTATTGATCAAAATCATTATGTAAGATAAGAAGATGGATGTATTTTTTTATTTTGCATTCTAAATAAACATATAAAAGTTTGCTTACAATGGAGTCTTCAATTCCGCCCATAAATCCCTCTAAATAATCATCCAAAGCGTCAACAATACTCCATTTCCATTTTGTGACTTGAATATTAACAAGTATTAGTTGTTATAAGCGCTAACGCAGACAAACTATTTATAGCGTGATCAAAGAGAGCTAACTAGCTTGTGCTGCTAATATTGACATCATCAGCTGCTTTCTCGCCTCGGAGCTTGTGAAAGTTTAGTTTAGATTAAAAATCATGCCTCTCACCTGGATAGTAAAATGATGAAGACAAATAATCTGAGAGGTTAGTCCACTTTGAGAGACAATTTAGACCCGATAATGGCGTGAAAGACCCGAAAAGACGCTTTAGCTCTACCCGCCTTTTTTCTTTGCGAGGATTATGAATCATTTAGGTAACCTAAACAGGCATATGTCAACGTCCTAACAGTCGGCATCCTAATGACAGTAGACATTGTACAGTAAGTGATGTTTTATTATGTTTGTTGTCTCTCATGAAGTCTGCAGTATGTAATAATCAGAGATGTCGAAGGAAAAAGGGAATGTTGTGATGATGATGTTTTTGTAATTAATGCATCGCGGTATGCTTAAAACGATCAAAATACGTAAATATTACATGTTAATGTAAATGTCCATGGTACTACATTATATATATATTTACATCATGTATAGAAAAAGCTTAATGGAGGTGTTTGGATGTTTTTAAGGGTTTTATAGGCAGAATAGAGCGACTCTCATAGGCTCCATTGTAAGCAGACTTTTGATCGCATTTATTTACTAGTTAGAATGCATACAAAAATAAAAACAGGGTTCGAATTTAACTGCGGCAAGTGCCGTGACCGCCCTTGTCACTTGCCGTAATGCCCTAAAAAAATCGACCGCAAGAACATGCCGTGACTTGACTTTGCACTTGTTAATGGACTATTGTAACGTTAATGTTTTGTCAATTAAATGAATCAAAACACCCTCTACATAACTTTGTTTCTTACATTTTCAACTGTTTAAGAATTTGCATAATTAAGGTTAATCTATTTACCGTATTTTCGGACTATAAGTTGCAGTTTTTTTCATAGTTTGGCTGGGGGTGCGACTTATACTCAGGAGCGACTTATGTGTGAAATTATTAACACATTAGCGTAAAATATCAAATAATATCATTTATGTCATTCACGTAAGAGACTAGACGTATAAGATTTCATGGGATTTAGCGATTAGGAGTGACAGATTGTTGGTAAACGTATAGCATGTTCTATATGTTATAGTTATTTGAATGACTCTTACCATAATATGTTACGTTAACATACCAGGCACGTTCTCAGTTGGTTATTTATGCCTCATATAACGTACACTTATTCAGCCTGTTGTTCACTATTCTTTAGACATTTGAAATTGCCTTTCAAATGTCTATTCTTGCTGTTGGGTTTTATCAAATACATTTCCCCCAAAAATGCGACTTATACTCCAGTGCGACTTATATATGTTTTTTTCCTTCTTTATTATGCATTTTCGGCCGGTGCGACTTATACTCCGGAGCGACTTATACTCCGAAAAATACGGTAAACAACAAGGGCGCAGCCATTTTGGAAGCGTGTGTCAAAGGTTAACCGACAACGAGGAGAGCCCAGATTTTCCGAGAGATACACTCGATGCATCAGGGTCTGGAAGGACGTCAGGTGTTGGGTGAATTTAGGTCAGGCAGCTCTCAAAATGCAGAGTATGGAACGAATCCAAAAAAAAACCCACGAACAATTACAGGCTGTTGGGAAAAAATGTAGCAGGCTACACAACTTCTTTTAAAGGCCTACTGAAAGCCACTACTAGCGACCACGCAGTCTGATAGTTTATATATCAATGATGAAATCTTAACATTGCAGCACATGCCAATACGGCCGGGTTAACTTATAAAGTGACATTTTAAATTTCCCGCTAAACTTCCGCTTGAAAACGTCTATGTATGATGACGTATGCGCGTGACGTCAATGGTTGAAACGGAAGTATTCGGACGCCATTGTATCCAATACAAAAAGCTCGGTTTTCATCTCAAAATTCCACAGTATTCTGGACATCTGCAAAGAAGAAAGCTGTAGGTGGGATCGGTGTATTAGCGGCTGGCTGCAGCAACACAACCAGGAGGACTTTGACTTGGATAGCACACGCGCTATCCGACGCTAGCCGCCGACCGCATCGGTGATCGGGTGAAGTCCTTCGTCGCACCGTCGATCGCTGGAACGCAGGTGAGCACGGGTGTTGATGAGCAGATGAGGGCTGGCTGGCGTAGGTGGATAGCTAATGTTTTTAGCATAGCTCTGTGAGGTCCCGTTGCTAAGTTAGCTTCAATGGCGTCGTTAGCAACAGCATTGTTAAGCTTCGTCAGGCTGGAAAGCATTAACCGTGTAGTTACATGTCCACGGTTTAATAGTATTGTTGATTTTCTGTCTATCCTTCCAGTCAGGGGTTTATTTATTTTGTTTCTATATGCAGTTAAGCCAGATGCAATCATGTTAGCTCCGTAGCTAAAGTGTTTCGCCAATGTATTGTCGTGGGGATAAAAGTCACTGTGAATGTCCATTTCGCATTCTCGACTCTCATTTTCAAGAGGATATACCGTAATTTCCGGACTATAAGCCGCACCTGACTATAAGCCGCACCAGCTAAATTTAGGGGAAAATACAGATTGCTCCATATATAAGCCGCACCCGACTATAAGCCGCAGGGTTTTGATGTGTAATTACCGTAGTATATAGGGGTTCCTGCTACCACGGAGGGGATTGTCGGGACAGAGATGACTGTTTGGTAGCGCAAAGCGTCCCATTTATTAACAATAAATCTTTCAATCATTCAATCAAACTTTCACATCTTTGACATGGCGAACAGCATTCGTGCAGAGTACAAATAATACAACGGTGCAAAGTAATACAAAGTGCTCGCCTGTACGTTATCAAAATAACCAGTATTTGAAAAGTCAGTCTTTAATCATTGTGTCATCGTCTTCCTCCTGCGTACTAAAACCACCGAAATCCTCTTCGTCGGTGTCGGAGAAGAACAGGCCGTAAATAAGCCGCACCCTTGTATAAGCCGCAGGGACCAGAACGAGGGGAAAAAGTAGCGGCTTATAGTCCGGAAATTACGGTAGTATCCGAGGTGGTTTAAAATACAAATCCGTGATCCACAATAGAAAAAGGAGAGAGTGTGGAATCCAATGAGCCAGCTTGTACCTAAGTTACGGTCACAGCGAAAAAAGATGCGTCCTGGACTGCACTCTAGTCCTTCACTCCCACGTACCTCATCCACGAATCATTCATCCTGGCTCAAATTAATTGGGTAATCGTCGCTTTCTCGGTCCGAATCGCTCTCGCTGCTGGTGTAAACAATGGGGAAATGTGAGGAGCCTTTCAACCTGTGACGTCACGCTACTTCTGGTATAGGCAAGGCTTTTTTTTAATCAGCGACCAAAAGTTGCGAACTTTATCGTCGATGTTCTCTACTAAATCCTTACAGCAAAAATATGGCAATATCGCGAAATTATCAAGTATGACACATAGAATGGATCTGCTATCCCCGTTTAAATAAAAAAAATTCATTTCAGTAGGCCTTTAGGAAGGTTGATTTCATAGTGTAAATGGAGTGCTAAATTAGTCCATTGTTTGCCCTCCAAACTCAGCCGTTCTAGACCTGACAATGTTGTTTATGTGCTGTATCGCCAATGTTTATTTTGATTGCTGGCTGTCAACGACCACGTGTGTAACACACATGGATTTGTTTACTTCTTTGTAAACGTTGAACATAAGTCGCTAATGTAAACAATAATGGAATGAAAATTGCATGGCTTTTTTATATATTCGTTTATACACAACTTTACTAAAGTTTACTACAAGTTACGTAGGTCACATACACTACCGTTCAAAAGTTTGGGGTCACATTGAAATGTCCTTATTTTTGAAGGAAAAGCACTGTACTTTTCAATGAAGATAACTTTAAACTAGTCTTAACTTTAAAGAAATACACTCTATACATTGCTAATGTGGTAAATGACTATTCTAGCTGCAAATGTCTGGTTTTTGGTGCAATATCTACATAGGTGTATAGAGGCCCATTTCCAGCAACTATCACTCCAGTGTTCTAATGGTACAATGTGTTTGCTCATTGGCTCAGAAGGCTAATGGATGATTAGAAAACCCTTGTGCAATCATGTTCACACATCTGAAAACAGTTTAGCTCGTTACAGAAGCTACAAAAGTGACCTTCCTTTGAGCAGATTGAGTTTCTGGAGCATCACATTTGTGGGGTCAATTAAACGCTCAAAATGGCCAGAAAAAGAGAACTTTCATCTGAAACTCGACAGTCTATTCTTGTTCTTAGAAATGAAGGCTATTCCACAAAATTGTTTGGATGACCCCAAACTTTTGAACGGTAGTGTATATATATATATATATATATATATATATATATATATATATATGCATGCATGCTTTGGAGCCCGTGCCTAGAAAAAAAAAATGGTTTGCCTCGGTGCCCTTCCAAACTGCCTTGGTGCCCTAAAATATGAGCCCTCCTTTAAGGCAACACTTGCCTTGACCTTAAAAAGTCTAAATTTGAGGCCTGAAAACATATACCGGTATGTGTTCTTGTCTTACATAAAAATTGTGAATGACAGACAAAATTACCAAAAAAACAGGCAGTTCCCCTTTAAGACCTCCTGAATCTCAACTATTCACTTCACATCATTTGTAGGCATGCTTTGATGAGTTCGGTGTGGAGGATCTTGAATTTAGTCACACATTAGCAATAATAATCTGAAACAACAAAACAATGCCATGTATGTGAGGTGTTGCAGCAAATACTTGCAAAAGGTTACCAGTCTCTCCAGCTGTTCTCTCTTGGTGATGGACAGAGGAGCATCGAAAGGCTTCTCCGCCTTCTCAGTCTCTATGGTCGTGTGCGTCTTCGTCACGGCTCCCGCCAGAGGATCGAGGAACACGTACTTCTTGTATCTTCAACAGGCGAGAAGCAGCAAGGTGTTGAAGGTGATCTGGACGGACTCATGGTGTGCACTCACAGGTTCTCGGTGGTGTTGAAGAGCAACAGCGAGCTGACGGAGGAGATGTTACGCGGCAGACTGCCCAGGCCTTCCTGCGTCTCGTCTTCAGACTTCTTCTTGTTGGCCACGCACACCGGGAAGTACACCAACTTCTCCTGCGGCCGAGGCAAACAAAGGGCTCAAGGTGAAAAAAAAAAAAAGGTCAAGCAAGTGCAGGGCGAAGCGGCAGTACAGAATCAGACAGGGAACTCATTGGAGATGTGGCGTTCGTGAACGAATCCATTCTTTCGAACAGATGACAACCGATTTGTTTGTGAGATGTTTTTAATGTTATTTTCTGCGTGCAACTGGACAAGGAAATAAGGGGCAATGGAAATGTTGCAGCTTTTTGACTCACCAATGTGGATTTGTGAAGTGGTGCAAATATAAACACACACCAAGCAGGGTAGGAGAATTTTGTATTCCATTTTTAATGTCCTCATTTTTATCCTACTTTTATTTATAGTTGTTACATACATTTTGAGTATTTTTTTGTCTGTATTTTTCAAGTGAGGGAAAAATCTAAATAGTGATATCACTGTGAAAGTTTTTTATTTTTTTTTTATTTTTTTTTAAATACACTGTAGCACTTTGAGATTGTTTACTCAATATAAAGTTTTTTTTTTTGGTTTTTTTTTACAAATAAAATCTATTATTATTATTATTATTATTAAAGCATTGAGTTATGGAACCACCTTATGGAGTGTTTACAATGAAAACAACACAAATAAAATTATAGTTATTTATTAAAATAATTAAATAAATAAATTGTATTACTCTGATCCAGACCTTATCTATAAATGCTACCAGTGAATGTTTCCTTTATAAAAAAAAAACTGTTTTACAAAAAGACCAATAATAACGAAAAAAATTATAAATTCTAGGCATAACAAACAAACAAAAAACTGCTTCATCTACCACATTTCAAAGAAAAAAAATAGTATCCCCAATACAATAGTAATTTGTAAAAATGTATACTATAAAAAACAATAATATGAAAATTAAATTTGAAAAAATATACATTTTGTTGTCATGGCAGGAAGAAGCAAAGCTTTAAATGTCAAGCCTCGTCACTGATTCTTAAACAACAGTTCAATGCATAAACACTAGATATTTAACAATATAAGTATATTTTTACAAGATACATATCATTTATGGGCAGCACGGTGGAGGAGGGGTTAGTGCGTCCGCCTCACAATACGAAGGTCCTGGGTTCGATCCTGCGCTCAGGATCTTTCTGTGTGGAGTTTGCATGTTCTCCCCCGTGACTGCGTGGGTTCCCTCCGGGTACTCCGGCTTCCTCCCACCTCCAAAGACATGCACCTGGGGATAGGTTGATTGGCAACACTAAATGGTCCCTAGTGTGTGAATGTGAGTGTGAATGTTGTCTATCTGTGTTGACCCTGTGATGAGCTGGCGACTTGTCCAGGGTGTACACCGCCTTCCGCCCGAATGTAGCTGAGATAGGCTCCAGCACCCCCCGCGACCCCGAAAAGGATAAGCGGTAGAAAATGGATGGATAGATGGACATATCATATATAACATTCACAATAATAAACCCACTCAGCATTTCATCAAATGTCCGCCCATCCATCCAACCATCCATCCATCCATCCATTCACTACCACTTGTCGTCCCTCTCGGGGTCGCGGGGAGGCTGGAGCCTATCCCAGCTACACTCGGGCGGAAGGCAGGGTACACCCTGGACAATTTGCAGGGCCAACACAGATAGACAACATCCACAGTTCAGCCTATCATCAGGCGTGCATGTCTTTGGAGTGACGTGTATTATTAATACCTTACACATTTAAGAAATGTTGCCATATTTCCTCCTCCTTATTGTACCTCTAACAAATATATATATATATTTTTTTTTTTTTTTCATATTTAATCGGTTTGATGTTAGTTCTTTGTTTGATTTCCTCATCTAATTGCGAAAGAAATGTGAATCTCAATTGAGTTTTTACCTGGTAAAATAAAAGGACAATGAATTAAATGAAATGATTCCACAGAGCCGCCTCACAAACTGATATGCACACACTGATGTTATAAATTCAATTTACCCATCAAAATATATTTTCTATCTTTGACCATTTTTAGGATATTTGGTGCCGGGGGTAGTAGATCATTTTGAGTAGAGATGTCCGATAATGGCTTTTTTGCCGATATCTGATATTCCGATATTGTCCAACTCTTAATTACCGATTCTGATATCAAGAGATACCGATATATACAGTCGTGGAATGAACACATTATTATGCCTAATTTTGTTGTGATGCCCCGCTGGATGCATTAAAACAATGTAACAAGGTTTTCCAAAATAAATCAACTCAAATTATGTAAAAAAAATGCCAACATGGCACTGCCATATTTATTATTGAAGTCACAAAGTGCATTATTTTGTTTAACATGCCTCAAAACAGCAGCTTGGAATTTGGAACATGCTCTCCCTGAGAGAGCATGAGGAGGTTGATTTGGGCGGGGTTAGCGGGGGTGGGGTTGAGGTGGGGGTAGCGGGGGTGTATATTGTAGCGTCCCAGAAGAGTTAGTGCTGCAAGGGGTTCTGGGTATTTGTTCTGTTGTGTTTATGTTGTGTTACGGTGCGGATGTTCTCCCGAAATGTGTTTGTCATTCTTGTTTGGTGTGGGTTCACAGTGTGGCGCATATTTGTAACAGTGTTAAAGTTGTTTATACGGCAACCCTCAGTGTGACCTGTATGGCTGTTGACCAAGTATGCCTCGCATTCACTTGTGTGTGTGAAAAGGCGTAGATATTATGTGACTGGGCCGGCACGCAAAGGCAGTGCCTTTAAGGTTTATTGGCGCTCTGTACTTCTTCCCTACGTCTGTGTACACAGCGGCGTTTTAAAAAGTCATAAATTGTACTTTTTGAAACTGATACCGATAATTTCCGATATTACATTTTAAAGCATTTATCGGTCATCTCTAATTTTGAGTTTTGAAAGTTATTTACACAGATTTAAATTTCACTGGATCCATACATGTCAATATTTGTGATTTTACAAACAGTACATTTGTGTTTCCCCAACAGCAAACATTGTGTATTATTCTTAGTGCTCTTTTTCTCCATGCATACATTTAGCTCCTTTTGTCTTCCAAAGAAAACACTTGATTGCAATGCTACAGAAGGCAATAAGTGTTATTTTTCTTAACATAAAGTGCAGCGTGCAGCGTCGTCCCTCTCAGTGCTTTCCTCCTGAAGGCGGGGAAAATAAACATCTCACCTGTAAAGTCTTCTCATCAAAAGGTCGAAGTTTGTTCTGTATCCTGGGTCGAGGGTGGTCTTGCAGCGAGGGGTCAGCGGCTCCGGTGAAAATAGAGGAGTAGTCCTGGAGTCTGTCCGGGGCTGGGTACTTGGCACTGGAAAAAACCTAAAAGCACAGCCAGCTTTTAGGAGATTGTTGCATCTGACCAGTCTTTCTCTCAGGGAATTAAAGTCACTGGTCAATCCCAAGTTCTTTCAGATGACATATATGTTGAGTAAGAAGGACCATCAAGACAGAATAGGAATATTATCAAGTTTTACTAAAGCTTTAGGAGACCAGTCCTACGATCCGTTAATAGCGGCATCTAGAAGCGGTCTGAAAATCAAACGGGAAGAGACAACTTATTGAATAGGAAAACATCCCCCACCCTGCCCAGAAAGGAATATATGCATTCTCCACAAGAACAATTCAAACCCCTAATTTGCTCAACACCATTGTTTTTTCTTACCGCATCCCAAATCTCTTAACACGTAAGTTTACCTTGGTGGCTTTTTTGCTGCCCTTGATCCTGTCCACGCGCGCCTGAACTAGTCGGATGCGGTCGGTGACACTCTGCAGATTGCGGCGGTTGTTCTCGACACTTTCAGACACCCTGAAAGCGACACACGCACATCTTCTTACCAAGGGAGAATACTGCTGCTGTCAAACAATTACAATTTGTAATCAGATTACAGTGAAACCTCCATTTATGAACGACAAAAATACGCTTTGTTGCATGAACCTTGTCTCAGCGTATGAATGTTTCACTCACCCATTGTGTGCCTGCAGCGCAGCCATTTTGTGCCCGTCGGCACATCCATTGCGAGCAGGCTTATCGATCTCCGTGCTCATTCTTATGGAGAAAGTTGCTCCACAATATCATCAATCAATGTTTACTTATATAGTCTTAAATCACGAGTGTCTCAAAGGGCTGCACAAGCCACAACGACATCCTCGGCTCAGATCCCACATCAGGGCAAGGAAAAACTCAACCCAATGAGATGACAATGAGAAACCTTGGAGGGGACCACAGATGTGGGGACCCCCCCTGGGCGACCGGTGCAATGGACGTCGAGTGGATCTAGCAAAATATTGTGAGAGTCCAGTCTATAGTGGATCTAACATAATAGTGTGAGAGTCCAGTCCATAGTGGATCTAACATAATAGTGTGAGAGTCCAGTCCATAGTGGATCTAACATAATAGTGAGAGTCCAGTCCATAGTGGATCTAACATAATAGTGTGAGAGTCCAGTCCATAGTGGATCTAACATAATAGTGTGAGAGTCCAGTCCATAGTGGATCTAACATAATAGTGAGAGTCCAGTCCATAGTGGATCTAACATAATAGTGTGAGAGTCCAGTCCATAGTGGATCTAACATAATAGTGAGAGTCCAGTCCATTGTGGATCTAGCATAATATTGTGAGAGTCCAGTCTCTAGTGGATCTAACATAATAGTGTGAGAGTCCAGTCCATAGTGGATCTAACATAATAGTGTGAGAGTCCAGTCCATAGTGGATCTAACATAATAGTGAGAGTCCAGTCCATAGTGGATCTAACATAATAGTGTGAGAGTCCAGTCCATAGTGGATCTAACATAATAGTGTGAGAGTCCAGTCCATAGTGGATTTAACATAATAGTGAGAGTCCAGTCCATTGTGGATCTAGCATAATATTGTGAGAGTCCAGTCTATAGTGGATCTAACATAATAGTGTGAGAGTCCAGTCCATAGTGGATCTAACATAATAGTGTGAGAGTCCAGTCCATAGTGGATCTAACATAATAGTGAGAGTCCAGTCCATAGTGGATCTAACATAATAGTGTGAGAGTCCAGTCCATAGTGGATCTAACATAATAGTGTGAGAGTCCAGTCCATAGTGGATCTAACATAATAGTGAGAGTCCAGTCCATAGTGGATCTAACATAATAGTGTGAGAGTCCAGTCCATAGTGGATCTAACATAATAGTGAGAGTCCAGTCCATTGTGGATCTAGCATAATATTGTGAGAGTCCAGTCTACAGTGGATCTAACATAATAGTGTGAGAGTCCAGTCCATAGTGGATCTAACATAATAGTGAGAGTCCAGTCCATAGTGGATCTAACATAATAGTGAGAGTCCAGTCCATAGTGGATCTAACATAATAGTGAGAGTCCAGTCCATTGTGGATTTAGCATAATATTTTGAGAGTCCAGTCTATAGTGGATCTAACATAATAGTGTGAGAGTCCAGTCCATAGTGGATCTAACATAATAGTGAGAGTCCAGTCCATAGTGGATCTAACATATTAGTGTGAGAGTCCAGTCCATAGTGGATCTAACATAATAGTGAGAGTCCAGTCCATTGTGGATCTAGCATAATATTGTGAGAGTCCAGTCCATAGTGGATCTAACATAATAGTGAGAGTCCAGTATATAAACTTTTCTGTTCACAGACCCTTTTCAAAAACCATTTAGGTTAAAAAAAATCAAGGTTCCGAGAAAATATACAACATTAAGTGGCAAAAAAACCTCAATAATGAATGACCAAAAAAACAAAAATCACTCTATATTCTCTACTGCTCGCTAATGTATACCTATATGAGTTATTGTGTAGAACAGTGTTTTTCAACCTTTTTTGAGCCAAGGCACATTTTTGCGTTGAAAAATGCAGAGGCACACCACCAGCAGAAATCATTAAAAAAACGAAACTCAATTGACAGTAAAAAGTCGTTGTCGCATTGTTGGATATGACTTTAAAGCATAACCAAGCATGCATCACTATAGCTCTTGTCTCAAAGTAGGTGTACTGTCACCACCTGTCACATCACACCCTGACTTATTTGGACTTTTTTGCTGTTTTCCTGTGTGTAGTGTTTTACTTCTTGTCTTGCGCTCCTATTTTGGTGGCTTTTTCTCTTTTTTTGGTATTTTCCTGTAGCAGTTTCATGTCTTCCTTTGAGCGATATTTCCCGCATCTACTTTGTTTTAGCAATCAAGAATATTTCAGTTGTTTTTATCCTTCTTTGTGGGGACATTGTTGATTGTCATGTCATGTTCGGATGTACATTGTGGACGCCGTCTTTGCTCCACAGTAAGTCTTTGCTGTCGTCCAGCATTCTGTTTTTGTTTACTTTGTAGCCAGTTCAGTTTTAGTTTCGTTCTGCATAGCCTTCCCTAAGCTTCAATGCATTTTCTTAGCTGCACTCACCTTTTGTTTATTTTTGGTTTAAGCATTAGACACCTTTTTACCTGCACTCTGCCTCCCGCTGTTTCCCACATCTACAAAGCAATTAGCTACCTGCTGCCACCTACTGATATGGAAGAGTATTGCACTGCCGAGCTCTAGACAGCACCGACACTCAACAACAACACATCATTTGCAAACTATAATTACATAATTACTTTGCAGAAAATATTTTTAACCCAAATAGGTGAAATTAGATAATCTCCCACGGCACACCAGACTGTATATCACGGCACAGTGGTTGAAAAACACTGGTGTAGAAGATGGGAAAATAGTTACAAACGTACACTTCATTCACTAAACATGCTACAAAAAATATCAGTTATAAAAATACATAATGTTGGATATAGAGAACATTCAAACCCTTTGTTTATTCCATCAAAAATATTGAAATTCAATGTTTTGGTGCATTTGCAAACAGCTAAAATGATGTAAACTATAACCTGCTAGCCAAGAATGTACAACAATTATTCTCCAAAAAATATAACCTTAGAGAACATTTTAATGTAAAACATTTGTATGCACGTACAAGACTGAAGGGGGGTTAGGTTTGGTTGTTATAATCAGTCATCAACAATTGAGAACAGAGAAATGGATATTGGAACAGTGTAGGTCTGACTTGGTAGGATATGGTCAGCAAGTAGTGGACATATATATATATATATATATATATATATATATATATATATATATATATATATATATATATATATATATATAGAGAGAGAGAGATCAGAAGGCATAAGAAAAAGTATCTGCATTTGATTGTTTACATTTGATTATTAGCAACCCGGGAAGGGTGTTAGTCAAGGGTTGAATTTGCCTGGAGGTGAACTTTTATTGCAGTTTTGAAGGAGGATAGAGATGCCCTTTCTTTTATACCTGTTGGGAGCGCATTCCACATTGATGTGGCATAGAAAGAGAATGAGTTAAGACCTTTGTTAGTTCGGAATCTGGGTTTAACGTGGTTAGTGGAGCTCCCCCTGGTGTTGTGGTTATGGCGGTCATCTACGTTAAGGAAGTAGTTTGACATTTACCTACAATTCAAGGTGAGGAATTTAGGCAAATATTATAATTCTTTGGTTGAGCTTACCTGCTGAAAATATCCGTTGAGATGGTCTCCAGGTAGAATAATGCATCGGCTATCTGATGAACAGCTTCTTCTCGCCTCAGGTCCGGCTGGATGAGAGGCACCGAATACACCTGGCCCTCCAGGCAGTGCTTCTGGGTCATCCTGCAAAGTCACCGCCAGCTATTTAATCAAGTCTCAATGATTGATGCATTGCAAGTGGGTGCCCTCCAAAAGTATTGGAACAATGAGTCCAATTCCTTTAGTTTTATAGTAGACCGAAAACATTTGGGTTTGACATGAAACGATGAATATGGGACAAGAGATCAACATTTCAGCTTTTATTTCCAGGTATTTACATCTGGATCTGATACGCAACTTAGAAGATAGCACCTTTTGTTTGAACCTACCCATTTTTCATGAGAGCAAAAGTATTGGAACATGTGACTGACAGGTGTGTTTTGTTGCCCAGGTGTCTCCAAATGACATTGATTATTCAAACAATAAATTGCACTGAATGTCTAAGCTCAGTTTCAGATTGGGTAGGATATGTTTTACCTGTGCAGACTGCATTTAGAGGTGGAACCAACATGAAAACCAGAAAGCTGTCTATGGGTGAAAAAGAAGCAATTGTGAATCTGAGAGAAGATGGACAATCAATCAGACATTGGCCATAGCCAGTACAACCATTTGGAATGTCCTGAAGAAGAAGGAAACCACTGGTGTACTTAGCAACAGATGTGGAACAGGTAGACCAAGGAAAACATCAGCAGTTGATGACAGAAACATTGTGAGAGCTATAAAGAAAGACCCTAAAATTATTGTTAGTGACATCAGCAACAACCTCCAGAGGGCAGGAGTGAAGGTATCACATTCTAATGTTGGCAGAAGACTTCATGAACAGAAGTACAGAGCCTACACCAGAAGATGCAAACCACTCATTAGCAAGAAGAACAGGAAGGCCAGGCTGGAATTTGCCAAAAGGTACAGAGATGAGCCTCAAAAATTCTGGGAAAAAGTTTTATGGGACTGATGAGACAAAGATGAACTTCTTCCAAAGTGATGGAAAGGCGAACGTTTGGAGAAAGAAAGGATCTGCTCATGATCCCAAACATACAAGCTCATCTGTGAAACATCATGTCATGGCTTCTTCTGGGACCTCATCTTCATTGATGATGTAACACATGATGGCAGCAGCAAAATGAACTCAGAAGTCTACAGAAACATTTTGTCTGCTAATTTAAAGAAAGATGCAACCACACCGATTGGGAGATCCTTCATCATGCAGCAATATAACCACCCAAAACAAGAAAGGAGTTGATCGGGGGCAAGAAGTGGAAGGTCATTCTCCAGACTTAAACACAATAGAGCATGCATGTGACCTGCTGAAGAGGAGACTGAAGGTAGTAACCCCCCCAAAACAAACAACTGAAAGAAGCTGCAGTGAAAGCCTGGAAAAGCATCACAAAAGAAGAATGCAACAGTTTGGTGATGTCAATGTCTCACAGGCTTGATGCACTTATTGAAAGCAAAGGATTTGCAACTAAATAGTAAGTCTTATTCACTTTAATCAATTGTATATGTTCCAATACTTTTGCTCACCTAAAAATGTTGTGCTCCATTACAAATAATGCTCTCTTCTAAGTTGTGTATCAGATCCAGATGTAAATACCTGGAAATAAAAGCTGAAATGTTCATCTTTTGATGTCAAACCCAAATGTTTTCAGTCTGCAACACAAATTAAGGAATTGGCCTCACTGTTCCAATACTTTTGGAGGGTATGCATATACAGCATACAGAATATCAACAATAACATCTCCACTCTGTTGCTTGATGTAGGGATTCTGCAATGGACAGTTTTTACAACTGATTATGACCATTTACACATTCCTATAACATAGGAACTACTGTTTCACTCTCATATGACTCTCACATGACTGGAGCTGCCACGAGCGAACATTGTTGCTTGTTTCAGTTTGTACATCTCAATCCTGAATATGTCACCATTATTAAACCTGCATACACTACTTATTAGCAAACACTGAACAAGGAATAGGTGATAAACCTGCATACAGTACTTACTAGCAAACAATGAACAAGGAATAGGTGATAAACCTGCATACAGTACTTACTAGCAAACAATGAATAAGGAATCGGAGATAAACCTGCATACACTACTTACTAGCAAACAATGAACAAGGAATAGGTGATAAACCTGCATACAGTACTTACTAGCAAACAATGAACAAGGAATAGGTGATAAACCTGCATACAGTACTTACTAGCAAACAATGAATAAGGAATAGGTGATAAACCTGCATACAGTACTTACTAGCAAACAATGAACAAGGAATAGGTGATAAACCTGCATACAGTACTTACTAGCAAACAATGAACAAGGAATAGGTGATAAACCTGCATACAGTACTTACTAGCAAACAATGAATAAGGAATAGGTGATAAACCTGCATACAGTACTTACTAGCAAACAATGATTAAGGAATAGGTGATAAACCTGCATACAGTACTTACTAGCAAACAATGATTAAGGAATAGGTGATAAACCTGCATACAGTACTTACTAGCAAACAATGAATAAGGAATAGGTGATAAACCTGCATACAGTACTTACTAGCAAACAATGAATAAGGAATAGGTGATAAACCTGCATACAGTCCTTTCTAGCAAACAATGAACAAGGAATAGGTGATAAACCTGCATACAGTACTTACTAGCAAACAATGAACAAGGAATAGGTGATAAACCTGCATACAGTACTTACTAGCAAACAATGAATAAGGAATAGGTGATAAACCTGCATACAGTACTTATTAGCAAACAATAAATAAGGAATAGGTGATAAACCTGCATACAGTACTTACTAGTAAACAATAAGTAAGGAATAGGTGATAAACCTGCATACAGTACTTACTAGCAAACAATGAATAAGGAATAGGTGATAAATCTGCATACAGTACTTACTAGCAAACAATGAATAAGGAATAGGTGATAAACCTGCATACAGTACTTACTAGCAAACAATGAATAAGGAATAGGTGATAATAGGTGATAAACCTGCATACAGTACTTACTAGCAAACAATGAATAAGGAATAGGTGATAAACCTGCATACAGTACTTACTAGCAAACAAGAAAGACAAGCTTTGTAGGCTAATCGAGGCACGTAGATTTACCACTAAAAAGTTAGTTTACGCAAATAAAAAGTAGTTACATGCCAAGCGTCATTTATAGCATCGCGCTTTTTAAAAACAAACAATTTACCTGACCATCGATGTTGTGTGCCTGTCAACAACAACACCAACAACAGGGCATGTATAGCAGACAGTAGAAGCTAGCTGTTAGCATTAGCATAACAACAACCACCAAGCACTTCCGCTTCAATGAGTCATGTGACCTACAGGTCTTCACAAGAGGCGTTCACTGCACTTGGAAATCCCAAATTCGGAAATTAAAATTATTATTTGAGGGGGATAAACGGCTAAAAAATGGATGAATTGGTGGACTCACGAGTGCTCCGAATACATAATACGATAATAGACCGCCCGTTAAACATTGGGACTTGGGCAAATAGAAAACGGCGACGTTGTGGGATTGTCCATGGCACTAATTCACTTATTGTGGCTAACCAGCAGTTTTTTACTCTAACTACTTGTTTTTGGTACGTTCAACGCTTAAAATGTAAAAAAATAAAATAAATTAAAAACAGTTACAAAAAAAAATAAAAAAATGCTGATTTTTCTCTTCTTTATTATTTTCTTAAAAGACCAAATTAAATGATGAAAGTGACTCAAAAACGACAACATTACAACAGACGGTGTGACACGGGCGCCCTCTGGCGTCCATTTTCCTAAACGGAAGTGACGTCACTCTCAGGTCTCAGGTTATGCTTTCTATTTGTATTGCGCCCTTACTCACCGTATATCCATCCATCCATCCATCCATTTCTACCGCTTGTCCCTTTTGGGGTCGCGGGGGGTGCTGGAGCCTATCTCAGCTGCATTCGGGCGGAAGTCGGGGTACACCCTGGACAAGTCGCCACCTCATCACAGGGCCAACACAGATAGACACTGTATAGTTTTCTTTTATTTGTGTATTGATTGATTGATTGAGATTTTTATTAGTAGGTTGCACAGTGAAGTACATATTCCGTACAATTGACCACTAAATGGTAACACCCGAATAAGTTTTTCAACTTGTTTAAGTCGGGGTCCACTTAAATTGATTCATGATACAGATATATACTATCATATATACTATCATCATAATACAGTCATCACACAAGATAATCACATTGAATTATTTACATTATTTACAATCAGGAGTGTGGAGGGGGGGTGGGGTGGGGAAGCTTTTTTTACTCAAACTACTTGTTTTTGGTATGTTTAACGCTTAAAATGTAAAAAAAAAAAAAAAACAGTTACCAAAAGATGCGAATTTTTTGTTCTTTATTATTTTCTTAAAAGACCAAATTAAATGAAAAAAGTGACTCAAAAACGACAACATTACAACAGACGGTGTGACACGGGCGCCTTCCTCCACGGAAGTGACGTCACGCTCAGGTCTGGAAATGGCACGTATTTCGAACGTTTGCCTCTCGACACAGCGGAAGTGTTTTCTTTACGAGCTGTTTGAAAAAGTAGTTTTCCCCACGCCGAATTAAGTCGATAATAGCTTAATACATATACTTAGTTTTGGTGACCTTTACTTAGCAGAAACAGACAATTATAAACTTAAAGCGAAACGTCAATCGATGGCAGCGGACGACACCCCCCCCCCGACCATCTATCGGTATGACTGATTGTTAGCTGGTGAGGTCCCATCATGCATTGCGACACAAGGAGAGTTGTATAAATAAATTTTATCTGCATGTGTTGTGAACAAAGAGTTGGACATTAGACAATGTCGGTGTAATATGATTTAGAGAACATTCTATTGTGAGTCATTAATCAGTTGTAATATTGACCATGATTGTGAAGGGTGTGGTGGATAATGACCAGCCTCAAAGTAACATGGGAATGGTAGCCTTGCTCAGTGGCAGTATCGTAGCCCATGAAGTCTATCTGAGGCGCGATTATTGCTAGTTGAAAACTTTACCCAATACCCCGCCTGGACGACCTGCAATATGGTCGGCTATGGCAATTTTTGACAGTCCCTACGGGGACTATCTCTTCTGTTCAAAGCAATACTAAACCTGGACATGACTCTATGCACCATGATCCACGCATGCGCTCCTGGTGTGTGTGTAAGCAGTTGCTGGAGTGATAGTCTCAAGTACGATTAATCGAAGGTTTGCTTAATAAATATCGTATGGTACAGTTACAATTAATTGCAACCGTCAGATTGTTCAGTATTATTCCAATTATTTAATTGGAAAAATGACTTTATTACACTAAAACACATTTTAGTGGTGCTCAAAGGAAATGATCGCACCTAATTGTACTGTAAAGTGTTAACTCTCTGATCAGATACTGATACTTTGTGCAAATATGCCTAATGTGTATGTTTGCAAGTAAGAACATAGCCATCTAAAGAACTACAACAGTAAACGTGTGAAAAAAGAGCAACAAATGGAATACAAAAAATAAATAATAATAATTAAAAAAAAATAAAAAAAAATATATATATATATACATACATTAAGGCTGCAACAACTAATCAATTAAATCGATCATAAAAATAGTTGCCGATTAATTTAGTCATCGATTCGTTGGATCTAGGCTATGCGCATGCGCAGAGGCTACTTTTTTTTATTGTTTTATTTTTTTTTATAAACCTTTATTTATAAACTGCAACATTTACAAACAGCTGAGAAACAATAATCAAAATAAGTATGGTGCCAGTATGCTGTTTTTTTTCAATAAAATACTGGAAAGGATAGAAATGTAGTTTGTCTCTTTTATCCGATTATTAATTGATTAATCAAAGTAACAATCGACAGATTAATCGATTATCAAATTAGTTGTTAGTTGCAGCCCTAATATATATATATATATATATAAATATATATATATATATATCGGAATGTATTTGGAATGTAATTATATATATATATATATATATATATATATATATATATATATATATATATATATATATATATATATATATATATATATATATATATATATATATATATATATATATATATCGGAATGTATTCGGAATGTAATTATATATATATATATATATATA
>NC_084740.1:54618384-54710884 GCF_033978785.1 Entelurus aequoreus
TCGCTGCCAACATGAGCATTGAAGTCCCCCAGTAGAACGAGGGAATCACCCGGGGGAGCACTCTCAAGTACTCCCTCGAGGGAATCCAAAAAGGGTGGGTACTCTGAGCTACCGCTTGGCGCGTAAGCGCAAACAACAGTCAGGACCCGTCCCCCCACCCGAAGGCGGAGGGAAGCTACCTTCTCGTCCACCGGGTTGAACTCCAACGTGCAGGCTCTGAGCTGGGGGGGCAACAAGAATTGCCACCCCAGCCCGTCGCCTCTCACTGCCGGCAACGCCAGAGTGGAAGAGTCCAGCCCTTCTCAAGAGAACTGGTTCCAGAGCCCTTGCTGTGCGTCGAAGTGAGTCCGACTATATCTAGCCGGAACTTCTCCACCTCGCGCACTAGCTCAGGCTCCTTCCCCCCCAGCGAGGTGACGTTCCACGTCCCAAGAGCTAAGGGCCGCCAAGTGCCCTACTTTGGGCTTCCGCCCAGCTCACATTGCACCCGACCTCTATGGCCCCTGCTACGGGTGGTGAGCCCATTGGAGGGGGGACCCACGTTGCCTCTTCGGGCTGTGCCCGGCCGGGCCCCATGGGGACAGGCCCGGCCAACAGGCGCTCGCCATCTTGCCCGGCTCCAGAGGGGGGCCCCGGGGGAAATCTGGGTCCTTCGTTTTTATTTTTCATGGAGGTCTTTGAGCTGCTCTTTGTCTGATCCCTCACCTAGTACCAGTTTGTCTTGGGAGACCCTACCAGGGGGCATAAAGCCCCCGGACAACATGGCTCCTAGGATCATTGGGACACGCAAACTCCTCTACCACGGTAAGGTGGCAGCTCAGAGAGGAGTGTAATAAAGTCCTTTTACCAATTAAATAATTTGAATAATACTAAACAATCTGACGGTTGCAATTAATTGTAACTGTGACATACAATATTTACTACCCGAATTTTCAATAATCATATTTGCTTAAATTACGTTATTTTATGAAAAGTATTAGTTGAATTCTTGTTTTGAACAGAAGAGATAGTCCCCGTAGGGACTGTCAAAAATTGCCATAGCCGACCATATTGCAGGTCGTCCAGGCGGGGTATTGGGTAAAGTTTTCAACTAGCAATAATCACGCCTCAGATAGACTTCATGGGCTACGATACTGCCACTGAGCAAGGCTACCATTCCCATGTTACTTTGAGGGTGGTCATTATCCACCACACCCTTCACAATCATGGTCAATATTACAACTGATTACAGTTTTTTTCCATCGCTAACAAGCGCTTACCTATACTTAAAATACATTTACTAAACTCTTAACACAGACTTACACCTACAAAACAGAATTGGCCAAATAGATAATTTTCTTCTCAAAAGCACATTTTGTTAACTATATACTAACTCTTCATTTCAAAATAGAAGACATCTTTCTCTGCACACATTAACTTTACCAAAACACTGGACATCTGACTCAAAATGAAATTATTCTTTCAAAGAATAACTCTTGTTTTCACTTCACAAGGAACATGCAGCCAATAAAAGTACACCAGATTTCAAAATACTGGCTATTGTGGACATTACAAAAACTGCATAGACTTTTATGTTTCAGTTTTACAGGTATTTGCATGCAAAACATGCAATCCACAGTTTTTTACGCCTAATTTTTTGGTTGGGAACTGTATATCCACATGTAATGTTCACATTCAAAAGCATTCCAGTAAAAAGCGAATCAGTTTTTTTTCTTTACTGTTTACTACAGGAGGTATAGTAGAAATACTGTTTACAGTATGATACAACAGAAAACGTTTTACAGTATTGTTTACAGCAGGGGTCACCAACCTTTTTGAAACCAAGGGCTACTTCTTGGGTACTGATTAATGCGAAGGGCTACCAGTTAGATACACACTGCCAAAAGTAGCCAATTTGCTCAATTTACCTTTAACTCTGTTATTATTAATAATTAATGATATTTATCTTTGTGGAAACACTGATCATCTTAATGATTTCTCACAATAAATATATATAGAAACAGATAAATATCAATATGCAACACTTTATTTTTATATTTTCTCTAAGCGCACATTTTTCAAATTGAACATTTTCAAATGATCACTTCTAAGACAGTCTTGTACAATATCCCATTTTAACTAGCTAGCCACTAACATTTTTTAACAAATCATGAATTACTTTGCACCATGTTTGTACAAATAATAACTCATGTAAAATACAAAAGTAAACTCTCAAAATTTTAAATCATGTCACACTTTGAACTGAACACCAAATCTGTTGTCTGTTTCTTTGTCAGTTAGTGGGAAGCCTGGCATTGCATGCTGTTAACTAGTGTGTTGTACTCTGGTGTGTAACTTGACACTGCAACTCTGAGTGAGTCTTGCAGATGTGCATCAGTGAGGCGTGTTCTGTGTTTGTTCTTGATTAAGTTCATGTCAGAAAAGGCTGATTCACAAAGATAAGATTTTTCCTCATTGTTTGCGGAACCTTCTTAATCTTTTGGACATATTTTCACAGCAATCTGGCCTTAAGCTTAATTATGATAAATGTAAAATGTTAAGGATCGGAAATCTAAAGGGAACGTCCTTTCGAATGGAATGCAAAGTGCCTCTTTTGTGGACAGATGGACCAGTTAACATACTTGGTGTTGTTGTCCCGGAAAATCTGGAAGATCTAGGCTCAGTAAATTATGATAATCGACTAAGAAAGCTGGACAAAATTATGCAATTATGGAAAGGGAAATCCCTAACCTTGTATGGTAAAATGTCTATTGCCAACTCGTTAATTATTCCTCAATTTATTTATTTGTTTTTGTCATTACCAGCTCCATCACAAAACTTTTTTAAGATTTATGAGCGGAGGGTCTTCGATTTTGTCTGGAACGGCAAACCAGAAAAGATTAAAAGAAAGGTTTTGTACAAAGAGTATGAATATGGGGGCCTGAAACTTCTCAACCTTGAAGCTATGTGTCTGTCTTTAAAAGCATCAATTGTTCCAAAGATGTATTTAAACATTGAGTGGTACACAAATGTCCTGTTGGACAAAAAACATGTACTGTATCAAAAGAAATTGTATCCTTTTTTACAAGTGATCCCCTCCCAGAGAGTCTGCTGGGAAACATGGCGGGGTTCATAAGGGAAACAATCCACTCATAGTGGTGTTTTCAATTTTATGTGCCAGAAAAAAGAGACGATATTTTGCAGCAGTTAATATGGATGAACTCTAATAGTGTAATAGATGGAAAGCCTTTCTTTTGGAAAAATATGTTTGAAAGAGGAATCATTTTTGTCAATGATATTATCAATGAGAATGGTAAAATTATGAAGTATGATGAATGTAGAGCTATGTATGGTGATGCTTGCTCAAGCTTTTCATTTTATCAACTAACTGGAGTAATTGGGAAAAGATGGAAACAAATAATTAATTATGGAACTACTAAATTATTAGTTTGTAAACCTCTAATAAGAAATTCTAGTTAGCAAAAAAGAACTAAAATAAATAGAAAAATATATAATTTTTATCTAATAAAGAAATCTTTGAAGGCTGCCTCATACAACACAAATGGAAAATGGGAGGACTTTTTTGACTGCCCGTTGCCATGGGATGCCATATTCAAAGTAATCTATAAAACCACTATCGATGTGCAAAATCGTTATTTTCAAATTAAAATTATTTATAACTTCTTACCCACAGGGAAAATGTTAAAATGATGGAATATGACAGAGTCAGATGATTGCCGATTTTGTTGTCAGGAGCCTGAATCCACCCTGCATTTGTTTTGGTATTGTCATATTGTGTCTTTGTTTTGGGTGGAAGTTGAAAAAATGTGTTTAAGGATTGGTTTGTTTATGAAGCTTAATGTGGTTTCTGTTATTTTAGGAGAGTTCATTGACAATCATGATTTAGTCAATTTAATTATAGTACTCTGTAAAATTTTTATTTTTAAGGCCAAAAACAGATATTCACTTAGTATTACTTTCTTTAAAACATTTATTCAGTATTTTCTAACTTTAGAAAGTTACATGGTTGAAAACGATAATGATGCCAAAAAACATTAAAAAAAAGATGAGAAGTCCTCAAAGGCTTATTTTGAAAGTATAATTATGTTTATAGATTATATGATATCTGTTGTTGTGTTCCCTAATTTGAGTGACCTGGACATAATCTAGACTGTACATAAATGCTTATTTTGAAAATGTAATTTTGTTTATAAATTATATGCAATCTGTTGTGTTCCCTAATTTTTTTCTGTGTACATGAATGAAGGTGTGTGTTGCTGAGTCCGACTTGGACATTATCTGGACTGGGCCTGGTTTAAAAAACCCTTTAAACAAATCTAATTTCATTGACAACCTGGTCTGTTGAAGATAAGGCCCTTTTTAAAAAAATAAAATAAAATAAGATAAATAAATAAAAAACATTTTCTTGGATAAAAAAGAAAGTAAAACAATATAAAAATAATTACATAAAAAATAGTAATTAATTAAAATGTTAGTGGACCAGCAGCCGATACAATCATGTGTGCTTCAGGGACTGTGTCCCTTGCAGATGTGTTGTCTATGTTTTGGGAACCAGAATATTGGTAGCAGAAAGAAATAACCCCTTTTGTGTGAGTGGGTGTGGATGAGTGTGCATGGGGGAGGTTGTTTGGGTTGATGCACTGATTGAAAGTGTATCTTGTGTTTTTTCTATGTAGATTTAATAAAAAAAAAAAAAAATATATATTTTTTTAAAATTTTTTAATTTTTAAATATTTTTTAGAACAGGCCCGCGGGCGACTCATCTGGTCCTTACGGGCGACCTGGTGCCCGCGGGCACCGCGTTGGTGACCCCTGCTGTATATGATTACATTTAGATTTGTTGCTCTTTTTTCACACGTTTACTGTTGTTGTTCTTTAGATGGCTATGTTCTTACTTGCAAACACACAACTGTTTACATTTTAGCAGACACATTAGGCATATTTGCACAAAGTATCAGTATCTGATCAGAGAGTTAACACTTATATAGTTAACACTATATACAGTATATAGATATATATGTATATATATATATATATATATATATATATATATATATATATATATATATATATATATATATATATATATATATTTGGCCAAAAAAAAAAAAAAAAAAAAAAAAAAAAAAAAAAAAAAAATATATATATATATATATATATATATATATATATATATATATATATATATATATATATATATATATATATATACTTAAGTTAAAAGTTAAAGTACCAACGATTGTCACACACACACACTAGGTGTGACGAAGTTATTCTCTGCATTTGACCCATCACCCTTGTTCACCCACTGGGAGGTGAGGGGAGCAGTGGGCAGCAGCGGTGGCCACGCCCGGGAATGATTTTTGGTGATTTAACCCCCAATTCCAACCCTTGATGCTGAGTGCCAAGCAGGGAGGTAATGGCTCCCATTTTTATAGTCTTTGGTATGACTCGGCCGGGGTTTGAACTCACAACCTACACTGTAAAAAAAATCCTATTTTTATGGTTAATTTACTCTAAATTTCTACTGTAATTTTTCTATTTTTTTTAAATCTGTAGAATTGAAGACATTATCTGTAAATAAACAATCCGCCTGTTATTTTAAGTAATATGCCAGTAATGACAAACAGAAAAATACCAAATTAATTATACATAGCATTTTCTGTTTTCTTAAATTACTTTCAAATTCATGTAAAATGACAGTAATTATCTTTCATTAAATATGTAGCTTGTTATATAAAAGTCTATGTCCATACTAACAATCTAACACAGTGGTGTCAAACTCAAATACAGAGTGGGCCAAAATGTAAAACTGAACAAAGCCGCGGGCCAAGGTTGAACAAATGAACCTTTTAATAGGGACCCAAACAAGTTTTGCATTGAATATTGAACAAGCAAGGCTTATATAACTTTATAGTGACATGCAAAATCCAGTTTCAAATAATGATAATGATAATTAAAAAATATCAATGGCATATCAAATACAATTTAAATAAAAATTGAATGCCTCTTTTCAATTTGCAGCCTTCTGAGTAACTTTTTCCACAGGCTAGTACATTTGAAAATAAAATAACAATGAATAAACCAACCAATCAGAACTTTAAACTGCTCAGTTTGCAACACTTTGATCTAATCTGATATGCCAGATACCTGCCATCTTTTCTTGGATGCTAGTTCATTAATGTCGGGGCTCAGGCTTTGAGCTGAGGCAACCCTCATTATCCCACCAAGGTGTTCTTCAGTCATTATATCTCGTAGTCCACCCGGACCACAGTCTTGGGGGCGTGCCTTAAAGGCACAGCCTTTAATGTACTCTACGAGCTGTCGTCACGTCCGCTTTTCAACAATTCTGACATCGTTCAGACCCAGCCACAAAATATGTGCGGCGTCTGTACGCACACAGAATGCAACGCATACTTCGTCACTGACGGTGCCAGTATTAAACAACTTTAACACTGTTAGAAATGTACGCCACACTGTGAACCCACACCAAACAAGAATGACAAACACATTTCGGGAGAACATCCGCACCGTAACACAACATAAACACAACAGAACAAATACCCAGAATCCTTTGCAGCACTAACTCTTCCGGGACGCTACAAAATACACCCCCCGCTACCACCAAACCTCCCCCCGCCCCACACACACACACCTTGTAGCGTCCCGGAAGAGTTAGTGCTGCAAAGGGTTCTGGGTATTTGTTCTGTTGTGTTACGGTGCGGATGTTCTCCCAAAATGTGTTTGTCATTCTTGTTTGGTGTGGGTTCACAGTGTGGCGCATATTTCTAACAGCGTTAAAGTTTTTTTATTCGGCCACCCTCAGTGTGACCTGTATGGCTGTTGATGAAGTATGCGTTGCATTCACTTGTGTGTGCGTGCAGAAACCGCACATGTCATGTGACTGGACCGGCACTCGTTGAACTGCCTGAAAAGCAGCTGTGACGACGACGACGACGAAGAAGAAGCAAAGAAGCTATGCCGTAAGTTGTCTTTAACAATTTAACAACATGTCAGACACGTTGAAAAAGTGTAACAGTGCCGCTATGTTGAATAGAATTGTCAAATTAGATACAATGTGTTCAAGTCGGGAGTTTCCCTCTGCTGGACATGTTGGGACATTACAGTTATATGTTGTATTTCATTGTAGAGCAGGGGTGGGCAATTAATTTTTACCGGGGGCCGCATGAGCAACCCGAGCACTGCTAGAGGGCCACACCGTCAATATTTAAATTAAACTTTGCTCAAATTATTATTAATATACTGTAAGATAAATAATAATAATAATAACCTAACTTAACTTTATACAAAAGCAGATTGCTTTTGATGGTTTTATTTTTAACACTGTCTTACACAACACTTCCTGATGTATAATACAATGCAAAAATGTCCATTTATGTCACTTTATCCTGCATCGTGTGACAATCAGTGGTACTTTAACTTTAACTTAATCCTCTTTAAAAGTCCAACATTTTCCCCTGTCAGATTTGGACAACTATCTGTTGTCACACCTGCCAGCTTGTCCCATTTCAGTCCTAACATGTCCAAACACGCATTTACCTATGTGAACAAGCTGTGATTGTCCATTTTAGTTGACTGCATGGCTGCCAGCTACTCCGTGATTTGAAAGTCTGCAGTTATCCCACGTAAGAAGATGAGCAGCTGGGCGGTGTCACGTACATCGCAGCTCTCATTCAAAGCCAGGGAAAAACATTCAAAGTCGGCCGTTCTGTTCTTCAACTGAAGCTCCAAGTTTCCAGCGATGGTCTCAACCCGCCTCGTTACAGTGCGTCGGGAGAGTGACACGTTCTCAAATGCGCCCCTCTTCTCCGGGCATTATCAGCGCAACAGAGTCCAATAAGCACTCCTTAATAAACTCTCCGTCAGAAAACGCCTTACTTTTTCTGGCGATTTTGTGAGAAATGACGAAACTTGTCCTGACGGCTGCATCTCTGGGGGTGTGATATATGGCAAAAAGTCCTTGTTGGGTTTGCAGTTTTACCATCAACGCATCAGCCTCCATTGCGCGCTCTTCATCGGACAGATTCCGGTATTTTTCCTCGTGCTTCGTCGTGTAGTGGCGATTCAAATTATATTCTTTAAACACAGCAACCTGTGTACCACAAATTAAGCACACGGCTTTACCTTTAATTTCTGTAAAGAAATACTTGGCAGTCCATGTCTTGTTGAAAACACGCCATTCGTCAACAACTTTTCTCTTTTTAGCGTCTCGGGGGTAACCAGGCATCACTTGTCGCTGTGCACCTTCACTCACAGGTTACACACGGACATACGCCCATAAATAACACATTTCAAAATAAAAGCAGTATTGCACATTCGACATAGATACTTTTTAAAATTTATTTTGTAATTTATGATTGTTCTCACGCGGGCCGGACAGCGACGCACAAAGGGCCGGATGTGGCCCGCGGGTCGCAGAATGCCCAGGTCTGTTGTAGACAAATATGTACAGAGGCAATACGTGTGTTTGTGTCTCTTTGTTCTTTTCAGTTTTTCTCCATCTTATCTATGAAGAAATGTCCAAAGTAAATGGTCAAGCCTACAACGACGTTCTCGTCATTGACTCCGGTTTGGCTTGGCGTCGAGTCGGCGTTTCTACACGTCTCACGAGAACACTTTAAATGAACCTTCACGAGTGAAAGACTTAAATAGTTAAAGAAGTGAGTGTTTATTAACATTATTATCATTGTTAATCAGTCTTGTTGTCAACAAGATGAAGAAGCTGTTTGGGAGTAAAAATAAGATACAAAATGCTTCCTTAGAAAGCAGACAATGAAAGTGGGTGGTACCCCGCTGCGTGTTAAAGGCACAGTACAGTAAGTACAGTAACTTGTCAGCCCCCAAATGTCTGTGGCCCCCTTGAGGTATTGCATGGGGCGACCTTTGACCCGCCACCTTGGCAAATCTAGCAGTGGGACTCCTTGTCGTCCACGCGCAGGTAGCCGTCCTTGGCGTTCTGCTGGAGGTCGTCATGGCCGCCGTCCAACAACTTCTCCTGCTCCTGCTGGGACTGCCGTGAAGGGACGGCGGGCGTGGTCAGGACAGCGAGGCGCTGGCGGGAAGGAGTCAAGTCAAACCTTCAGACTATGTTCAAAAAGATGTGCAGTGAGTGCATTTTTTTAATCCAATTTAAATGCATATGAATTTGAATTAGGATTGACATTTACACAATTTGGCTTTAAAGGCCTACTGAAAGCCACTACTAGCGACCACGCAGTCTGATAGTTTATATATCAATGATGAAATCTTAACATTGCAACACATGCCGATACGGCCGGGTTAACTTATAAAGTGACATTTTAAATTTCCCGCTAAACTTCCGGTTGAAAACGTCTATGTATGATGACGTATGCGCGTGACGTTAATCGTTGAACCGGAAGTATTAGTACCCCATTGAATCCAATACAAAAAGCTCTGTTTTCACCTCAAAATTCCACAGTATTCTGGACATCTGTGTTGGTGAATCTTTTGCAATTTGTTTAATGAACAATGAAGACTGCAAAGAAGAAAGTTGTAGGGGGGATCGGTGTATTAGCGGCGGACTACAGCAACACAACCAGGAGGACTTTGAGATGGATAGCAGATGCGCTAGCCGCCGACCTCACCTTGACTTCCTCCGTCTCCGGGCCGCCGACCGTATCTATGATCGTCGCTCCGTCGATCGCTGGAATGCAGGTGAGCACGGGTGTTGATGAGCAGATGAGGGCTGGCTGGCGTAGGTGGAGAGCTAATGTTTTTATCATAGCTCTGTGAGATCCCGTTGCTAAGTTAGCTTCAATGGCGTCGTTAGCAACAGCATTGTTAAGCTTCGCCAGGCTGGAAAGCATTAACCATGTAGTTACATGTCCATGGTTTAATAGTATTGTTGATCTTCTGTCTATCCTTCCAGTCAGAGGTTTATTTCTTTTGTTTCTATCTGCATTTAAGCCCGATGCTGTCACGTTAGCTCAGTAGCTAAAGTGCTTTGGCGATGTATTGTCGTGGAGATAAAAGTCACTGTGAATGTCCATTTCGCGTTCTCGACTCTCATTTTCAAGAGGATATAGTATCCGAGGTGGTTTAAAATACAAATCCGTGATCCACAATAGAAAAAGGAGAGAGTGTGGAATCCAATGAGCCAGCTTGTACCTAAGTTACGGTCAGAGCGAAAAAAGATACGTCCTGCACTGCACTCTAGTCCTTCACTCTCATGTTCCTCATCCACGAATCTTTCATCCTCGCTCAAATTAATGGGGTAATCGTCGCTTTCTCGGTCCAAATCGCTCTGGCTGCATCGTAAACAATGGGGAAATGTGAGGAGCCCTTCCTCCTGTGACGTCACGCTACTTCCGGTACACGCAATGCTTTTTTTATCAGCGACCAAAAGTTGCAAACTTTATCGTCGATGTTCTCTACTAAATCCTTTCAGCAAAAATATGGCAATATCGCGAAATGATCAAGTATGACACATAGAATGGATCTGCTATCCCCGTTTGAATAAAACAATTTCATTTCAGTAGGCCTTTAATTCAATTTATACTGAATTTAAATGATTTTGAATTAAATAGTTGACTTTTACGCAGTTGGTCTAAGAACTGAATTGAATTAAGTTAAGTATTTAGACAACTTACATTTACAATAATGGGCTTTAATTTAAATTATTATTATTTCTGCACAGTACACCTGAAATCATTTACACACCACCTACATTTAATGTGGGAAATTAGGTTTGATTTAATTAACTATAATGACCATATTATATATGTTATCATTTTAAAAAATGAGAGATTATGATTGATTTTGTTAGTCGTACCTGTCGCAGTGTCCCAGGTGTGTAGTAGAGTTTAAAGGCCATCCATAAAGGAATACACAACATGGAGGACAAGGCGAGCATCCAGCCGATGGCGTTGCCCCACCAGGGGTAGACGTACTCATTGTTGTATTTCAGAGGGGAGTACTTGATCAAGGCGAAGGCAAAAGTTCCCTTCAATGAACAAGAAAACACTTTTAGTTTGAAGAAGACATCTGTCCTCTAAATGCAGTAATAAGAAGACGTGATGTAGTAATGCACAATGACCACCAGAGGGTGCTAAAGAAAGAGTAGAACCATCAAAGCAGGTCGCAGGAGTGAATAAGACAAGATGTAGTAATGCACAATGACCACCAGAGGGTGCTAAAGAAAGAGTAGAACCAACAAAGCAGGTCGCAGGGGTGAATAAGACAAGATGTAGTAATGCATAATGACCACCAGAGGGTGCTAAAGAAAGAGTAGAACCAACAAAGCAGGTCGCAGGGGTGAATAATACAAGATGTAGTAATGCATAATGACCATCAGAGAGTGCTAAAGAAAGTAGAACCAATAAAGCAGGTCGTAGGGGTGAATAAGACAAGATGTAGTAATGCATAATGACCACCAGAGGGTGCTAAAGAACACAGAACAACAAAGCAGGTCACAGGGGTGAATAAGACAAGATGTAGTAATGCACAATGACCACCAGAGGGTGCTAAAGAACATAGAACAACAAAGCAGGTCGCAGGGGTGAATAAGACAAGATGTAGTAATGCACAATGACCACCAGAGGGTGCTAAAGAACGTAGAACAACAAAGCAGGTCGCAGGGGTGAATAAGACAAGATGTAGTAATGCATAATGACCACCAGAGGGTGCTAAAGAAAGTAGAACCAACAAAGCAGGTCGTAGGGTGAATAAGACAAGATGTAGTAATGCATAATGACCACCAGAGGGTGCTAAAGAAAGTAGAACCAACAAAGCAGGTCGCAGGGGTGAAGAACATCCAGCAGTATTTGATGACAGGCCCTGGCCTGCTGCCTATCATGTCCTCGATGTTGTCGTAGAACTTGTCCGCACCTGAAACCTCAAACGTCCATCACGGACAGGTGAGGAACAACAACATTGACAATAACTAGACAATAATAACAACAATATTGACAATAACTAGACAATAATAACAATATTGACAATAACTAGACATTAATAACAACAATATTGACAATAACTAGACAATAATAACAACAATATTGACAATAATAAAAACTCTATTGACAATAACTAGACATTAATAACAACAATATTGACAATAACTAGACAATAATAACAACAATATTGACAATAACTAGACATTAATAACAACAATATTGACAATAACTAGACATTAATAACAACAATATTGACAATAACTAGACAATAATAAAAACTCTATTGACAATAACTAGACAATAATAACAACAATAATGACAATTACTAGATAACAATATTGACAATAACTAGACAATAACAACATTATTGACAATAACTAGACAGTAATAACAACAATATTGACAATAACTAGACAGTAATAACAACAATATTGACAATAATAACTTTCACGCTCACCATAAACCCATGCAATGCAAACCGTCTCGAAAATGGCCACGAAGAGCAGACACATGCCGCTGGCTGCGTAGTAGTCAAAGAGCTGGAAGATGTACATTCCTCCCTGGGGGCGCACACACACATCAATCAATCAATCAATCAATCAATGTTTATTTATATAGCAACGGCAAATGTTGATAATTTTCATCAGTGCAAGGAAACACCTTTAATAAGATAGTTGTCAATTGGTGGAGCGCAGCATGTTTCAAAGAAGAATTATAATAATAATAATGGTAAGATAATATTGATAATAATGATAATAATATTATTGTTAATAATAATGATATAATGATAATAATATTATTGTTAGTAATAATGATATAATGGTAATAATATTAATGTTAATGATAATAATAATAACAATAATTAAAATATTAATAATAATACACATAATAATGATAATAAAAATTAAAATAATAATAATATTTATAATAATAATAATGATAATAGCAATGATAATACTTAATATTTATAATAATTATAATTATAATAATAATAATGACAGTAATAATAATAATAATATATAATAATAATAATATACTAATAATGATACAATAATGATAATGATAATAATAATAACATAATGATAATAATAATGATAATACTATTAATAACAATATAATAATAATAACAATAATGATGAAAATAATAAAAAGGCTAATAATAATAACAACAATAATACTAATGATAATGATAGTAATAATAATTATCATATTAATAATAATGATAATAATAACATAAGAAAAATGACATAATGACAATAATAATGATAATATTAATAACAATATAATAATAATAATGAAAATAATAAAAATGCTAATAATAATAATACTAATGATAATGATAATAATAATAATTATAATACTAATATTGATAATAATACTAATAATAATAGTAAAACTAATAATAATAATAATAATAACAATAATAATGATAATAATCTAAACAATAATAATAATGATGATAATATTAATGTTAATAATAATGATAATTATAGTAGTAACAATGATAAGAATAACATCCATCGATCCATTTTCTACAGCTTGTCCCTCTTGGGGTGGCGGGGGTGCTGGAGCCTATCCCAGCTGCACATGGGCGGAAGTCGCCACCTCATCGCAGGGCCAACACAGATAGACAACATCCACTCTCACATTCACACGATAATAATAACAATAATTAAAATATTAATAATAATAAAAATAATAATGATAATAATAATTATAGTAATAATAATAATGATAACAATAAAAATGATAACAATGATAATAATAATAATATTTATAATAATAATAATTATAGTTATAATAATAATGATAATAATAATAATATACTGCGATGAGGTGGCGACTTGTCCAGGGTGTACCCCGCCTTCCGCCCAAATGCAGCTGAGATAGGCTCCAGCACCCCCATGACCCCGAACGGGACAAGCGGTAGAAAATGGATGGATGGATAATAATAATATAATAATAATACTAATGATACAATAATAATAATAATAATAATAATAATAACATGATGATAATAATATAAATAACAATATAATAATAATAATAATAATAATAATAATAATAATAAAATAATTCTAATGATAATGATAATAATAAGATCATAGTAATACTAATGATAAGAATAATAATAATAATGATAATAATAATATTGAAAATAATACTACTAATAATACTACCACTAATAATAATAATAATAATAAAAGGGACAAGCGGTAGAAAATGGATGGATGGATAATGACAATAATAATGTTAATACAAGTTAAAAGTTAAAGTACCAATGGTTGTCACACATACACTAGGTGTGGTGAAATTAATAATAATAATAATAATAATAATAATAATAATAGTAATAATAGCATTAATAATAATAATAATAACAATAATTATAATAATAATAATAATAATAATACATTTTAAAACATGAACAATTCTGGTTATTTACAACAAACACATTTCTGTGCAATTCTGGAGATTTGGCAGGAAGCTCACCTCGGTTAGCATGATGAGGCCCATGAGGAAGGAGATCACAGCCACGGCGAGGATGAAGAGCTCCCTGCGGTGTTTACGTCGGAAAGTGGAAGGATACATGTCCACCATGGCCGTCACCAGGCTTTCCACGCACACAAACTATTACAGACAGGAACCCATGAATACATCTCATACACACATTGGTGTGTGTGTGTGTGTGGTCTTGTATTTCTACCCTTCTTGAGACATCACAGAGGAAAAGTAGCTTCCATACGAGGAGGTGTGAACGGTACCAATACGGAAAACCATTGCATCTAATAGACAATGTCTCATTAGCACCCCTGCTGGTGACATCTATCAAAATGAGGGTGGTCCCAAAAAGGAGGGATTTTTCAAATTTGCTTTTAAAAGCGCTCCCCCTCTGGTCAACATATGAAATAACAAGTGTGTGTAGGAAATTGAAATGCGCCCCCTTTGGCCAAAATGTATTAAAAAAATAAAATGCATATGTATATAGAGACATACTGTAATAACTTGAAGTAAATAATGCAGATTAAAAAACATTTAGAAAAAAATAAAATACATTTTTTATTTAAAAGCTTACCTTTTTTATATGTGCATAGTATGTATATATTATTAATGTTGTAAATACAAGTCTTTACATATCTAGAAAGGCTGGTCCTAAAGAGGTAGGCATTATTCTCAGGTCTCAAGAAGGTAAGAAATACAAGAATGTGTGTGTGTGTGTGTGTGTGTGTGTGTGTGTGTGTGTGTGTTGTATTTCTACCCTTCTTGAGACATCACCAAGGAAAAGTATCTTCCATATGAGGAGGTGTGAACAAGTGATGACATAAATCATGGTCCCAATAACATTTCATCTAATAGACAATGTCTCATTTGCACCCCTGCTGGTGACATCTATCAAAATTAGGGTGGTCCCAAAAAGGAGGGATTTTTCTAATTCGCGGTGGCGACTTGTCCAGGGTGTACCCCGCCTTCCGCCCGAATGCAGCTGAGATAGGCTCCAGCACCCCCCCGCGACCCCGAAAGGGACAAGCGGTAGAAAATGGATGGATGGGATGGGCTTTTAAAAGTGCTCCGCCTCTGGCCAACATATGAAATAACAAGTGTGTGTAAAAATGTAAGTGCTCCCCCTCTGGTCAACATATGAAATAACAAGTGTGTGTAAAAATGTAAGTGCTCCCCCTCGAGGTCAACATATGAAATAACAAGTGTGTGTAAAAATTTAAGTGCTCCCCCTCTGGTCAACATATGTAATAACAAGTGTGTGTAAGAAATTGAAATGCGCCCCCTATGGCCAACATTTATTTAAAAAAATAAAAAACATACTGTATGTATATAGATACATACTGTAATAACTTTAAGTAAATAATGCAGATTAAAAAACATTTATAAAAAAAGTAATACATTTTTTTATTTAAAAGCTCATCTTTTTTATATTTGCATAGTATGTATATATTATTAATGTTGTAAATACAAGTCTTTATATATCTAGAAAGGCTGGTCCTAAAGAGGTAAGCATTATTCGGAGGTCTCAAGAAGGTAAGAAATACAAGAATGTGTGTGTGTGTGTGTGTGTGTGTGTGTGTGTGTGTGTGTGTGGTCTCACTTGACTATCCAGGCCCAGAAAGACAACCATGATGAAGAAGCAGCAGGCCCACAAAGGAGAGAAAGGCATCATGGACACAGCACGTGGATAGGCAATAAAAGCCAAACCTGGCCCTGGATTTGGCACAAATCTTACCTTAACTTAACTTATTAACTAGTCTTCTAGAAGCTGCACGGACAGCGCGTGCGTGTGTGTGTGTGTGTGTGTGTGTGTGTGTGTGTGTGTGTGTGTGTGTGTGTGTGTGTTGTTGTGTGTTTTCTCCAAGCACTCACCAGATTCAGCCACCTCAGATATGGGCACGTTCTGTTCGTACGACATGAAGCCCAGAATGGAGAAAATGGCAAAGCCGGCGACAAAACTGGTGCCGCTGTTGAGGAAGCACAGCGACAGACAGTCCCTGCAAACCAAAGACAAATGTCAATAATGGAATAATAAAAAAACACTCCTTCACCTCTGGGCCCAACTTTTCTACTACGGAGGGTCCGGGGACCTACTCAAATATTGACACTGAATTAGTGATCTTACGCTCGATTTTAATCGTATTCGATAATTATATAGCTAACCTAATTACAGTTTAAAACCTTGTCAAAAATGTGTGAAGCCACGTGTTAATTACAAAGATTATTTATTTAAGACATACACCTTAGGCTTAGGTCAGGCTGATTATGAAAACAAGTACTAATCATAAGAAGTGACTCATAAGTAACTGATGTAATACTAGTACATAATATCAATCAATCAATCAATCAATCAATGTTTATTTATATAGCCCTAAATCACAAGTGTCTCAAAGGGCTGTACAAGCCACAACGACATCCTCGGTACAGAGCCCACATACGGGCAAGGAAAAACTCACCCCAGTGGGACGTCGGTGAATGACTATGAGAAACCTTGGAGAGGACCGCATATGTGGGTAACCCCCCCCCCCCCCCCCCCCCCCTCTAGGGGAGACCGAAAGCAATGGATGTCGAGTGGGTCTGACATAACATTGTGAAAGTCCAGTCCACAGTGGATCCAACACATCAGCGGGAGTCCAGTCCACAGCGGGGCCAACAGGAAACCATCCCGAGCGGAGACGGGTCAGCAGCGCAGAGATGTCCCCAACCGATGCACAGGCTAGTGGTCCACCCGGGGTCCCGACTCTGGACAGCCAGCACTTCATCCATGGCCACCGGACCTATGCAACTCCCCCTCGCAAGGGACAGGGGAGAAGAGGAGAGAAGAAAAGAAACGGCAGATCAACTGGTCTAAAAAAAGGGGGGTCTATTTAAAGGCTAGATTATACAAATGAGTTTTAAGATGGGACTTAAATGCTTCTACTGAGGTAGCATCTCTAACTGTTACCGGGAGGGCATTCCAGAGTACTGGAGCCCGAATAGAAAACGCTCTATAGCCCGCAGACTTTTTTTTGGCTCTGGGAATCACTAATAAGCCGGAGTTCTTTGAACGCAGATTTCTTGTCGGGACATATGGTACAATACAATCGGCGAGATAGGCTGGAGCTAAACCGTGTAGTATTTTATACGTAAGTAGTAAAACCTTAAAGTCGCATCTTAAGTGCACAGGAAGCCAGTGCAAGTGAGCCAGTATAGGCGTAATATGATCAAACTTTCTTGTTTTTGTCAAAAGCCTTGCAGCCGCATTTTGTACCAACTGTAATCTTTTAATGCTAGACATAGGGAGACCCGAAAATAATACGGTACAGTAATCGAGACGAGACGTAACGAACGCATGAATAATGATCTCAGTGTCGCTAGTGGACAAGATGGAACGAATTTTAGCGATATTACGGAGATGAAAGAAGGCCGTTTTAGTAACACTCTTAATGTGTGACTCAAACGAGAGAGTTGGGTCGAAGATAATACCCAGATTCTTTACCGAGTCGCCTTGTGTAATTGTTTGGTTGTCAAATGTTAAGGTGGTATTATTAAATAGATGTTGGTGTCTAGCAGGACCGATAATCAGCATTTCCCTTTTCTTAGCGTTGAGTTGCAAAAAGTTAGCGGACATCCATTGTTTAATTTCATTAAGACACGCCTCCAGCTGACTACAATCCGGCGTGTTGGTCAGCTTTAGGGGCATGTAGAGTTGAGTGTCATCAGCATAACAGTGAAAGCTAACACCGTACTTGCGTATGATGTCACCTAGCGGCAGCATGTAAATACTAAAGAGTGCAGGGCCAAGAACCGAACCCTGGGGAACTCCGCACGTTACCTTGACATAGTCCGAGGTCACATTGTTATGGGAGACGCACTGCATCCTGTCAGTAAGATAAGAGTTAAACCAAGACAAGGCTAAGTCTGACATACCAATACGTGTTTTGATACGCTCTAATAAAATATTATGATCGACGGTATCGAAAGCGGCGCTAAGATCAAGAAGCAGCAACATAGATGACGCATCAGAATCCATCGTTAGCAATAGATCATTAGTCATTTTTGCGAGGGCTGTCTCCGTAGAGTGATTTGCCCTGAAACCGGATTGAAAAGGTTCACAGAGATTGTTAGTCACTAAGTGTTCATTTAGCTGCTGTGCAACAATTTTTTCGAGAATTTTGGAAATAAACGGAAGGTGGGAGACCGGTCGGTAGTTTACCATGAGGTCAGGATCGAGGTTAGGTCTTTTGAGCAGAGGATGAATAACCGCTTTTTTGAATGCTAGGGGAACAGTGCCGGAGGAAAGTGATAAGTTTATAATATTTAACACTGATGGACCTAATAATACAAACAGTTCCTTGATAAGTTTCCCAGGAAGTGGGTCAAGTAAACATGTTGTTTGTTTTATCCCACTTACACGCTGTAATAATTCCTCTAATGTTATTTCATCAAAAATAGAGAGACTATTTTGGAGGGCAGTGTCCGTCGTATATACAGTCATATTTGTGTTAATAGAACCCAGTTGTAGCTGGGATGCGTTGTCTTTAATCTCCTTTCTAATGAGTTCAATTTTCTTATTAAAGAAATTCATAAAATCATCTGCCGAGTGGGTGGAGCTACTGGGAGGAGTCCCTTGTTGGGTTAGCGATGCTACTGTACTAAACAGAAATTTAGGATCGTTTTTGTTGAGGCGGATGAGATTTGAGTAGTATTTAGCTTTAGCTAAGGTAAGCATGCGTTTATAAGTTATTAAACTATCACTCCATGCTTGATGGAAAACCTCAAGTTTAGTCGCACGCCATTTGCGTTCCAGTTTTCTACATGATAATTTATGAGCTCTAATTTCTTCTGTAAACCATGGGGTGCGCCTTTTAGGGGCCCTTTTTTGCTTTAGCGGTGCTATACTATCAATAATTTCGCGCAAGGCATCGTCAAAGTTGTTAGTGAGGTTATCAATAGAGCCGACATAATTTGGGAATGGTGCCATTACCGAAGGCAGTAGGTCAGCAAGAGTCATCGTTGTGGCAGCATTAATGTTGCGGCCGCTATAGCAGTTAGTATTATTATTAGCTTGTTGACAATGAGTCAAAACTTCAAATTTTATAAGGTAATGATCGGACATTACTTTAGTATATGGAAGTATCATAACTTTGGAGGTGGTGACACCCCTGACAAGCACTAGATCTATTGTATTACCGTTGCGATGCGTGGGTTCATGTATTATTTGTGTAAGACCACAGCTATCAATTATGGTTTGGAGCGCCACGCACTGAGGGTCCGATGGGGTATTCATATGGATATTAAAGTCCCCCATTATGATTATATTGTCGGCGTGCGTCACTAGATCAGCAACGAACTCTGAGAATTCACTGATAAAGTCCGAATAGGGCCCAGGGGGGCGGTAGATAACAGCCAGGTCGAGAGGTAGCGGTGTGACAGACCTCATAGTAAGCACCTCAAACGATTTATATATATTATTTAGGTTAGGGGTAAGGTTGAAATTTTCATTGTACATTAGTGCGACACCCCCTCCCCTTTTAAGAGGACGGGCAACATGCGCATTCGTATAGTTAGGAGGAGATGCCTCATTGAGCGCAAAAAATTCGTCTGGTTTGAGCCAGGTTTCGCTAAGACCAATGACGTTAAGATTGTTGTCTCTAATGACCTCATTAACTAATAACGCCTTGGGAGACAATGATCTTATGTTTAAAAAGCCCATATTATAGGTATTGGGCTGTTTTGACGAGTTTTTGTTAAGATTATCCGTAGTGGCAATATTAACAATGTTGCGTTTATTATGCGTAGTGCACTTTAAATAGTTTCGACCATATCTAGGAATTGATATGACGGTAATTTTCCGATTGTTTGCTTGGTGCTGCAATAGACTGGACATATCATAATTTTCCACCTCAGTAGAATGCATGTCCACCTCTGACACAGACACAACAGAAAAAACATTATGTGAATTGTGTATTATTCTAAGAGAATTGCTATGCGTACATGGATTATCCAGCCTGGCGCTGGCTAGTTCTAGCTTAACTGACTCCTCACCCGGACTAACAGACATCATAATTGCCTGTGACCGGGCTTGCTCTAGTGTAGTCAGTCAAGTGAGACTTAAATAGTAGTCTATGTTTCTAGACAGGATGATGGCGCCTTCCTGGTTAGGGTGAAGGCCGTCTCTCATCAGCAAGCCTGGTTTGCCCCAGAAAGAGGGCCAGTTATCAATAAACGTTAGTCCCTGTTGCCTACAGTAGCTAGCCAGCCACTTGTTAAGCGAGACTAATCTGCTATATCTCTCATCATTGCCTCTCGCAGGCAGGGGGCCAGAGACAATTACTCGATGCCTGGACATCTTTCTGGCGAGATCACAAGTCCTGGCTATGTTTCTCTTTGTAATCTCTGACTGTCTCATTCTAGTGTCATTGGAGCCAACGTGTACAACTATATTCGCATAATTAGTGGTGCGATTAGCCTGTCGTACGTGTTTACTAGGCCTGTTGCGAGTTAGCTCCCTAAGATTAGCTTCAATGTCAGGTGCTCTGGCCCCGGGGATACACTTTACTGTGGCTGGTTTGCTAAGCTTTATGTTTCGGGTGATGGAGTCCCCTATGACTAAGGTGTGGTGCCCGGTAGACTGGGGTGTAGGACTAGCTAAAGAGCTAAATCTATTATGCGTCTCAACCGGTACACCGTAGCTTGTAGGCCGCTTAGGACTGCTACAAGCTGGGCTAGTTAGCTCGCTACAGCTAACGCTAGCAGATGTGTCCGCAACATCTAAAGTTACGACATTACTCTGCTCTAACTGGCGGACACGGCCCTCTAGCAGAGCCAACCTCTCCGTGAGTATGGTGCAAGACGCGCAGGAAGCCATTACTCACAGTGTTTTCTGTCACCGAGTGAAGTTCCTGCTGTCCTCAGGGAAGTGGTCGCGGTCTGCGGGAGTAGCTTCCTACTTACCTTCTGACCGGTGCTGCCTTTCTCCGCGCTAGCTTAGCAGCTAGCTAGCTCATAGATCAGGTGTGCAAAGGGCAGCTCATTTTTCAACGTAACAGGAGCATGAAGCATAATAATGTTTCCTATCTAATCCGCTAACAAAATTAAAAGTAGAAATTTAAGTGCGGCTTTACCACTTTAGTCATGATTTTTGCGCTTAAAAAGCGTCTCTATGACCTTAACGCCAGACTTCTTCTGTTTGTTTGATGTTGTCATTACTGCCACATGTGGTATAAAAGTGTATTACATCTGATTATTACTTACGGACCACAGCGGACAAACAGATATTTTTGGGCGGTCCTCAAGGGGGCGCTCTATGTTTAAGAAACATGGTACTATATAACTATATACTATATGTATATGCTATATATCAGGGGTCACCAACCTTTTTGAAAGCAAGCGCTACTTCTTGGGTATTGATTAATGCGAAGGGCTACCAGTTTGATACACACTTAAATAAATTGCCAGAAATAGCCAATTTGCTCAATTTACCTTTAACTCTATGTTATTATTAATAATGAATGATATTTACACTTAATTGAACGGTTTAAAAGAGGAGAAAACACGAAAAAAATGACAATCAAATTTTGAAACATAGTTTATCTTCAATTTCGACTCTTTAAAATTCAAAATTCAACCGAAAAAAAGAAGACAAAAACTAGCTAATTCGAATCTTTTTGAAAAAATAAAAAAAATAATTTATGGAACATCATTAGTCATTTTTCCTGATTAAGATTCATTTTAGAATTTTGATGACATGTTTTAAATAGGTTAAAATCCAATCTGCACTTTGTTAGAATATATAACAAATTGGACCAAGCTATATTTCTAACAAAGACAAATCATTATTTCTTCTAGATTTTCCAGAACAAAATTTTTAAAAGAAATTCAAAAGACTTTGAAATAAGATTCAAATTTGATTCTACAGATTTTCTAGATTTGCCAGAATACTTTTTTTGAATTTTAATCATAATAAGTTTGAAGAAATATTTCACAAATATTCTTCGTCGAAAAAACAGAAGCTAAAATGAAGAATTAAATTAAAATGTATTTATTACTCTTTACAATAAAAAAAAATAATATTTACTTGAACATTGATTTAAATTGTCAGGAAAGAAGTGGAAGGAATTTAAAAGGTAAAAAAGTATATGTGTTTAAAAATCCTAAAATCATTTTTAAGGTTGTATTTTTTCTCTAAAATTGTCTTTCTGAAAGTTATAAGAAGCAAAGTAAAAAAATGTATGCATTTATTTAAACAAGTGAAGACCAAGTCTTTAAAATATTTTCTTGGATTTTGAAATTCTATTTGAGTTTTGTCTCTCTTAGAATTAAAAATGTCGAGCAAAGCGAGACCAGCTTGCTAGTAAATAAATACAATTTAAAAAATAGAGGTAGCTCACTGGTAAATGCTGCTATTTGAGCTATTTTTAGAACAGGCCAGTGGGCGACTCATCTGGTCCTTACGGGCTACCTGGTGCCCGCGGGCACCGCGTTGGTGACCCCTGCTATATATGTACTATATACTATATAAGATATAATAACTGGACAGCATAGTTATCGTCATCAGCTATTTTTTAGATGTTACATTTAAAAATTTACATTTTATTATAAAACAATAAACATTTATTAACACATGACCACACACAAAAGTACCAACATTTGGTACTGTTTAGTACCAGTCTTGATTAGCAGGTACCGTATCGATTTAAATGTGAAAGGTGCCTATCTTTTATTAATAATACATTTTTTAGAGGCCTTTTGGGGTAAGTCCATGAGTTTAAATGTGGTAAAATACAAAACACTCGAATGGAGAGAAGGAGTGTGACTACCTGTAGCAGTTGTTGTTATACTTGTTATAACTTCCCAGTGCGGTGAGGCAGCCCAGACAGATGGCATAGGAGAAGAAGATTTGAGTCCCAGCGTCCATCCACACCTTTGGACGCACAAGATGAGTGTACCAAGTCAGTTTAGGGCCGGGGGTGTCAAATGTATAAACAGGTTTAATCCAACCCACGGCCCACAAGATGAGTTTGCTAAGTATAAAAAAATGTGCTGCAATGTTTTATTGAAAGAAACTGCTGTTCTAAATGTGTCCACTGGGTTTCTCAAAAGCAATTCAAGTGTAACCCACGTCACAAAAATGACGTGTCAGCTGACTTTAAGCGCTTTCTGGATTACCTTCTTTAGTTGTAAATTATCCACTCAACGGATAAAATAGGAAACGGTAGGATGCATAGACTTAAGTCAACATGACCATCATCTTTGTATTTAGAGTTCTGTGCAGCAATTGATTGACAGCACGATGTGCACCCTGAACTCCATTGTGAAAATGTGTGCTTCTACATTTGTTGTTGGTTCTATTGTATTTTACGCTTAAATCTACCAAGTTCACATTGGGTAAGTTTGTAGTTATGTTGCCTTGATTTCGGCTATGGCGTCATTTTTGATCATCGTTGTGTTTCTATCATCATTTTGATATTTGAATGATGATAAACGAATGTGTTGTGGCAGTTGCGGATGTCACCAATGCGGCGGTTTGAGAAAACACCCGGTTGCTTTTCCAAACACGTCTTTAATGGCGAACTGCCAACATGAGAACGCTTAACAGGAAGTGCTTAAAGTTTAATGGCTTTGTAAAAACACAGAGACAAAGTCTAAGTTCATTGTGTTCTTCATGGGGTTTTTGAAACTGCGCCATTCCCCCCCCCCTCCGCCAGAATTTTCAACTCATTTGAAGTGTTAGAATAATTATGTGTAAGTTATCACACAACTCTTATGCTTAAAGGCCGTTGCTATAGTTACTATCAATTGTGCTGAAGCTGTACTTTTCTATCTGTGCAAAGGCACACAACTTGTAATCTCGCTTTGCGAGTTGTCTCATGTCAGCAGTTTGTTTCCAGACCCTGCCTGCTGACAGCCAAGGACGGACATCGAGTACCTCGACGCAGACAAAACAGAGACAGGGCGAAATCACGAGTGTCAGCACATTTCCATTCTGAATAATCACGTATTGTGTCTACTGGGGGCTGCTTGCATTACCCCTCCCTTCAGGAGCAGCCTCAGTGATGTTAACTAGGGACCTCCCGAATAAATAGAGGAGCATGTGGGCTGTACCTTAGAGCGTAGGGTCTCAGACCAAATACCCAAGCCCACCTACCTGTGGGTCAGCAAGGCGACCCACATCAGGGTAGAGGTAGAAGTGGATTCCCCGGAAGGCCCCTGGCAGGGTGACCCCTCTCACCAACAGGATCAGTAGCATCGCATATGGAAAGGTGGCTGTGAAATAGACCACCTGCGGGGATAAAGCAACATGTTCCAACCGGTCTGTGGATCCCATGTTCCAAAAGAACCAAGCGCTCACCTTGCCAGTGGACTTGACTCCCTTCCAAATGCAGAAGTAGCAGATGACCCAAGCGACGGCCAGACAGATCACCAAGTCCCAGTTTAGGGAACCAATGTGGTGGATTCCTGAGGATATTCTTAATACCCTGCGCCTAAAGCCAATATTGAAAGATATTGGTTTTAAAAAAAAACTGCCACTGTGTATCAGAAAGGCTCAAAATAGTCCACAAAGTCAAAATCGCTCATGCACAAGTACAAGCACAAAACGAGTCTTACAATTAATGCGGACGTTCCTCCCACCAGTTATTGATGACCACCACCTTGCATAAAATAAATAATTAGAAAGCCTTAAAAACATAATCCACAAAGTCAAAATCGCTCATGCACAAGTACAAGCACAAAACAAGTAATAAAAAAATACTGTCAGTCTTCTCACCAGTTATTGATAACCACCACCTTGCATAATGGAAATAAACGCAAAGCCTCAAAATAATCCACAAAGTCAAAATCGCTCATGCAAAAGTACAAACACCAAACAAGTCTTACCATTAATGCTGACATTCCTCCCACCAGTTATTGATGATTACCACCTTGCATAAAATAAACAATTGGAAAGCCTTAAAAATAATCCACAAAGTCAAAATCGCTCATGCACAAGCGCATGCACAAAACAAGTAATAAAAAAAATATGCTGTCAGTCTTCTCACCAGTTATTGATAACCGCCACCTTGCATAATGAAAATAAACGCAAAGCTTCAAAATAATCCACAAAATCAAAATCGCTCATGCAAAAGTAGAAACACCAAACGAGTCTTACAATTAATGCTGACGTTCCTCCCACCAGTTATTGATGACCACCACCTTGCATAAAATAAATAATTAGAAAGCCTTAAAAAAATTAATCCACATAGTCAGAATCGCTCATGCACAAGTACAAGCACAAAACGAGTCTTACAATTCCTCCCACCAGTTATTGATGACCACCACCTTGCATAAATATATAATTGGACGGCCTTAAAAAAATAATCCACAAAGTCAAAATCGCTCATGCAAAAGTACAAACACCAAACGACTCTTACAATTAATGCTGACGTTCCTCCCACCAGTTATTGATGATTACCACCTTGCGTAAAATAAACAACTGGAAAGCCTTAAAAATAATCCACAAAGTCAAAATCGCTCATGCACAAGCGCATACACAAAACAAGTAATAAAAAAATGCAGTCAGTCTTCTCACCAGTTATTGATAACCGCCACCGTGCATAATGGAAATAAACGCAAAGCCTCAAAATAATCCACAAAATCAAAATCGCTCATGCAAAAGTACAAACACCAAACGAGTTTTACAATTAATGCTGACGTTCCTCCCACTAGTTATTGATGATTACCACCTCGCGTAAAATAAACAATTAGAAAGCCTTAAAAATAATACACAAAGTCAAAATCGCTCATGCACAAGCGCATGCACAAAACAAGTAATAATAAAAAAATGCTGTCAGTCTTCTCACCAGTTATTGATAACCGCCACCTTGCATAATAAAAATAAACGCAAAGCTTCAAAATAATCCACAAAATCAAAATCGCTCATGCAAAAGTAGAAACACCAAACGAGTCTTACCATTAATGCTGACATTCCTCCCACCAGTTATTGATGATTACCACCTTGCATAAAATAAACAATTGGAAAGCCTTAGAAAAAATCCACAAAGTCAAAATCGCTCATGCACATGCGCATGCACAAAACAAGTAATAAAAAAAAAATGCTCTCAGTCTTCTCACCAGTTATTGATAACCGCCACCTTGCATAATGGAAATAAACGCAAAGCCTCAAAATAATCCACAAAGTCAAAATCGCTCATGCACAAGTACAAGCACAAAACGAGTCTGACAATTAATGCGGACATTCCTCTCACCAGTTATTGATGACCACCACATTGCATAAAATAAATAATTAGAAAGCCTTAAAAAAATAATCCACAAAGTCAAAATTGCTCATGCACAAGAACAAGCACCAAACGGGTCTTACAATTAATGCTGATGTTCCTCCCACCAGTTATTGATGATTACCACCTTGCATAAAATAAACAACTGGAAAGCCTTAAAAATAATCCACAAAGTCAAAATCGCTCATGCACATGCACATGCACAAAACAAGTAATAAAAAAAAAAAAATGCTGTCAGTCTTCTCACCAGTTATTGATAACCGCCACCTTGCATAATGGAAATAAACGCAAAGCCTCAAAATAATCCACCAAGTCAAAATCGCTCATGCAAAAGCACACGAGTCGTACAATTAACGCCGTCATTCTCCCACCAGTTATTGATAACAACTTGCATGACGGAAATAAACGGAAAGCCTAAAAATAATTCACAAAGTCAAAACCCAAAGTACACTCACTCATGCACCCGACAATGCACTAAACGAGCTCATCTTGTATTTGACATTGTTTATATGGTTAGGCACAATAAGTCTTCAACTTCAACCTTAAACAACATTTTCAATTTCTGAAAGTACAACTGTTTGTTTATTTTGTTGACCACTGACCAAAGAAATAACAAACTAAGACTAAACTAAATGTGCGTGCACCACTCGGACAAGAAACGCTTGATTAAGTGAGGAATGGAAGCGGACTTACTCCCAGAACTCAATGACCGGCGAGGTGGCGTTCTGGTCGGGAAGCACGGAGCCGTTGCCCCTCTGAAAGGTCACGCAGGAAGCTTGAAAAGTGGAAGCATGCAACAAAGGTCACGGCGGGAATCCAAAGTGGAGCGTGGGGGGGAAGAAGCCTCTCACCTGTGTTCCAGCTGTTGTTGCAGGAGGCCCACGGCAAGTCCCAGGTGAAGGAGTTGGACAGGTAGAAGAGGGCCCAGGCTAACACCACGATGTAGTAGACGTTCAGCAGGGCCACAATCACCTGGGTGGCATAACCCACACCTGGCGCAAGTACACACCTTTCATTAGCTAGAAAATGAGCTATGTTCCGTGTTATTCCCAATAGAAGACAAACATGAATATACACAACCTTGTAAAAATACTAAAATCTGACTGTTTTTTCCTTTTTTTTTAAATTTATTTTTATTATAATTTTCTCTTCCCTCCCCCCAATTGTATTTTTCTTATGTTGTTGATTTTTTAATGTAATTTTAAGGGAGGGGTGTTTAGTTAGTGTCCACTATAAAAAAGGTGAACATTTTTGAAGCTCTCAATAAAGCATATTATATTAAAAAGTGGTAGTATAGATAATTATACATATTTCTAGGCTGCTTGACACTTAGGCCGTATAGGCAAATGCTAAGGGCACCGTCCATCAGGGGGCGCCACGCCAGTGCCACAAATGTTGGAGAAGAAAAAAAAAAAAAGTTGGTACTATTATTTCTAAATACAACAAATAATCCCACGTTAATTAAAATGCAAAGTAAAGCCTATTTAATAGAAATATTATTTGTTACAACATTACCCCCCCCCCCCCCCCCCTTCCCGTATCATGACTCTTTTTGGACGTCACCGCATCAAAAAATCAACACAAGATGTCAAAACGGCCAAAACTGTCAGGTGCCCAGGGAAGAAAAAAGAGAAAAGAAGAGGAGCAGAAACGAGAAAAAGACAGAGGTAGCAGGTAGGTAACGTTAGCCTACATGAAATTATTTGTCTGTTACAGAATGTGATAGTAACCTGGCTTTTTAGCATTAAGCTAATGTTACATGATTCGGCAATTGCTAGTTCTGTTTTAACGTCGGGTTAATATTGTGGAGGGGGCTGAATTGTTATGGAAAATAATAATGTAACGTTAGGTAATTACAGTACTCCCACCTTACATTCCTCAGGGACATTTGTATTAGATCTTTTAAGCAGGTGTTTTTTGTTTACATTGTTATTGCCTTCTGGTTAGCTAATGTTTGCCCTGCAGGTAATAGTCACTTTTCCACCCCTTTATACATTAGGTATAGTTGTAAGCCTAGTTGTTAAAGTGCACATCATTAATGTTAATTAAGCAATATCACATGAGAGGGAATGCTGTTTTTTAATTTGAGCACTGCTGTGATTCGGTTAAAGATAATCATAACATAACATTCTCATATAATATGTTAATTTGCTTTCTTTAAGTAAAAAATAAGGTCAAAGACAAAGCTATTCGGTTTCTTGTGAGTATATACACTTCACTGCCGATGTTGGGGGGGATGGGGGAAGGGGGGGGGGCACCTAAAATCTTGCCAAGGGTGCCAGATTGGTTAGGGCCAGGCCTGCACTTTACATATGTTTACTTTCTTGTTACTGTTTCTTGTAAAACGTTACCAAGTGTACCTAAAATACACCAATGAAAAAACACAAACTACACATGCACTATATTGCCAAAAGTATTTGGCCACCTGCCTTGACTCACATATGAACTTGAAGTGCCATCCCATTCCTAACCCATAGGGTTCAATATGACCTTTTGCAGCTATTACAGCTTCAACTTTTCTGGGAAGGGCTGTCCACAAGGTTGCGGAGTGTGTTTAGAGGAAATTTTCCACCATTCTTCCAATAGCGCATTGGTGAGGTCACACACTGATGTTGGTGGAGAAGGCCTCCGTTCTAATTCATCCCAAAGGTGTTCTATCGGATTCAGGTCAGGACTCTGTACAGGCCAGTCAAGTTCATCCACACCAGACTCTGTCATCCATGTCTTTATGGACCTTTCTTTGTGCACTGGTGCACAGTCATGTTGAAAGAGGAAGGTTGGGAGCATGGAATTGTCCAAAATGTTTTGGTATCCTGGCGCATTCAAAGTTCCTTTCACTGGAACTAAGGGGTGTTGCGTCAGACCAGACTTCCCTACCAGGGAAGTGAAGTCACTTGTCAATCCCAAGTTCTTTCAGATGACATATATGCAGAGTAAGAAGGACCATCAAGACAGAATAGGAATATTATCAAGTTTTACTGAAGCTTCAGAAGATCAGCAAAACCAATACATTTATTTAGGCTTCCCGAATCGATCTGACACTCAAACGGAAGAGCCAACTTCTTGCACGTGAAGAAAGCCCCCACCTGTCTGGAAAGGAACACAGCCTCATCGTTCTACTACAGATAAGACAAAAGGGAGTATTCCATCTCCTACAGTGCAAGCCTTTAAGGTAACACACATAGTTTACTTGCGGACATAAGATACAAAAAAGAGTACAAATGGAAAAACACTAGCTGCTTGTGACATGACTATGAATACAAAAATAACTCTTAAACATATATGCATTCTCCACAGGGGCCAAGCCCAACTCCTGAAAAGCCAACCCCACACCATAATTCCTCCTCCACCAAATTTCACACTCGGCACAATGCGGTCCGAAATGTAGCGTTCTCCTGGCAACGTCCAAACCCAGACTGGTCCATCAGATTGCCAGATGGAAAAGTGTGATTCATCAGTCCAGAGAAGGCGTCTCCACTGCTCTAGAGTCCAGTGGTGACGTGCTTTACACCACTGCATCCCACGCTTTGCATCGGACTTGCTGATGTATGGCTTAGATGCAGCTGCTCGGCCATGGAAACCCACTCCATGAAGCTCTCTGCGTGCTCTACGTGGGCTAATTGGAAGGTGACATGAAGTTTGGAGCTCTGTAGCAACTGACTGTGCAGAAAGTCTTTGCACTATGCTGACATCTGTCAGTTTACGTGGCCTACCACTTGGTGGCTGACTTGCTGTTGTTCCCAAACTCTTCCCTTTTCTTATAATAAAGTTGACTTCGGAATATTTAGGAGTGAGGAAATTTCACGACTGGATTTGTTGCACAGGTGGCATCCTATGACAGTTCCATGCTGGAAATCACTGAGAGCGGCCCATTCTTTCACAGAAACAGTCTCCATGCCTAAGTGCTTGATTTGATACACCAGGCCAAGTGATTAGGACACCTGATTCTCATCATTTGGATGGGTGGCCAAAGACTTTTGGCAATATAGTGTAGGTATAATCAATAACTCTGCTTTACTGATTGTCATTATCTCAGAATGAGCTGGTTCGTGGGAGTGACAGGAAGAAAAACCTGCTCTAATCGGTGGAATAAAGGTATATTTTTTGGGTTTCTTAAAAAAGATGTCATGGTTTTGATCTTTGTAGGACTTCGAAATAATTTAACAGTCAAATAAGTCAGAATTTGCAAAGAAAACGTCAAGTAAAATATTGATAGCCAGTCTTTTTCAGACTTGTTTGAAAGGGAGAAAAAGGTGTGTCAAATCTGCACTGGTTTCTTCGGTGGTGTTGATAGTTGACCTTCAAACAAAGGGCAGATCTTCCTCCAGCAGGTGATGCCGCCTTCACTGGTGTATTGTCCCAGCGCCGTCTCCAGGAAGAAGACGGGGATCCCACAAGCAAACAGGAAGATGAGATACGGGATGAAGAAGGCGCCTGGAGTTTGGGAGAGAACACATCAACCAGATGATCACAACATGACCGGCGGGGCTCGCTCACCTCCTCCGTTCTTGTAACAAAGGTAAGGAAAACGCCACACGTTCCCTAAGCCGATAATTTCTCCGGCCACGGACAAGATGAACTCCACCTTGCTGCCCCACTGACCCCTGTCAGTCATTTCCTCCTCCTTGGCCTTGACCACCAGGTCCAGCGGTCTGCTGTGTCCATTGGAGGCCTCCACCTTCATCTGGTCCTCCGTGTCACCTTTGAGGACACAAAGGAGGGACAAAATGCTCAGAAAGTACAGGAACTAAATAATCGTTAGAATAGACGCCACACCCAAGCCTACAAACTGTGGTACAAACACAACATGGCCTCCTTTCGTGGTGCTACTCCATTGCAGAAATTACAATATATATATATATATATATATATATATATATATATATATATATATACCGGTGTGTGTATATATATATATATATATATATATATATATATATATATATATATATATATATATATATATATATATATATATATATATATATATATATATATATATACCGGTGTGTGTATGTGTATATATATATATATATATATATATATATATATATATATATATATATATATATATATATATATATATATATATATATATATATATATATATATATATATATATATATATATATATACCGGTGTGTGTATATATATATATATATATATATATATATATATATATATATATATATATATATATATATATATCTCTATATACCGGTGTGTATATATATATATATATATATGTATATATATATATATATATATATATATATATATATATATATATACACACACACCGGTATATATATATATATATATATATATATATATATATATATATATATATATATACACACCGGTATATATATATATATATATATATATATATATATATATATATATATATATATATATATACACACCGGTGTGTATATATATATATATACCGGTATATATGTATATATATACCGGTGTATATATATATATATATATATATATATATATATATATATATATATATATATATATATATATATATATATATATATATATATATATATATATATATATATATATATATATATATCGGTATATATATATATATATATATATATATATATATATATATATATATTTATATATATATATATATATATATATATATATATATATATATATATATATATATATATATATATATATATATATATATATATATATATATATATACATATATATATATATAAATATATATACATATATATATATATACATATATACCGGTATATATATATATATATATATATATATATATATATATATATATATATATATATATATATATATATATATATATATATATATATATATATATATATATATATATATATATATATATATATATATATATATATACACACCGGTATATATATATATACACACCGGTATATATATATATACACACCGGTATATATATATATACACACCGGTATATATATATATATATATATATATATATATATATATATATATATATATATATATATATATATATATATATATACACACACACTAAAAAACAATAATGTACATATTTATATATATACACACACATACGTACATACATACATACATGTATACATACATGTATACATACAGTACAGGCCAAAAAGTTTGGACACACCTCCTCATTTCAATGCATTTTCTTCATTTTCATGACTATTTACATTGTAGATTGTCACTGAAGGCATCAAAACTATGACACCTGTAAAGTGAAAACCCTTTCAGGTGACTACCTCTTGAAGCTCATGGAGAGAATGCCGAGAGTGTGGGAAAAAGTAATCGGAGCAAAGGGCGGCTATTTTGAAGAAACTGGAATATAAAACCTGTTTTTAGTTATTTCACCTTTTTTTGATAAGTACATAACTCCACATGTGTTCATTCATAGGGTTGATGTGACAATCTACAATGTAAATAGTCATGAAAATAAAGAAAACACATTGAATGAGAAGGTGTGTGCAAACTTTTGGCCTGTATACTGAATATATATATATATATATATATTTATATATATATATATATATATATATATATATATATATATATATATATATATATATATATATATATATATATATATATATATATATATATATATATATATATACAAACAGACATACACATAGCAATAGTATGTTTGAGATAACTATACATTTTTAAGTCCAACAACTTAGACTTAAAAGGAGTTGGTAAAAGATAATTCTAGATTATAAATCCTGCCTCTCACTTGTGCAGTGGAAGATTGTGGCCCTAAACCGAGAAGTTTGTCAACTTTGACATTTAACTTACACCCGAAGATAGGGAGAAAGACGCGACAAGACGCTGGTTTGCGCCCATCTTTTTTTTTTTTTTCAACCTGCATGAGGATTAAGATTAATTATTTATTTATCTAAAGAGGAAGATAAAAACATCCCATCCGTCGGTATTCCAGTGAGAGCAGACATTGGACAGTAAGTGATTGTTTTATTATGTTTGTATTTCTTGTTCAGCACTACTTACTGGATCTGCTTGCCACGCAGCTTCGAAAACTTGTAGCTCATCCTCATTATATTCAGGCTCAAAAATAGAGGAAGATAAAAAAAACATACCATCCGTCGGTATTCCAGTGAGAGCAGACATTGGACAGTAAGTGATTGTTTTACTATGTTTGTACTTCTTGTTCAGCACTTAGCAACACAACTTACTGGATCTGCTTACCACACAGCTTTGAAAACTTGTAGCTCATCCTCATTATATTCAGGCTCAAAAATAGAGGAAGATAAAAACATCCCATCCGTCGGTATTCCAGTGAGAGCAGACATTGGACTGTAAGTGATTGTTTTACTATGTTTGTACTTCTTCACTTAGCAACACGACTTACTGGATCTGCTTACCCCTCAGCTTCTAAAACTTGTAACTCATCCTCATTATATTCAAGCTCAAAAATAGAGGAAGATAAAAAAAATCCCATCCGTTGGTATTCCAGTGAGAGCAGACATTGGACAGTAAGTGATTGTTTTACTATGTTTGTATTTCTTGTTCAGCACTACTTACTATTTGCATACCACGCAGCTTCTAAAACTTCATCCTCATTATATTCAGGCTCAAAAATAGAGGAAGATAAAAACATCCCATCCGTCGGTATTCCAGTGAGAGCAGACATTGGACAGTAAGTGATTGTTTTATTATGTTTCCATTTCTTGTTCAGCACTACTTACTAGATCTGCTAACCACGCAGCTTCTAAAACGTGTAGCTCATCCTCATTATATTCAGGCTCAAAAATAGAGGAAGATAAAAAAAACATCCCATCCGTCTGTATTCCAGTGAGAGCAGACATTGGACAGTAAGTGATTGTTTTACTATGTTTGTACTTCTTGTTCAGCACTTAGCAACACGACTTACTGGATCTGCTTACCACGCAACTTCTAAAACTTGTAGCTCATCCTCATTATATTCAGGCTCAAAAATAGAGTAAGATAAAAAAAACATCCCATTCGTCGGTATTCCAGTGAGAGCAGACATTGGACAGTAAGTGATTGTTTTATTATGTTTCTATTTCTTGTTCAGCACTACTTACTGGATCTGCTTACCACGCAGCTTCTAAAACTTCATCCTCATTATATTCAGGCTCAAAAAAAGAGGTAGATAAAAATATCCCATCCGTCGGTATTCCAGTGAGAGCAGACATTGGACAGTAAGTGATTGTTTTATTATGTTTATATTTCTTGTTCAGCACTACTTACTGGATCTGCTTACCACGCAGCTTCTAAAACTTCATCCTCATTATATTCAGGCTAAAAAAAAGAGGTAGATAAAAATATCCCATCCGTCGGTATTCCAGTGAGAGCAGACATTGGACAGTAAGTGATTGTTTTATTATGTTTATATTTCTTGTTCAGCACTACTTACTGGATCTGCTTACCACGCATCTTCTAAAACTTCATCCTCATTATATTCAGGCTCAAAAATAGAGGTAGATAAAAATATCCCATCCGTCGGTATTCCAGTGAGAGCAGAAATTGGACAGTAAGTGATTGTTTTATTATGTTTGTATTTCTTGTTCAGCAGTACTTACTGGATCTGCTAACCACGCAGCTTCTAAAACTTGTAGCTCATCCTCATTATATTCAGGCTCAAAAATAGAGGAAGATAAAAACATCCCATCCGTCGGTATTCCAGTGAGAGCAGACATTGGACAGTAAGTGATTGTTTTATTATGTTTGTATTTCTTGTTCAGCAGTACTTACTGGATCTGCTAACCACGCAGCTTCTAAAACTTGTAGCTCATCCTCATTATATTCAGGCTCAAAAATAGAGGAAGATAAAAACATCCCATCCGTCGGTATTCCAGTGAGAGCAGACATTGGACAGTAAGTGATTGTTTTACTATGTTTGTACTTCTTGTTCAGCACTTAGCAACACGACTTACTGGATCTGCTTACCACGCAACTTCTAAAACTTGTAGCTCATCCTCATTATATTCAGGCTCAAAAATAGAGTAAGATAAAAAAAACATCCCATTCGTCGGTATTCCAGTGAGAGCAGACATTGGACAGTAAGTGATTGTTTTATTATGTTTCTATTTCTTGTTCAGCACTACTTACTGGATCTGCTTACCACGCAGCTTCTAAAACTTCATCCTCATTATATTCAGGCTCAAAAAAAGAGGTAGATAAAAATATCCCATCCGTCGGTATTCCAGTGAGAGCAGACATTGGACAGTAAGTGATTGTTTTATTATGTTTATATTTCTTGTTCAGCACTACTTACTGGATCTGCTTACCACGCAGCTTCTAAAACTTCATCCTCATTATATTCAGGCTCAAAAAAAGAGGTAGATAAAAATATCCCATCCGTTGGTATTCCAGTGAGAGTAGACATTGGACAGTAAGTGATTGTTTTACTATGTTTGTATTTCTTGTTCAGCACTACTTATTGGATCTGCTTACCACGCAGCTTCTAAAACCTCATCCTCATTATATTCAGGCTAAAAAATAGAGGAAGATAAAAACATCCCATCCGTCGGTATTCCAGTGAGAGCAGACATTTGACAGTAAGTGATTGTTTTATTATGTTTGTATTTCTTGTTCAGCACTACTTACTGGATCTGCTTACCACGCAGCTTCTAAAACTTCATCTTCATTATATTCAGGCTCAAAAATAGAGGAAGATAAAAACATCCCATCCGTCGGTATTCCAGTGAGAGCAGACATTTGACAGTAAGTGATTGTTTTATTATGTTTGTATTTCTTGTTCAGCACTGCTTACTGGATCTGCTTACCACGCAGCTTCTAAAACTTGTAGCTCATCCTCATTATATTCAGGCTCAAAAATAGAGGAAGATAAAAACATCCCATCCGTCGGTATTCCAGTGAGAGCAGACATTGGACAGTAAGTGATTGTTTTATTATGTTTATATTTCTTGTTCAGCACTACTTACTGGATCTGCTTACCATGCAGCTTCTAAAACTTCATCCTCATTATATTCAGGCTCAAAAAAAGAGGTAGATAAAAACATCCCATCTGTCGGTATTCCAGTGAGAGCAGACATTGGACAGTAAGTGATTGTTTTACTATGTTTCTATTTCTTGTTCAGCAATACTTACTGGATCTGCTTACCACGCAGCTTCTAAAACTTCATCTTCATTATATTCAGGCTCAAAAATAGAGGAAGATAAAAACATCCCATCCGTCGGTATTCCAGTGAGAGCAGACATTTGACAGTAAGTGATTGTTTTATTATGTTTGTATTTCTTGTTCAGCACTGCTTACTGGATCTGCTTACCACGCAGCTTCTAAAACTTGTAGCTCATCCTCATTATATTCAGGCTCAAAAATAGAGGAAGATAAAAACATCCCATCCGTCGGTATTCCAGTGAGAGCAGACATTGGACAGTAAGTGATTGTTTTATTATGTTTGTATTTCTTGTTCAGCACTACTTACTGGATCTGCTTACCACGCAGCTTCTAAAACTTCATCCTCATTATATTCAGGCTCAAAAATACAAAGTTCTGGATCACCATTTGTTCCCAAATAGTCTTTGTTGTCTCTCATGAGTAGTAGTGTTGTTGTTATTGTTATTATACATTTGAGATAACTAAATGTTTTTTTTTAAATCTCCAAAAATGACAGATTCCGACAGAGATCGTAAGTGAAAGTAGGAAAAAAAACGGCTTAATTTGAATAAATCTCTTTGAAGTGTTGTGGCGCATTACATCACTGTGTAACCCCCGCATGGCCAGGTTTGTAGGGGGGCTTTGTCATGTGACCCACGCACCGTCCAGGAAGTTGTTAGAATGTCCCTCTGTGAGGGGCTCCCTGACCGTGCTCACTCCTGTCAGCTCGCATTAGTGGGGGGCCCCTTGAGGACCACCCCCCTGGCCCTTGTGTGAGTCCCAACTCAAAAGGTCTGGTCTGCAGCCAGCAGGAGTTTGAACCCTTTTTGGCTCCAGGAATGCATGGAGACAGATGTTCCGGGATGCCCTTAAACGCTCTCGGGGGGGGGAGAGAACTGATGACAATTTCAATTTTGGTCTTTTTCGTTCACGTTTAAGGAGCGCGGCCCTGTTGGCCGGAGGAGGGGGCCCCGAGTGTGACTTTGTGAAAAGAATTGGAGAGGGCAAGCGGAGCTGCAGCTAAATTGAGGTAAAAATAGCGGCCCTTGTTTTCAGGGAGGTGGGAATGAAGAATATTCCGGCGTACAATTACTACATGACACATCACACTTTCAGTTTCTCTTTTCAACACATTGGAAAAGGAGTCGGAGGAAGCGGAGCTTATTTACTCCTACCCCTTCTTTCTTGGCAATTTACTAACACTTTTGTTCACTTCCTGTCCTTAATGTGTAAATAATAACATTCTAAAAATAAATGTTAGTGAAGTCATTCGTAGTTCATACAGAGAGATGATGAGTTACATTATCAATACATTTCTTAGAGTGAGTCTTGATGATGGAATTCACAACGAAAGGGAACACGACGTTTTGTGCGTCTGTAGTCTTAATGCTAACGAGCTATGTTTGTTTCCGACAAAGTACATGCCTAAGTTGACTTTATTCCCTTTTTCATCCCATCAGTCGGCATTCCAGTGAGAGCAGACACTATACAGTAAGTGATTGTTTTATTATGTTTGTAGTTTGGGTTTCTTGTGCAGCACTTAGCAACACTGCTACCTGCTAGATCTGCTTACCACTTAGCTTCTAAAATGTGTAGCTCATCCTCATTATGTTCAGGCTAAAAAATATAAGGTTCTAGATCATCATTTGTTTCAAAGTAGTCTTTGTTGTCTCTCATGAGTAGTAGTCCGTCCATCCATTTTCTACCGCTTGTCCCTTTCGGGGTCGCGGGGGCTGCTGGAGCCTAACTCAGCTGCATTCGGGTGTTGTTGGTATTGTTCAAAGGCAATACCGAACGTTGTGATGCGTCTGTGACATTAATGCTCTGCCGTACGCTTCATTAAAATTGTTGACGGAGGTTTTTGGATGTTTTTTAGTGCGCTTTATAGGCGGAATACATCACATTTTATTAGCTGACTCTTGCTAGTGTTTAGTTGCGAGTAAGAATACATAAAAAAACATATGTGTGCTTGTGAATGATGGACAAAATTCCCCAAAAAAGTGCAGTTCCTCTTTTAGAGTCCCATTTTAGAGTATTTTTCAGCAATTTTAAATAAGTCTCAGAGTGAGTCTTGATGATGGAATTTAGAACAAAAAGAAACACGACATTTTGTGCGTCTGTAGTCTTAATGCTAACGAGCTATGTTTGTTTACGACAAAGTACATGCCTAAGTTGACTTTATTCCCTTTTTCATCCCATCAGTCGGCATTCCAGCGAGAGCAGACACTATACAGTAAGTGATTGTTTTATTATGTTTGTAGTTTGTGTTTCATGTGCAGCACTTAGCAACACTGCTACTTGCTAGATCTGCTTACCACTTAGCTTCTAAAATGTGTAGCTCATCCTCATTATGTTCAGGCTCAAAAATATAAGGTTCTGGATCATCATTTGCTCCAAAGTAGTCTTTGTTGTCTCTCATGAGTAGTAGTCCGTCCATCCATTTTCTACCGCTTGTCCCTTTCGGGGTCGCGGGGGCTGCTGGAGCCTAACTCAGCTGCATTCGGGTGTTGTTGGTATTGTTCAAAGGCAATACCGAACGTTGTGATGCGTCTGTGACATTAATGCTCTGCCGTACGCTTCATTAAAATTGTTGACGGAGGTTTTTGGATGTTTTTTAGTGCGCTTTATAGGCGGAATACATCACATTTTATTAGCTGACTCTTGCTAGTGTTTAGTTGCGAGTAAGAATACATAAAAAAACATATGTGTGCTTGTGAATGATGGACAAATTCCCCAAAAAAGTGCAGTTCCTCTTTTAGAGTCTCATTTTAGAGTATTTTTCAGCAAATTTAAATAAGTCTCAGAGTGAGTCTTGATGATGGAATTTAGAACAAAAAGAAACACGACATTTTGTGCGTCTGTAGTCTTAATGCTAACGAGCTATGTTTGTTTACGACAAAGTACATGCCTAAGTTGACTTTATTCCCTTTTTCATCCCATCAGTCGGCATTCCAGCGAGAGCAGACACTATACAGTAAGTGATTGTTTTATTATGTTTGTAGTTTGTGTTTCATGTGCAGCACTTAGCAACACTGCTACTTGCTAGATCTGCTTACCACTTAGCTTCTAAAATGTGTAGCTCATCCTCATTATGTTCAGGCTCAAAAATATAAGGTTCTGGATAATCATTTGCTCCAAAGTAGTCTTTGTTGTCTCTCATGAGTAGTAGTCCGTCCATCCATTTTCTACCGCTTGTCCCTTTCGGGGTCGCGGGGGCTGCTGGAGCCTAACTCAGCTGCATTCGGGTGTTGTTGGTATTGTTCAAAGGCAATACCGAACGTTGTGATGCGTCTGTGACATTAATGCTCTGCCGTACGCTTCATTAAAATTGTTGACGGAGGTTTTTGGATGTTTTTTAGTGCGCTTTATAGGCGGAATACATCACATTTTATTAGCTGACTCTTGCTAGTGTTTAGTTGCGAGTAAGAATACATAAAAAAACATATGTGTGCTTGTGAATGATGGACAAATTCCCCAAAAAAGTGCAGTTCCTCTTTTAGAGTCTCATTTTAGAGTATTTTTCAGCAAATTTAAATAAGTCTCAGAGTGAGTCTTGATGATGGAATTTAGAACAAAAAGAAACACGACATTTTGTGCGTCTGTAGTCTTAATGCTAACGAGCTATGTTTGTTTACGACAAAGTACATGCCTAAGTTGACTTTATTCCCTTTTTCATCCCATCAGTCGGCATTCCAGCGAGAGCAGACACTATACAGTAAGTGATTGTTTTATTATGTTTGTAGTTTGTGTTTCATGTGCAGCACTTAGCAACACTGCTACTTGCTAGATCTGCTTACCACTTAGCTTCTAAAATGTGTAGCTCATCCTCATTATATTCAGGCTCAAAAATATAAGGTTCTGGATCATCATTTGTTCCAAAGTAGTCTTTGTTGTCTCTCATGAGTAGTAGTCCGTCCATCCATTTTCTACCGCTTGTCCCTTTCGGGGTCGCGGGGGCTGCTGGAGCCTAACTCAGCTGCATGCGGGTGTTGTTGGTATTGTTCAAAGGCAATACCGAACGTTGTGATGCGTTTGTGACATTAATGCTCTGCCGTACGCTTCATTAAAATTGTTGACGGAGGTTTTTGGATGTTTTTTAGTGCGCTTTATAGGCGGAATACATCACATTTTATTAGCTGACTCATACTAGTGTTTAGTTGCGAGTAAGAATACATAAAAAAAACATACGTGTGCTTGTGAATGATAGACAAAATTCCCCAAAAAAGTGCAGTTCCTCTTTTAGAGTCCCATTTTAGAGTATTTTTCAGCAATTTTAAATAAGTCTCAGAGTGAGTCTTGATGATGGAATTTAGAACAAAAAAAACACGACATTTTGTGCGTCTGTAGTCTTAATGCTAACGAGCTATTTTTGTTTACGACAAAGTACATGCCTAAGTTGACTTTATTCCCTTTTTCATCCCATCAGTCGGCATTCCAGTGAGAGCAGACACTATACAGTAAGTGATTGTTTTATTATGTTTGTAGTTTGTGTTTCATGTGCAGCACTTAGCAACACTGCTACTTGCTAGATCTGCTTACCACTTAGCTTCTAAAATGTGTAGCTCATCCTCATTATATTCAGGCTCAAAAATATAAGGTTCTGGATCATCACTTGTTCCAAAGTAGTCTTCGTTGTCTCTCATGAGTAGTAGTCCGTCCATCCATTTTCTACCGCTTGTCCCTTTCGGGGTCGCGGGGGCTGCTGGAGCCTAACTCAGCTGCATTCGGGTGTTGTTGGTATTGTTCAAAGGCAATACCGAACGTTGTGATGCGTCTGGGACATTAATGCTCTGCCGTACGCTTCATTAAAATGGTTGACGGAGGTTTTTGGATGTTTTTTAGTGCGCTTTATAGGCGGAATACATCAAATTTTATTAGCTGACTCTTGCTAGTGTTTAGTTGCGAGTAAGAATACATTCAATAACGTACGTGTGCTTGTAATAATAGACAAATTTCCCCAAAAAAGTGCAGTTCCTCTTTTAGAGTCCCATTTTAGAGTATTTTTCAGCAATTTTAAATAAGTCTCAGAGTGAGTCTTGATGATGGAATTTAAAACGAAAGGGAACACAACGTTTTGTACGCCTGTAGTCTTAATGCTAACGAGCTATGTTTGTTTACGACAAAGTACATGCCTAAGTTGACTTTATTCGCTTTTTTTACACATACACTGTAACTCTGCACTTGTCCAATGTAATGGACGTCATATTTCACATTCAACAACATAACATTAAGGAGAGGATATAAACGTTAGCAACACTAGCATAGCTTAAGCTAGCATAGCTTAAGCTAGCTACGTGCTAACATCATGCTAAATTTGCATATTTGCTGAAGAAACACAAAATAATCAAATTTTACAGTTTTGGTGTCTGTTGCCCACTGACATGTGGGCAACAGATGTTGGCTTAACTGGTTGGAATTTGGGGGTTAAATCACCAAAAATTATTCCCGGGCGCGGCCACCGCTGATGCTCACTGCTCCCCTCACCTCCCAGGGGGTGATCAAGGGGATGGGTCAAATGCAGAGGACACATTTCGCAACACCTAGTGTGTGTGTGTGACAGTCATTGGTACTTTAACTTTAACTTACTGTGGCTTTTGTTTTAAGATGTGTAGCGAAGCCTTCTTTTCAAGGGGGGAAAGATGATTTTTTTCCCCTCTCATGAAGCAACACGATTGAGGTACATTATATGACATTATCAGTAGGGATGTCTGATAATCGGCCGATAAATGCTTTAAAAATGTAATATCGGAAATTATCGGTATCGGTTTCAAAATTATCGGTATTGGTTTCTAAAAGTAAACTGTATGACTTTTTAAAAGGCCGCTGTGTACACGGACGTAGGGAGAAGTACAGAGCGCCAATAAACCTTAAAGGCACTGCCTTTGCGTGCCAGCCCAATCACATAATATCTACGGCTTTTCACACACACACGTGAATGCAAGGCATACTTGGTCAACAGCCATACAGGTCACACTGAGGGTTGCCGTATAAACAACTTTAACTCTGTTACAAATATGCGCCACACTGTGAACCCACACCAAACAAGAATGACAAACACATTTCGGGAGAACATCCGCACCGTAACACAACATAAACACAACAGAACAAATACCCAGAACCCCTTGCAGCACTAACTCTTCCGGGACGCTACAATATACACCCCCCGCTACCACCAAACCCCCCCTTTGTGAAAGTCAAAGTATAGTATTTCCCATAGTTGTAGTGGGTATCAGGATTATCTCAGGGAGAGCATGTCCCAAATTCCAAGCTGCTGTTTTGAGGCATGTTAAAAAAATAATGCACTTTGTGGCTTCAATAATAAATATGGCAGTGCCATGTTGGCATTTTTTTCCATAACTTGAGTTGATTTATTTTGGAAAACCTTGTTACATTGTTTAATGCATCCAGCGGGGCATCACAACAAAATTAGGCATAATAATGTGTTCATTCCACGACTTTATATATTGGTATAGGTTGATATCGGTATCAGTAATTAAGAGTTGGACAATATCGGAATATCGGATATCGGCAAAAAAGCCATTATCGGACATCTTTACGTATCAGATTATTATTCTGAGTGGAGTTTGTGTCCCAGGACTACTTGGCTGTGGCAGATCGACTGAACGATGAACTTCATGAATGATTGGCCGACTTTCTTGGAAGGTTTTTAACTCCAGTGCAGACAAGTGCACCAGGACCTTCATCCAGGTCCGGTGACCACAGATGAAGTGCTGGCTGTCCAGAGTCGGGACCCGGGGTGGACCGCTTGTCTGTGCATCAGTTGGGGACATCTCTGTGCTGCTGACCTGTCTCCGCTCGGGATGATCTCCTGCTGGCCCCACTATGGACTGGACTTTCACTATTATGTTAGATCCACTATGGACTGGACTCTCACACTATTATGTTAGATCCACTATGGACTGGACTTTCACTATTATGTTAGATCCACTATGGACTGGACTCTCACACTATTATGTTAGATCCACTATGGACTGGACTTTCACCATTATGTTGGATCCACGATGGACTGGACTTTCACACTATTATGTTAGATCCACTATGGACTGGACTCTCACACTATTATGTTAGATCCACTATGGACTGGACTTTCACTATTATGTTAGATCCACTATGGACTGGACTCTCACACTATTATGTTAGATCCACTATGGACTGGACTTTCACTATTATGTTGGATCCACTATGGACTGGACTTTCACTATTATGTTAGATCCACTATGGACTGGACTCTCACACTATTATGTTAGATCCACTATGGACTGGACTTTCACTATTATGTTAGATCCACTATGGACTGGACTCTCACACTATTATGTTAGATCCACTATGGACTGGACTCTCACTATTATGTTAGATCCACTATGGACTGGACTTTCACTATTATGTTAGATCCACTATGGACTGGACTCTCACACTATTATGTTAGATCCACTATGGACTGGACTCTCACACTATTATGTTAGATCCACTATGGACTGGACTTTCACTATTATGTTGGATCCACTATGGACTGGAGTTTCACTATTATGTTAGATACACTATGGACTGGACTCTCACACTATTATGTTAGATCCACTATGGACTGGACTTTCACTATTATGTTAGATCCACTATGGACTGGACATTCACTATTATGTTAGATCCACTATGGACTGGACTCTCACACTATTATGTTAGATCCACTATGGACTGGACTCTCACACTATTATGTTAGATCCACTATGGACTGGACTTTCACTATTATGTTAGATCCACTATGGACAGGACTCTCACACTATTATGTTAGATCCACTATGGACTGGACTTTCACTATTATGTTGGATCCACTATGGACTGGACTTTCACTATTATGTTAGATCCACTATGGACTGGACTCTCACACTATTATGTTAGATCCACTATGGACTGGACTTTCACTATTATGTTAGATCCACTATGGACTGGACTCTCACACTATTATGTTAGATCCACTATGGACTGGACTTTCACTATTATGTTAGATCCACTATGGACTGGACTTTCACTATTATGTTGGATCCACTATGGACTGGACTTTCACTATTATGTTAGATCCACTATGGACTGGACTCTCACACTATTATGTTAGATCCACTATGGACTGGACTCTCACTATTATGTTAGATCCACTATGGACTGGACTCTCACTATTATGTTAGATCCACTATGGACTGGACTTTCACTATTATGTTAGATCCACTATGGACTGGACTCTCACTATTATGTTAGATCCACTATGGACTGGACTCTCACACTATTATGTTAGATCCACTATGGACTGGACTCTCACTATTATGTTAGATCCACTATGGACTGGACTCTCACACTATTATGTTAGATCCACTATGGACTGGACTTTCACCATTATGTTGGATCCACTATGGACTGGACTTTCACTATTATGTTAGATCCACTATGGACTGGACTTTCACTATTATGTTAGATCCACTATGGACTGGACTCTCACACTATTATGTTAGATCCACTATGGACTGGACTTTCACTATTATGTTGGATCCACTATGGACTGGACTTTCACTATTATGTTAGATCCACTATGGACTGGACTCTCACACTATTATGTTAGATCCACTATGGACTGGACTTTCACTATTATGTTAGATCCACTATGGACTGGACTTTCACTATTATGTTGGATCCACTATGGACTGGACTTTCACTATTATGTTAGATCCACTATGGACTGGACTCTCACACTATTATGTTAGATCCACTATGGACTGGACTCTCACTATTATGTTAGATCCACTATGGACTGGACTTTCACTATTATGTTAGATCCACTATGGACTGGACTCTCACACTATTATGTTAGATCCACTATGGACTGGACTCTCACACTATTATGTTAGATCCACTATGGACTGGACTTTCACTATTATGTTGGATCCACTATGGACTGGACTTTCACTATTATGTTAGATCCACTATGGACTGGACTCTCACACTATTATGTTAGATCCACTATGGACTGGACTTTCACTATTATGTTAGATCCACTATGGACTGGACTCTCACACTATTATGTTAGATCCACTATGGACTGGACTTTCACTATTATGTTGGATCCACTATGGACTGGACATTCACTATTATGTTAGATCCACTATGGACTGGACTCCCACACTATTATGTTAGATCCACTATCGACTGGAGTTTCACTATTATGTTAGATCCACTATGGACTGGACTCTCACACTATTATGTTAGATCCACTATGGACTGGACTCTCACACTATTATGTTAGATCCACTATGGACTGGACTTTCACTATTATGTTAGATCCACTATGGACTGGACTCTCACACTATTATGTTAGATCCACTATGGACTGGACTTTCACTATTATGTTAGATCCACTATGGACTGGACTCTCACACTATTATGTTAGATCCACTATGGACTGGACTCTCACACTATTATGTTGGATCCACTATGGACTGGACTTTCACTATTATGTTAGATCCACTATGGACTGGACTCTCACACTATTATGTTAGATCAACTATGGACTGGACTCTCACTATTATGTTAGATCCACTATGGACTGGACTTTCACTATTATGTTAGATCCACTATGGACTGGACTCCAAAATAGTTTCTCTCTCTTTGATGAAATAACATTGGAGGAATTGTTAAAATGTGTAAATGGGACAAAACAAACAACATGTTTACTTGACCCAATTCCTGGGAAACTTATCAAGGAACTGTTTGTATTATTAGGTCCATCAGTGTTAAATATTATAAACTTATCACTTTCCTCTGGCACTGTTCCCCTAGCATTCAAAAAAGCGGTTATTCATCCTCTACTCAAAAGACCTAACCTCGATCCTGATCTCCTGGTAAACTACCGGCCGGTGTCCCACCTTCCGTTTATCTCGAAAATCCTCGAACAAATTGTTGCACAGCAGCTAAATGAACACTTAGTGACTAACAATCTCTGTGAACCTTTTCAATCCGGTTTCAGGGCAAATCACTCTACGGAGACAGCCCTCGCAAAAATGACTAATGATCTATTGCTAACGATGGATTCTGATGCGTCATCTATGTTGCTGCTTCTTGATCTTAGCGCCGCTTTCGATACTGTTGATCATAATATTTTATTAGAGCGTATCAAAACGCGTATTGGGATGACAGACTTAGCCTTGTCTTGGTTTAACTCTTATCTTACTGACAGGATGCAGTGTGTCTCCCATAACAATGTGACCTCGGACTATGTCAAGGTAACGTGCGGAGTTCCCCAGGGTTCGGTTCTTGGCCCTGCACTCTTTAGTATTTACATGCTGCCGCTAGGTGACATCATACGCAAGTACGGTGTTAGCTTTCACTGTTATGCGGATGACACCCAACTCTACATGCCCCTAAAGCTGACCAACACGCCGGATTGTAGTCAGCTGGAGGCGTGTCTTAATGAAATTAAACAATGGATGTCCGCTAACTTTTTGCAACTCAACGCTAAGAAAACGGAAATGCTGATTATCGGTCCTGCTCAACACCGACATCTATTTAATAATACCACCTTAACATTTGACAACCAAACAATTAAACAAGGCGACTCGGTAAAGAATCTGGGTATTATCTTCGACCCAACTCTCTCGTTTGAGTCACACATTAAGAGTGTTACTAAAACGGCCTTCTTTCATCTCCGTAATATCGCTAAAATTCGTCCCATTTTGTCCACAAGCGATGCTGAGATCATTATTCATGCGTTCGTTACATCTCGTCTCGATTACTGTAACGTTTTATTTTCTGGCCTCCCTATGTCTAGCATTAAAAGATTACAGATGGTACAAAATGCGGCTGCTAGACTTTTGACAAAAACAAGAAAGTTTGATCATATTACGCCTATACTGGCTCACTTGCACTGGCTTCCTGTGCACCTAAGATGCGACTTTAAGGTTTTACTCTCGATGGTTCCTGCTGGCCCCACTATGGACTGGACTTTCGCTGATGTGTTGGACTTTCACAATATTATGTCAGACCCACTCGACATTCATTGCTTTTCGGGGGGGGGGGGGGGGGGGGGGTTACCCACATATGCGGTCCTCTCCAAGGTTTCTCATAGTCATTCACATTGACGTCCCACTGGGGTGAGTTTTCCTTGCCCGTATGTGGGCTCTGTACCGAGGATGTCGTTGTGGCTTGTACAGCCCTTTGAGACACTTGTGATTTAGGGCTATATAAATAAACATTGATTGATTGATTGATTGACTCTCACACTATTATGTTGGATCCACTATGGACTGGACTTTCACTATTATGTTAGATCCACTATGGACTGGACTCTCACACTATTATGTTAGATCCACTATGGACTGGACTCTCACTATTATGTTAGATCCACTATGGACTGGACTTTCACTATTATGTTAGATCCACTATGGACTGGACTCTCACACTATTATGTTAGATCCACTATGGACTGGACTTTCACTATTATGTTAGATCCACTATGGACTGGACTCTCACACTATTATGTTAGATCCACTATGGACTGGACTCTCACACTATTATGTTAGATCCACTATGGACTGGACTTTCACTATTATGTTAGATCCACTATGGACTGGACTTTCACTATTATGTTAGATCCACTATGGACTGGACTCTCACACTATTATGTTAGATCCACTATGGACTGGACTTTCACACTATTATGTTAGATCCACTATGGACTGGACTCTCACACTATTATGTTAGATCCACTATGGACTGGACTCTCACACTATTATGTTATATCCACTATGGACTGGACTTTCACTATTATGTTGGATCCACTATGGACTGGACTTTCACTATTATGTTAGATCCACTATGGACTGGACTCTCACACTATTATGTTAGATCCACTATGGACTGGACTTTCACTATTATGTTAGATCCACTATGGACTGGACTCTCACTATTATGTTAGATCCACTATGGACTGGACTCTCACACTATTATGTTAGATCCACTATGGACTGGACTCTCACACTATTATGTTATATCCACTATGGACTGGACTTTCACTATTATGTTGGATCCACTATGGACTGGACTTTCACTATTATGTTAGATCCACTATGGACTGGACTCTCACACTATTATGTTAGATCCACTATGGACTGGACTTTCACTATTATGTTAGATCCATTATGGACTGGACTCTCACTATTATGTTAGATCCACTATGGACTGGACTCTCACACTATTATGTTAGATCCACTATGGACTGGACTCTCACACTATTATGTTAGATCCACTATGGACTGGACTTTCACTATTATGTTGGATCCACTATGGACTGGACTTTCACTATTATGTTAGATCCACTATGGACTGGACTCTCACACTATTATGTTAGATCCACTATGGACTGGACTCTCACTATTATGTTAGATCCACTATGGACTGGACTCTCACTATTATGTTAGATCCACTATGGACTGGACTTTCACTATTATGTTAGATCCACTATGGACTGGACTCTCACTATTATGTTAGATCCACTATGGACTGGACTCTCACACTATTATGTTAGATCCACTATGGACTGGACTCTCACACTATTATGTTATATCCACTATGGACTGGACTTTCACTATTATGTTGGATCCACTATGGACTGGACTTTCACTATTATGTTAGATCCACTATGGACTGGACTCTCACACTATTATGTTAGATCCACTATGGACTGGACTTTCACTATTATGTTAGATCCATTATGGACTGGACTCTCACTATTATGTTAGATCCACTATGGACTGGACTCTCACACTATTATGTTAGATCCACTATGGACTGGACTCTCACACTATTATGTTAGATCCACTATGGACTGGACTTTCACTATTATGTTGGATCCACTATGGACTGGACTTTCACTATTATGTTAGATCCACTATGGACTGGACTCTCACACTATTATGTTAGATCCACTATGGACTGGACTCTCACTATTATGTTAGATCCACTATGGACTGGACTCTCACTATTATGTTAGATCCACTATGGACTGGACTTTCACTATTATGTTAGATCCACTATGGACTGGACTCTCACTATTATGTTAGATCCACTATGGACTGGACTCTCACACTATTATGTTAGATCCACTATGGACTGGACTCTCACTATTATGTTAGATCCACTATGGACTGGACTCTCACACTATTATGTTAGATCCACTATGGACTGGACTTTCACCATTATGTTGGATCCACTATGGACTGGACTTTCACTATTATGTTAGATCCACTATGGACTGGACTTTCACTATTATGTTAGATCCACTATGGACTGGACTCTCACACTATTATGTTAGATCCACTATCGACTGGACTTTCACTATTATGTTGGATCCACTATGGACTGGACTTTCACTATTATGTTAGATCCACTATGGACTGGACTTTCACTATTATGTTGGATCCACTATGAACTGGACTCTCCCACTATTATGTTAGATCCACTATGGACTGGACTCTCACTATTATGTTAGATCCACTATGGACTGAACTCTCACACTATTATGTTAGATATAGTGGATCTAACATAATAGTGTCCACTATGGACTGAACTCTCACACTATTATGTTAGATATAGTGGATCTAACATAATAGTGTGAGAGTCCAGTCCATAGTGGATCTAACATAATAGTGTGAGAGTCCAGTCCATAGTGGATCCAACATAATAGTGAAAGTCCAGTCCATAGTGGATCTAACATAATAGTGAAAGTCCAGTCGATAGTGGATCTAACATAATAGTGTGAGAGTCCAGTCCATAGTGGATCAAACATAATAGTGGGAGAGTCCAGTTCATAGTGGATCTAATATAATAGTGTGAGAGTCCAGTTCATAGTGGATCTAATATAATAGTGTGAGAGTCCAGTCCATAGTGGATCTAACATAATAGTGAGAGTCCAGTCCATAGTGGATCTAACATAATAGTGAGAGTCCAGTCCATAGTGGATCTAACATAATAGTGAGAGTCCAGTCCATAGTGGGGCCAGCAGGAGACCATCCCGAGCGGAGATGGGTCAGCAGTGCAGAGATGTCCCCAACCGCTGCACAGGCGAGCGGTCCACCCCGGGTCCTGACTCTGGACTCTACTTCTTATTACGTGTCAACATCATGCCATCATAGTGCAGATCATCTTTTCATCGGCCACTTTATTGAAAGGCAAAGTATTCAGCAGGCTGGCTAATATTTAACGACTGTACACGAGGTCATCAATGTCAACACACTGTAAATATTTACTGTTGTATCAGTTCAGGTTCAGCGTTTTTCCTGAATTACATTGAAATATTTAGTGCTTTAAACAGATTTGCCGGGCTACATTGATCAATAACTGGTTTAAACAAAATTGAGGTGTGAAGTGAATTATATTATATATATTACATTTTAAGCAGTGTGGGTGGCACTGGGAGCAGGCGGGTCAAGGGTCTTGCCCAAGGACACAATGGCAGTGACTAGGATGGCGGAAGCGGGGATCGAACCTGGAACCCTCAAGTTGATGGCACGGCCGCTCTACCAACCGAGCTATAGGGTCCATATTGCAATAATGGCTGCCACGTGCAACAGTGAGTATGTCATGATCCCTGGCCCGGATCATGTTTTGGTTATGTTCTGTTAGTTTTGGACTCCCTTAGTTCCTGTTTTGTGCACTCCTGGGTTTATTTTGGTCACCATGGGGATTACTTGGGTTCACCTGCCTCTGGTTAGTGGTCCCACGCTCAGCTGCTGTCAACCACTAATCAGAGAGCTATTTTATTCACCTTGCTCGCCACGCTCAGTCTGGCGTCAGTGTTTGCTTCATGCCTTGTCTACGTAACATCTGTTTGCTACGTGCACCTGTTACGTGAGTTTTGCTACTCGGCAGAGTAACCGTGTAATACGCTTCCATATCAGTAGGTGGCAGCCGGTAGCTAATTGCTTTGTAGATGTCGGGAACGCGTCGTGGTGATGGTTTGTCGTGATCATAATATGCAGACGACAGCGGGAGGCAGGGTGCAGGTAAAAAGGTGTCTAATGCTTAAACCAAAAATAAACAAAAGGTGAGTGCCCCTAAGAAAAGGCATTGAAAGTTAGGGAAGGCTTTGCAGAACGAAACTAAAACTGAACTGGCTACAAAGTAAACAAAAACAGAATGCTGGACGACAGCAAAGACTTACTGTGGAGCAGAAACGGCGTCCACAAAGTACAAACCCCGTTTCCATATGAGTTGGGAAATTGTGTTAGATGTAAATATAAACGGAATACAATGATTTGCAAATCATTTTCAACCCATATTCAGTTGAATATGCTACAAAGACAACATATTTGATGTTCAAACTGATAAACATTTTTTTGTTGTTGCAAATAATCATTAACTTTAGAATTTGATGCCAGCAACACGTGACAAAGAAGTTGGGAAAGGTGGCAGTAAATACTGATAAAGTTGAGGAATGCTCATCAAACACTTATTTGGAACATCCCACAGGTGAACAGGCTAATTGGGAACAGGTGGGTGCCATGATTGGCTATAAAAGTAGATTCCATGAAATGCTCAGTCATTCACAAACAAGGATGGGGCGAGGGTCACCACATTGTCAACAAATGCCTGAGCAAATTGTTGAACAGTTTAAGAAAAACCTTTCTCAACCAGCTATTGCAAGGAAATTAGGGATTTCACCATCTACGCTCCGTAGTATCATCAAAGGGTTCAGAGAATCTGGAGAAATCACTGCACGTAAGCAGCTAAGCCCGTGACCTTCCATCCCTCAGGCTGTACTGCATCAACAAGCCACATCAGTGTGTAAAGGATATCACCACATTGGCTCAGGAACACTTCAGAAACCCACTGTCAGTAACTACAGTTGGTCGCTACATCTGTAAGTGCAAGTTAAAACTCTCCTATGCAAGGCGAAAACCGTTTATCAACAACACCCAGAAACGGCGTCGGCTTCGCTGGGCCTGAGCTCATCTAAGATGGACTGATACAAAGTGGAAAAGTGTTCTGTGGTCTGACGAGTCCACATTTCAAATTGTTTTTGGAAACTGTGGACGTCGTGTCCTCCGGACCAAAGAGGAAAAGAACCATCCGGATTGTTATAGGCGCAAAGTGTAAAAGGCAGCATGTGTGATGGTATGGGGGTGTATTAGTGCCCAAGACATGGGTAACTTACACATCTGTGAAGGCGCCATTAATGCTGAAAGGTACATACAGCTTTTGGAGCAACATATGTTGCCATCCAAGCAACGTTACCATGGACGCCCCTGCTTATTTCAGCAAGACAATGCCAAGCCACGTGTTACATCAACGTGGCTTCATAGTAAAAGAGTGCGGGTACTAGACTGGCCTGCCTGTAGTCCAGACCTGTCTCCCATTGAAAATGTGTGGCGCATTATGAAGCCTAAAATAGCACAAGGGAGACCCCCGGACTGTTGAACAACTTAAGCTGTACATCAAGCAAGAATGGGAAAGAATTCCACCCGAGAAGCTTCAAAAATGTTCCCAAACCTTTACTGAGTGTTGTTAAAAGGAAAGGCCATGTAACACAGTGGTGAACATGCCCTTTCCCAACTACATTGGCACGTGTTGCAGCCATGGAATTCTAAGTTAATTGTTATTTGCAAAAAAAAAAAAAAAGTTTATGAGTTTGAACATCAAATATGTTGTCTTTGTAGTGCATTCAACTGAATATGGGTTGAAAAGGATTTGCAAATCATTGTATTGCGTTTATATTTACATCTAACACAATTTCCCAACTCATATGGAAACGGGGTTTGTACATCCGAACATGACATGACAATCAACAATGTCCCCACAAAGAAGGATAAAAACAACTGAAATATTCTTGATTGCTAAAACAAAGTAGATGCGGGGAATATCGCTCAAAGGAAGACATGAAACTGCTACAGGAAAATACCAACAAAACAGGAAAAGCCACCAAAATAGGAGCGCAAGACAAGAAGTAAAACACTACACACAGGAAAACAGCAAAAAAGTCCAAATAAGTCAGGGTGTGATGTGACAGGTGGTGACAGTACACCTACTTTGAGACAAGAGCTATAGTGATGCATGCTTGGTTATGCTTTAAAGTCATATCCAACAATTGCGACAAGGACTTTTTATTGTCTACCGAGTTTCATTTTTTAATGATTTCTGCTGGTGGTGTGCCTCCGCATTTTTTCAATGAAAGAAATGCGCCTCGGCTCAAAAAAGGTTGAAAAACACTGACGTGGCAGACCGCTCTGAATGACCACGCCAGATGGTGTGGAATTATGTGGCATGCCAGGTTAAAATTGCGGGACGGGCCACGTTAAAATTAAGTAGCGGTCCAAAATAAAATGATACCTTTGAGCCATAAAGTCCAATATTATACTGTATGCCTTTTGGAACTGACTACTCATACAAAAAAAAAAAGATGTGTTTATGTACAGAAAAATGTGATATTGGTGACAAAGTAAATATTGGACATGCTTTTTAAACATCATAGTTAGGTGCTTTAAATCACTGGTGTCAAACTTAAGGCCTGGGGGCCAAATCTGGCCCGCCACATTATTATATGTGGCCTGCGAAAGCCTGGAAATAATATACGTTAATAAAATGCTTTTATATTAATTTCCCTTTTGACATTAAAACTCATGTATTGCATGCAATTGCATATCTTTTAAAATTCAATAGTATCAAAATGAAAATATTATATTATCATGTATTCCAAAAATATTTTTTGTTAAAATAAACATAAATACTGTACTTAAATATCTGCAATACATATGATTTAAAAAAAAAAATCAATCAAATTGTAGACTGCAAAATTGACAATAGATTTTATGAGTTTTTTACCGTAAAATCAACTTTGGTACCGTTTTATTCTATATACAATAAGACACTAAAAAAAATGTTTTACAGCTAAAAACAGTGGTATCGTTTTTCCATTTCATTCCATTTATTCCATTTTTTTATATGCTGTAAAATACCCACTGGTTTTACTGTAAAATTCTGGTGACTGAGCTGCCAATTTTTAAAATAAATGTTAAGATTTTTTTTTGCAGCTTATTAAACAATATATATTGTTAATGCAGGGGTGTCCAAACTTTTTCCACTGAGGGCCGCATTCTGAAAAATCAAAGCAAGCGGGGGCCATTTTGATATTTATTTTAAAAACCAATACAATATATGTATAAAAAATATACATTTAGGCCTCCACTCAGGCTTGATTCCGGGGACCCCAAAGGTTTTTGGTCAAAAAAATATTAAAAATGTGGCATTATTCAGTATTATTATATTTATTATTATTCAAGTTTTAAATCTCTAGATCAACATTAGGTCTATCTGTCAATATAACACTTTTAAAGATTTAAGTTGTATGCTCTTTTTGTCAAGGAAAACCCTGTTTTTTTATGGAAAAAATACAAAATATGCAATATTTTAACACAATAACATTTTTAAGTGGAATATTTGAGATTATATAATAATTGGAGCCTTAAAAAGGTCAATAACTCATAACAACATTGATTTTAATTCATTATTATTTTTTGAGCAATGACACTTAAAAACAAATCACACTAAAATTATTGGGGATCCAAATAATTACAGTGTTAAAAAATGAATTCAATTTTTTTTTTACTGTTTACTTTTAACACAATAATCTCGAGATCAACTTCAGATCTATCCGTCAAGTATACGTTTTATTGTTGTTTATGTTTTTCGTTTGTTCGTTTTAGGCCCTTCTTTATAAAAAAAAATCTCAGTTTTTTATATCCACTGTGGCAGCTTTGTGTTATTAGAGCAGGGGTCACCAACGCGGTGCCCGCGGGCACCAGGTAGCCCGTAAGGACCAGATGAGTAGCCCGCTGGCCTGTTCTAAAAATAGCTCAAATAGCAGCACTTACCAGTGAGCTGCCTCTATTTTTAAAATTGTATTTATTTACTAGCAAGCTGGTCTCGCTTTGCTCGACATTTTTAATTCTAAGAGAGACAAAACTCAAATAGAATTTGAAAATCCAAGAAAATATTTTAAAGACTTGGTCTTCACTTAAGTTAAGTTAAGTTAAAGTACTAATGACTGTCACACACACACTAGGTGTGGTGAAATTTGTCCTCTGCATTTGACCCATCCCCTTGTTCACCCCCTGGGAGGTGAGGGGAGCAGTGGGCAGCAGCGGTGCCACGCCCGGGAATCATTTTTGGTGATTTAACCCCCAATTCCAACCCTTGATGCTGAGTGCCAAGCAGGGAGGTGATGGGTTCCATTTTTATAGTCTTTGGTATGACTCGGCCGGGGTTTGAACTCACGACCTACCGATCTCAGGGCGGACACTCTAACCACTAGGCCACTGAGTAGGTTAAATAAATAAATTCATTAATTTTTTTACTTTGCTTCTTATAACTTTCAGACAGACAGTTTTAGAGAAAAAATACAACCTTAAAAATGATTTTAGGATTTTTAAACACATATACCTTTTTACCTTTTAAATTCTTTCCTCTTCTTTCCTGACAATTTAAATCAATGTTCAAGTAAATGTATTTTTTTTATTGTAAAGAATAATAAATACGTTTTAATTTAATTCTTCATTTTAGCTTCTGTTTTTTCGACAATTTGTTATATATTCTAACAAAGTGTAGATTGGATTTTAACCTATTTCAAACATGTCATCAAAATTCTAAAATTAATCTTAATCAGGAAAAATTACTAATGATGTTCCATAAATGATTTTTTAAATTTTTTCAAAAAGATTCGAATTAGCAAGTTTTTCTCTTCTTTTTTTCGGTTGAATTTTGAATTTTAAAGAGTCGAAATTGAAGATAAACTATGTTTCAAAATTTAATAGTCATTTTTTTCGTGTTTTCTCCTCTTTTAAACCGTTCAATTAAGTTTAAATATCATTAACTATTAATAATAACATAGAGTTAAAGGTAAATTGAGCAAATTGGCTATTTCTGGCAATTTATTTAAGTGTGTATCAAACTGGTAGCCCTTCGCATTAATCAGTACCCAAGAGGTAGCTCTTGGTTTTGAAAAGGTTGGTGACCCCTGTATTAGAGTATACATTGCGACATTTTCTTGTTACATTTCACCTGTTTGCTCTTTTATACCACTTATCATGTTTTTAATTGTTTTCAATCGTATTTTTAAAATGTGCCGTGGGGCCGCTTAAAAAACGACCTGCGGGCCACAAATGGCCCCCGGGCCGCACTTTGGACACCCCTGTGTTAATGTATTATATATATATATATATATACATGTATGTTATTCATTGTTAAAATCGGCCCTCTGAGGGCAACCATAACTGCGATGTGGCCCTCAATGAAAACGTGTTTGACACCCCTTCTTTAAATGATGAGCAGATCTTTCTACACCACTTAAGTGACCAAAGTCAAGCATCCATTTGAGCTGTTTTACTGCTCAACTTCATCATCACAGTTCCACCACGCTCCAAAATAAAACAAGTATAATAATAAGTTGAATTTATATCATCAGATGCACATAAATAAAAAAATAAAAACGTATCCCGAATGCAGCTGAGATAGGCTACAGCACCCCCCCGCGACCCCGTAACGGACAAGTGGTAGGAAATGGACATTTGTTTGCATGGCAAAAATTCTAAAACGTCATCAAAAACATTTTACTATGAGCTTACCTTTCATGATGCTGCACCAATGCCAGGATGGAAGCGACAATGAGGGCCTGTGGTCAAGTGTCACTATGCGACCTGCATTGAGGGGCTGGCAGCCTGAAATGAGCTCTCCAAAGACCCCAACCCCCCTTTTCTCCCAGTGCTAAACCCCCCTCCACCCGTCCAGTTCAGCCCACCCCCACTCTGCCGGTTCATCCACTGCCGCAGCACACTGGAGGTCTGTGCATGTCTCAGTGTGGTGCACTGATTGCGTAACTTTTGGACATACAAACACACAAACAAAACCAGCTTGATTTAACAATACGGAGAAATCTGCAGGATTGTCTTCTTAGAAATCATTTAAAAACAATTGGGATTCACGAAAGATTCCTTAAAGTGTGCATGAATGTTTGCACCTGTGCCCGTGACCTAACCGTGGGCCAGTGGGGTGCTGTATTGTCCCCTTTTTGACACATCGGATTAAAGAGAAGTTATAATACCTAAGAGTAATAATAATAAAAATGGAGACAAAAAAACGGGGAACTGCAGAGTTAAATACGACCACATTGTTGACATGCCAGGCTTATGCCCTTATTAGGGGCATTGAAGGGTGTTTACTTATGCTAATGAGGACCCGCAAGGCCACACCCACATTTCGAGACAAGGCGGAAAAATGACCGATGCAAACGAGTCAGCAAGTTACCAACAGTCAAGAATCTTACTTTTCTTAAGGCATCCGCACACTTAAAGGAGCCATATGTAAGAATCTGGCCAGAAATGGTACTGCAATCGCGGTCAAAATTCTGTAGTCCCCTACCCCTCTCTCCCTGACTGAGGTTACGCAGCCGAATCCAGCTGGATCGACTGGGCTACGCCAAGGAACTTCAAATGGCAAGCGACGAGACCTACGCTGCAGGACTGACGTGTGGTTATTGTCAGTACTATCAGAAAACAAAGACTAAAACCAACTACAACCAACTCTAGCAATGGTTATACTGGTGGAAATAAGTAGAGCCTGCTTAGCAGCCTAATGTACGCCCAAAATGAAAGAGGAGACATTTTACCAAGGTATGCCTATAGGCTACTGTTTCAAACCTTTCAGATTGCCATATAACTTGGTAGATGTAGTCCACAATATGCAAACACCAATGAGGAATTCTTTAATCATGTGATTTGGCTGCCTAAATACCTTTCACATTGCCATGATGACTAATGTTGGAACCCATTTCCTCAGCGTATCAGCATATTGAGAAGGAAATAGGCACTGACACTACCCATACCGCATATCTTTTATTTGTACTAAATATATGTTGCCCTGTCAGTTGGATGACACATCGACATGCAGGCTAACTAGCATATATTTCCCCCGTTAGCATATATGTTGATATGTCATTGACCGAGCTAGCATGCTAACATTGGTTGCAGAAACATACTATCTTTGTTAGACAAGATCATAGACTGTATTGGACAATATAGTTGACATACCAAATGTCTATTTCCATTTATTACAAGTAATTAGAGAATGTAAATGCCTGACTTACCTATAAAGGAGGAAACTAGCAAGTTTGGCTTTAGATGAAAAAAATCTTCTCCGCCTTCAATGGTCTCCATCTTTCAATACAAATCCTGGATTTGTTCCTGGCTTTGTCATGAATAAGTTGAGAATGGTAACTTTTAGATGGACTTAAGGTCTGACATGTTTAGTAACTTTACCAGTGGCAGTAGCTAGACCAGGAGTCGGCAACCCAAAATGTTGAAAGAGCCATATTGGACCAAAAATACAAAAACAAATCTGTCTGGAGCCGCAAAAAATTAAAAGCCATATTACATACAGATAGTGTGTCATGAGATATAAATTGAATTAAGAGGACTTAAAGGAAACTAAATGACCTCAAATATACCTACTAATGAGGCATAATGATGCAATATGTACATATAGCTAGCCTAAATAGCATGTTAGCATCGGTTAGCTTGCAGTCATGCAGTGACCAAATATGTCTGATTAGCACTCCACACAAGTCAATAACATCAACAAAACTCACCTTTCATGCACAACCTTAAAAGTTTGGTGGACAAAATGAGACAGAAAAAGAAGTGGCATAAAACACGTCCTAGAAAGTCGGAGATAGTTATACATGTAAACAAACTACGGTGAGTTCAAGGACCGCCAAAATTAGTAGGACAAAACGGCTCTCGACAAATACTCGAATCAGTGAAGCATGTTTAATATAAACAGTGTGCTTTATAACAATTAGGGAGGTTTGTGTCATGTTTGTCTTCCAACAGAAAACCATTTTAAAACCCTCCCCTCATCTTTTTCCATTTTTCATACATTTTTGAAAAAGCTCCAGAGAGCCACTAGGGCGGCGCTAAAGAGCCGCATGCGGCTCTAGAGCCGCGGGTTGCTGACCCCTGAGCTAGACCAAGATGGCGGTGTGTACCTGGCAACCTGGATGTGACACACTCACGGACATTCTAATTGGTCAAACGGTGGAGGGCGGGGCATCGAAATGAAAACAATAACAAGATTTCGGGGCTGTAATACTAATTTTGTAATGAGCATATCCCGGCTGGACTACTGTTAGCAGTTATAGAGGTATTGGAAAGGAAGATGATTTATTAATGCCTTTTGATGTATCAGGGTTATTTTTAATGATGACTTGACAAAGTTATTACATATGGCTCCTTTAAGACTAAAATAGCAATGTATTTTTAGATTGAAGTCGTTATAATGACGGCATTTAAATTACACAAGTGTAGACTCCAACAAATACTTATTTTGGTCAATCATGGGATTTAACGGTCACATTTCATAGAATTTCTCAACAATTTCAAAGAGTCGTGTTTTGGAAGATTGTTGTCTAAAACATATCGTTGACGCTGAAATTTAGAGCATCCAAAAGTGCTTTTAGTACGCTTCACAGGGAACTTGTCCATTGCAGTGTTTCTGAACCGTTGCCGGGCCACGAGTGCCACCTGGTGGCACTCTCAGCTGTAGTCTGTACGGGACGCAGTGCTACTCGGTTGTAATACAATTTCCCACCACTTGTGGCAGTAATGACAATCTTGAACACACAGAAGAATTCAGGAGCCAAAGTCATAGAAAAGTTTCTTAAAGGCCTACTGAAAGCCACTACTAGCGACCACGCAGTCTGATAGTTTATATATCAATGATGAAATCTTAACATTGCAACACATGCCAATACGGCCGGGTTAACTTATAAAGTGACATTTTAAATTTCCCGCTAAACTTCCGGTTGAAAACGTCTATGTATGATGACGTATGCACGTGACGTCAATAGTTAAACGGAAGTATTCGGACACATTGTATCCAATACAAAAAGCTCTGTTTTCATCTCAAAATTCCACAGTATTCTGGACATCTGTGTTGGTGAATCTTTTGCAATTTGTTTAATGAACAATGAAGACTGCAAAGAAGAAAGTTGTAGGTGGGATCGGTGTATTAGTGGCGGACTACAGCAACACAACCAGGAGGACTTTGAGATGGATAGCAGACGCGCTAGCCGCCGACCTCACCTTGACTTCCTCCGTCTCCGGGCCGCCGACCGCATCTATGATCGTCGCTCCGTCAATCGCTGGAACGCAGGTGAGCACGGGTGTTGATGAGCAGATGAGGGCTGGCTGGCGTAAGTGGATAGCTAATGTTTTTAGCATAGCTCTGTGAGGTCCCGTTGCTAAGTTAGCTTCAATGGCGTCGTTAGCAACAGCATTGTTAAGCTTCGCCAGGCTGGAAAGCATTAACCGTGTAGTTACATGTCCATGGTTTAATAGTATTGTTGATTTTCTGTCTATCCTTCCAGTCAGGGGTTTATTTCTTTTGTTTTGTATCTGCATTTAAGCCCGATGTGCTATCACGTTAGCTCCGTAGCTAAAGTGCTTCGCCGATGTATTGTCGTGGAGATAAAAGTCACTGTGAATGTCCATTTCGCGTCCTCGGATGTAGTATCCGAGGTGGTTTAAAATACAAATCCGGGATCCACAATAGAAAAAGGAGAAAGTGTGGAATCCAATGAACCCTTGTACCTAAGTTACGGTCAGAGCGAAAAAAGATACGTCCTTCACTGCACTCTAGTCCTTCACTCTCACGTTCCTCATCCATGAATCTTTCATCCTGGCTCAAATTGTCGCTTTCTCGGTCCGAATTGCTCTCGCTGCTGGTGTAAACAATGGGGAAATGTGAGGAGCCTTTCAACCTGTGACGTCACGCTACTTCCGGTACAGGCAAGGCTTTTTTTATCAGCGACCAAAAGTTGCGAACTTTATCGTCGATGTTCTCTACTAAATCCTTTCAGCAAAAATATGGCAATATCGCGAAATGATCAAGTATGACACATAGAATGGATCTGCTATCCCCGTTTGAATAAAACAATTTCATTTCAGTAGGCCTTTAAGTGCAAAAAATATGACTAAAGTGGTGAAGCTGTATTTGAAATTGTATTGCCAGATTAGTTAAGAAACATGTTCATTATCAATTTAGTTGACTTATTTTAGCACAACATAATCGTATGTAAATTTATGTTTTGCCAGTTATTTATGAGTCCCTTCTTATGCAGTATATTTTGTTAATACTTTTTTTCTTCTTCTTTTAAGCCTAAGGTTTACGCGTTAAATAAATAATAATCACTGTGATTAACACATGCTTTTGTGGGAAGAGAAAAAAAAAAAATTCAGTCTAAGCCTGGGACCCTGTAGAGGGGGTCCAGACTGAGGCCAAGGGGAAAAAAACCTCATAGCCCTAGCACACATAAACATGTGTGTAAGAGGGAAACATCAAAGAACACAAAGGACATTAAAGACATTAAAAGAGCAGAGCTGATGCAACCAACCACTTCTACACACAGCCGCAAAAGTAAAACAACCACAACAAAAGAAACATATACACTGTGGTGGTCTCTGAGGTGTTCCACGCCATCGTCTTCAGGGGTGGGGGGACCATGACCAGAAACAGGAGCAGACCCAACAAAGCAACCAAGAGAGCCGACTCCACCCTTGGCCACCCACTAACTCTCGTCCAGTGTCCAGTCCGCATGGATGAGCGAGGATGCGTCCAAGGAGACCGAGGTGTCAGACACCTGCTCATTCAGCCAAGACACCGTGAAGCTTGTCCATCCCGGCGCTCAGTGCTAGCTCCGCAGCCCGGTCTCTTCATCCACATCTCCTCCAGTCTCTCCAAACGGACTCTGGTGTGGCAGAGACCCAGCAGCTGGTCTCTGTGGCCAAAAGGCTCCCGGGAGGCAGATCCAGAAGTCCATGAAAAAGCACCGCAGAAGTCACGAAAGTGCCATCCCTTGTCACACAGTCCCAAAGGGTCCCCAACCAAAAGGCAAAAAAATTTTTTTTTTTATATAATAACACATGAAAATAAAATACGTTTTAATATTTCTCTTTTGGTCTATGCTTTCTATGTGATTTTTGTGTGCTTCCTGTTCATTTTGATCATTTTCATGGTCAAAATCGCGGAAACTCCGTGTTTCCTGATGGAAACAACAATGCCGACGAGAAGTGAGGCAGACGCAGGTGGTGCCTCCATGGCTACAAGCAAAGCTTGTTGCCAGGGGAAAAGGCAGGCCATGAGGCAGCAAGTACCTCTGCCTCAAAGTAAGGGGCGATATATTGTCAACTTGCAGTTCAAAAGTTCATGAACTGCCAACACAGATTAACCCTTAAAGGCCTACTGAAAGCCACTACTACCGACCACGCAGTCTGATAGTTTATATATCAATGATGAAATCTTAACATTGCAACACATGCCAATACGGCCGGGTTAACTTATAAAGTGACTTTTAAAATTTCCCGGGGAACTTCCGGTTCAAAACGCCTTTGAGGATGACGTATGCGCGTGACGTAGCCAGTAGAACAGAGGTATGGCTCCCCCATTGAAGCCAATACGAAATAGCTGTTTTCATCTCATTATTCCACAGTATTCTGGACATCTGTGTTGGTGAATCTGTTGCAATTTGTTCATTGCATTATGGAGAAAGAAGCTGAGCAAGCAAAGAAGAAAGTCGGTGCGAAGCGGAGTATTTTGCGAGGGAAGTCAGCAACACAACACAGTCGGTGTTTCATTGTTTACATTCCCGAAAGATGCAGTCAAGATCGAAGAACTCGGACAACAGAGACTCTTACCAGGAGGACTTTGACTTCGTTAACAGACGCAGATGCGATACCGTAAGTACGCTTCCAAACATTTGATCGCTTGCTATAACTAGCTTGAGCTAGTAGCTAGTAGCTAGGAGCTAGCATAACAAACACTTAGGTGTTTGTTATGCGGGACTAATTTGTGGCATATTAAATACAAGCCTGGTTGTGTTGTGGCTAATAGAGTATATATATGTCTTGTGTTTATTTACTGTTGTAGTCATTCCCAGCTGAATATCAGGTCCCACCCGCACGCTTCCAAACATTTGATTGCTTGCCCGTACGTGCGTGTCATGTACGTAACTTTGGTTAAATATATAAGCTTTATGAACCTTGGGTTAGGTGAACGGTTCTTTGGGCTAAGTGAGTGTGTGTGTTGTGCAGGTGTTTGAATTGTATTGGCGGGTTATATATACGGGATCCCGTCCATATTACCCGCTCGAGCTATAACTAGCTCGAGCTAGTAGCTAGTAGCTAGGAGCTAGCATAACAAACACCTAGGTGTTTTTATGCAGGATTAATTTGTGGCATATTAAATATAAGCCTGGTTGTGTTGTGGCTAATAGAGTATATATATGTCTTGTGTTTATTTACTGTTGTAGTCATTCCCAGCTGAATATCAGGTCACCCCCGGCTCTCACAGCATCTTCCCTATCTGAATCGCTTCCACTCCACACTAGTCCTTCACTTGCACTTTCCTCATCCACAAATCTTTCTTCATCCTCGCTCAAATTAATGGGGAAATTGTCGCTTTCTCGGTCCGAATCTCTCTCACTTCATGCGGCCATCATTGTAAACAATAGGGAACTTTGCGTATATGTTCAATTGACTACGTCACGCTACTTCCGGTAGGGGCAAGCCTTTTTTTTAATCAGATACCAAAAGTTGCGATCTTTGTCGTCGTTGTTCTATACTAAATCCCAGAGGTGGGACCAAGTCATTGCTTTGCAAGTCACAAGTAAGTCTCAAGTCTTTGCCCTCAAGTCTCGAGTCAAGTCCCGAGTCAAGACAGGCAAGTCCCGAGTCAAGTCCAAAGTCAAGACTGGAAAGTCTCAAGTCAAGTCACAAGTCCTGCATTTTGAGTTTCGAGTCCTTTCAAGTCCTTTTAACCACAGACTAATATTTTTACACAGATTGTGTATGCTTTTAAAACGCTGTATTTATTTATTAAAACAAGTGCATTTGAAATAGCAGGAAAAAAAATAGTACTGACATTGCAATTCATAATAGCACTATTAACCAGTCATTTTAATAGTTTAAACATTTTTAAACATTTAACTCATTCCTTTACAGAATAAACACATTTGCAAAAACAAGTGCAACTGTACTTGTTTGTACAAAAGTGTTAACATTGTATTTCCATGGCATATTGCATTGTAACTAGTTCCACAGCAGTTTCTATTCTGTTCTTACCTTATCTCATTGATCTCATCTCATACTGTATGTGTGTTTATGTGTGCGTACACATGAAAAACATAACAAATACATGAACATAACAATGGACAGAGTTTTACTTTTTAGATGTCAGGGACCTATGCAATATGTACACATATTCTTAATATAGTATACATTTTAACTGACCTTTATTTGACCATGTTTGTCTTTTTGTAGGTGGCTAAAATATGCGGTGCTGCTGACCGCCGTCTAACGTTATGTTACTGTGTGTGATACATTGACTAACGTAACGTTATATGTAGTTACCTCATGCAACCCTGCTTAAAAAAATCACTTGACAAAAAGTATGAATAAGGAAGCAAACTGCAGTGGACGCAACATATTGCTGTGTTTGAAATGATGTTATAACCATAGACATCTTATAAGTAGACGCAGTATTGGTTGCTGTGACGCGAGCAAATTGCATCTTGAAGTGGTGATGAGGAGCCGGCGAGCAGCCTAAACTGACAGTTGACAGGTAGAAAACAAAGATGCCGGGCTGGTGTTCAGCGTTTTCCTGCTCAAATGAGCGGACTGTTGAAAATAGGAATCGGGGGATTACTTTTCACAAGTAAGATTTAACATTAATGTACTTTTGGTTGTATTTTATGAAAATAACATTACCACAGAGTTAAGAAGGAGCAAAGATCTTCAATATTTGTATGTGAAAATCACAAACAAATCTTCTGGGGGAGGATGACGCCCCTACAGGGGTTTGGTTTACAAACTTTCAGCCCCACCTAAAACAAAATTCACCAGCCGCCACTGATTATGATGCATTCTCATTTTAGGCAAAATATAAGACAATACTTTCTTAACAGTATAATTGTAACCAGGAATAAGTCTTCAAGTAACAATATTCAAATACTAACATTGTTGGGTAAGACAGCATTTGGTTTTATTCTGAATCCAGTGAAACAGATTGGTGGTTTTAGCTGATATAAAGACTTTCAGGTGTTTATATATGTTTAAGTATTTGGCAGACGCTTTTATCCAAAGCGACATACATAAAAAATACATATATAACAATCACTGTAAACATTATCATTTAAGGGAAGAATGTAATACAAAATATCAATACAAAGTGTCAAGACAGAATAAACTCTCTGCTGCTGCAGCAACAGAGATACGGTCTATAAGATATATAGATATCTAATGTATTCATACATTGTTTATGTAGGATATAGGCATGTATATATAACGTAATTATATTGTTTCTTCAACTTAAAAATAGCTGACCGTTTTTTTCCCCCTTCTCTGGGCTTATATTCCCAGTTTTGATCTCGGACGTCTGGTCACTTATAGCATATACGAATATTCTATTACTGTTAAGCAAACTATGAATAATAAAACATGTGTCTGTTATCATAGCTACACGTATGACAAAAAAGCGCGTGAAAATGAGTGGTATTCAGTGAGGTAAAATGAATTAAATGCGCTGACAGTTCATTGCTCCTGCCAAATGAATTGCACTGAGTGGAGCGGATCACCACTCCAAGATGGCGGCCCCGTGTCTCGTTTGCGCCAGTAAGCAGTAGCGCTCGATGCTGCGTCTACTTATAAGATGTCTATGGTTATGACGTTAGCAGTGAGTTTACAGCCTCACTGATTTAACTACACAGCAAATAAAAGTTACTTAGCCAATAAACGTTAGCTTACATTCAAAACTTACCCTTCTTTGTGCAACTTCAAATGTCGAACGAAGTTGGAAGTTGTTGCGTCTCCGTCTGTAATATTCGAACTGCGTGATTTGCATACAGCAATTCGTTTTTTGTTGACCAAGTCGTAGTTTTTATACCCGAACGAAACCAACTTTGGTATAAATCTTTCTCACTGGCGCATTGTTTGACAACTCATGTTCATTGGTTGTCCTGCAATTTGATTGGCTGAATGCTGTGTGATGAAAACAATGTAGATCTAATTTGATTGGCTGTTGTACTGAGAGCACACACGCTGACACGCAGCACACACGCTGATAGACGGACACGTACAAAATGAAAGCTACGGAGCGCTCCCAAATAACTTTTTAAACTTTAGGTTTTGGGGAAAGTAGCAAGTCATGTCAAGTCAAAAGGCTCAAGTCCAAGTGAAGTCACAAGTCATTGATGTTAAAGTCTAAGTCGAGTTGCAAGTCTCTTTACATTTTGTCAAGTCGAGTCTAAAGTCATCAAATTCATGACTCGAGTCTGACTCGAGTCCAAGTCATGTGACTCGAGTCCACACCTCTGCTAAATCCTTTCTGCAAAAATATGGCAATATCGCGAAACGATCAAGTATGACACATAGAATAGATCTGCTATCCCCGTTTAGATAAAAAAAATTCATTTCAGTAGGCCTTTAAGCAGTAGAAGAAGAAAACAGACAACAACTGCTACACTTCCCGCAAACTGTGACGCTTTTCCGCCCTAAAACAGGAGGATTTGATTTCTAAAATAAGGAATTTTTCAAGACTGGACTTGCAATGACAGCAAGAATGTGACGATCGGTCACTTCATTTCTGTTTGTTTCCTTGTTTTTGTATTTACTTCCTATCAGTGCTCTTATTTTGGTTTCCACTTCCTGCTTGTTCTGCTGAGCACTGTTTGTTCACACACCTGCTGTTGATTGGCAACTGGTCCACACCTGCGGCCAATCAACATGTATCTTATTTATGCTTTGTTTGGAACCTTTGTATGCAAGACTGCTTCATTTTTCTGTTGAATGAGATTAAAACTCATCTTACCTCCTCTTCGCTCTCCTGGTTCCTGCATCTTGGGGTCACAAAAACGGCAGCCATGCGAGTACCGAACAAAGAAGTCATGAATACTGGGAGACCAACGCCAGAGCTGCCAGATTTGATTCAAAGGTGTGTGGTCCGAGGACAGAAAATAACGCCTTCAATTGGTGTACTGGAAAATAATAGCTTTGTGGCTGTGCTACAAAAAAAAACATCTTTATTGCTTTCCCTGCCTTTTTATCCTCAACGAGGGACCGTGTTTGGACCCAAATGGGATATACTGATCTGAAAAACCTGCCAAGAAGCCTCGAAAAACATTCAAGGTCAGATTTCTTTGAAAACGTTTGGAATATCACGCATGTATCTGGCTCTAAATGAACAAAGGAGACTAAATATCAGCATCCACAATGCCAATGTAAAGAAAAATCGTGAGATATTAAAATACATGATAAACACCACTTGCTTTTTGGGGGAACAGGAGCACTTATCTCAATTGAGAAAGAGAGACCTTTAAAACTCAAAGAAAAGAGAAAAAGGACAACAAAGTCATAGAGATCTTCGTCCAGAAGGAAAGGCGAGTGGACTTCATTTACAAGTAAAGGTGAGATATACTGTCTAGTTCAGAGGTCCCCAAACTACGACCCGCCAGCGTCCAAAATACGGCCCGCGGGAAGTGCCAAGTTATGATAAATGATAATAAATGATAAATGGGTTATACTTGTATAGCGCTTTTCTACCTTCAAGGTACTCAAAGCGCTTTGACAGTATTTCCACATTCACCCATTCACACACACATTCACACACTGATGGCGGGAGCTGCCATGCAAGGCGCTAACCAGCAGCCATCAGGAGCAAGGGTGAAGTGTCTTGCCCAAGGACACAACGGACGTGACTAGGATGGTAGAAGGTGGGGATTGAACCCCAGTAACCAGCAACCCTCCGATTGCTGGCACAGCCACTCTACCAACTTCGCCACGTTTTTAAAGTATTTTTTTAAATTATTATTTTTCAAAATCGGTCCTTTTTAATCCATTTTCCTCCACTTGTTACTCTCGGTGTCTCCTCGCTGCTCAGGCATATCATATTGTCTAAAAATGCATTTTTCCCATCAATAACGTGACATCATTGCGCTCTATTAGTGCGCAAGGAATATATATATATATATATATATATATATATATATATATATATATATATATATATATATATATATATATATATATATATATATATACACAAACCCCGTTTCCATATGAGTTGGGAAATTGTGTTAGATGTAAATATAAACGGAATACAATGATTTGCAAATCATTTTCAAGCCATATTCAGTTGAATATGCTACAAAGACAACATATTTGATGTTCAAACTGATAAACATTTTTTTTTTTGCAAATTATCATTAACTTTACAATTTGATGCCAGCAACACGTGACAAAGAAGTTGGGAAAGGTGGCAATAAATACTGATAAAGTTGAGGAATGCTCATCAAACACTTATTTGAAACATCCCACAGGTGAACAGGCAAATTGGGAACAGGTGGGTGCCATGATTGGGTATAAAAGTAGATTCCATGAAATGCTCAGTCATTCACAAACAAGGATGGGCCGAGGGTCACCACTTTGTCAACAAATGCGTGAGCAAATGGTTGAACAGTTTAAGAAAAAACTTTCTCAAGCAGCTATTGCAAGGAATTTAGGGATTTCACCATCTACGCTCCGTAATATCATCAAAGGGTTCAGAGAATCTGGAGAAATCACTGCACGTAAGCAGCTAAGCCCGTGACCTTCCATCCCTCAGGCTGTACTGCATCAACAAGCCACATCAGTGTGTAAAGGATATCACCACGTGGGCTCAGGAACACTTCAGAAACCCACTGTCAGTAACTACAGTTGGTCGCTACATCTGTAAGTGCAAGTTAAAACTCTCCTATGCAAGGCGAAAACTGTTTATCAACAACACCCAGAAACGCCGTCGGCTTCGCTGGGCCTGAGCTCATCTAAGATGGACTGATACAAAGTGGAAAAGTGTTCTGTGGTCTGACGAGTCCACATTTCAAATTGTTTTTGGAAACTGTGGACGTCGTGTCCTCCGGATCAAAGAGGAAAAGAACCATCCGGATTGTTATAGGGTCAAAGTGTAAAAGCCAGCATGTGTGATGGTATGGGGGTGTATTAGTGCCAAAGACATGGGTAACTTACACATCTGTGAAGGCGCCATTAATGCTGAAAGGTACATACAGCTTTTGGAGCAACATATGTTGCCATCCAAGCAACGTTACCATGGACGCCCCTGCTTATTTCAGCAAGACAATGCCAAGCCACGTGTTACATCAACGTGGCTTCATAGTAAAAGAGTGCGGGTACTAGACTGGCCTGCCTGTAGTCCAGACCTGTCTCCCATTGAAAATGTGTGAAGCCTAAAATAGCACAAGGGAGACCCCCGGACTGTTGAACAACTTAAGCTGTACATCAAGCAAGAATGGGAAAGAATTCCACCTGAGAAGCTTCAAAAATGTGTCTCCTCAGTTCCCAAACCTTTACTGAGTGTTGTTAAAAGGAAAGGTCATGTAACACAGTGGTGAACATGCCCTTTCCCAACTACTTTGGCACGTGTTGCAGCCATGAAATTCTAAGTTAATTATTATTTGCAAAAAAAAATAAGGTTTATGAGTTTGAACATCAAATATGTTGTCTTTGTAGTGCATTCAATTGAATATGGGTTGAAAAGGATTTGCAAATCATTGTATTCCGTTTATATTTACATCTAACACAATTTCCCAACTCATATGGAAACGGGGTTTGTATATATACTCGAGGTTTCTGTGGTTTATCCGTTATACAGTGCTCAATACCGGGGTGGAGCGGAATATATGTTAGGTCAGGAAAAAACACAGAGGCTATTTTATCCCTACAAGCCGGTTTCGCAGGTTTCTCTGCTACCCTGAAGAGCAGAGAAATATATATATATATATATATATATATATATATATATATATATATATATATATATATATATATATATATATATATATATATATATATATATACATATATATATATATATATATATATATATATATGTATATATATATATATATACACACAGCCCGGCCCTCGGCCAAATTGTTTTAACCCGATGCGGCCCCCAGTTCAAAAAGTTTGGGGACCCCTGGTCTAGTGTCTGCTCTGTAGTGCTGTGTTAATTGTGTGCTAAGTGTGTTGAAATGTTTTATTCAAGCATCATACTGAGTGCTAAGAAACTGACTAGTGAGTCAGTGTCTTAGCATCCTACTGTATGTTTGTAAATCTGACTAGTGGGTCAGTGCCTCCCCAACCTCAAACCTCACTCACGTCACTGGTGTGCAGGTCACACAAACGCTTGCAGAGCTTTATAAAGTCAACTTTTTCCCTCTGTTATCCAGAATCCAGGGAGATTTTGATGGCTGGCCTTTACTTAAAGGCCTACTGAAAGCCACTACTACCGACCACGCAGTCTGATAGTTTATATATCAATGATGAAATCTTAACATTGCAACACATGCCAAACTTATAAAGTGCCATTTTGAATTTCCCGCCAAACTTCCGGTTGAAAACGTCTATGTATGATGACGTATGCGCGTGACGTCAATCGTTGAAACGGGAAGTATGCGGACACATTGAATCCTATACAAAAAACACTGTTTTCATCTCAAAATTCCACAGTATTCTGGACATCTGTGTTGGTGAATCTTATGCAATTTGTTTGATGAACAATGAAGACTGCAAAGAAGAAAGTTGTAGGTGGGATCGGTGTATTAGCGGCTGGCTGCAGCAACACAACCAGGAGGACTGAGAGATGGATAGCAGACGCGCTAGCCGCCGAACTCACCTTCACTTCCTCCGTCACCGGGCCGCCAACCGCATCTGTGATCGGGTGAAGTCCTTCGTCGCACCGTTGATCGCTGGAACGCAGGTGAGCATGGGTGTTGATGAACAGATGAGGGCTGGTGTAGGTGGATAGCTAATGTTTTTAGCATAGCTCTGTGAGGTCCGGTTGCTAAGTTAGCTTCAATGGCGTCGTTAGCAACAGCATTGTTAAGCTTCGCCAGGCTGGAAAGCATTAACCGTGTAGTTACATGTCCATGGTTTAATAGTATTGTTGATTTTCTATTTATCCTTCCAGTCAGGGGTTTATTTCTTTTGTTTCTATATGCAGTTAAGCACGATGCTATCACGTAAGCTCCGTAGCTAAAGTGTTTCGCCGATGTATTGTCGTGGAGATAAAAGTCACTGTGAATGTCCATTTCGCGTTCTCGACTCTCATTTTCAAGAGTATATAGTATCCGAGGTGGTTTAAAATACAAATCCGTGATCCACAATAGAAAAAGGAGAGAGTGTGGAATCCAATGAGCCAGCTTGTACCTAAGTTACGGTCAGAGCGAAAAAAGATATGTCTTGCACTGCATTCTAGTCCTTCACTCTAACGTTCCTCATCCACGAATCTTTCATCCTGGCTCAAATTAATGGGGTAATCGTCGCTTTCTCGGTCCGAATCGCTCTCGCTGCTGGTGTAAACAATGGGGAAATGTGAGGAGCCTTTCAACCTGCGACGTCACGCTACTTCCGGTACAGGCAAGGCTTTTTTTTATCAGCGACCAAAAGTTGCAAACTTTATCATCGATGTTCTCTACTAAATCCTTTCAGCAAAAATATGGCAATATCACGAAATGATCAAGTATGACACATAGAATGCATCTGCTATCCCCGTTTAAATAAAAACATTTCATTTCAGTAGGCCTTTAATTGACCTACAGTGGCTCGTGTCAAAGCTGTTAAAATGCACTTTTTCTCCCTCAGTCCTTCTTTCATAAATTAGTCACATTTTAGACTTCATTTGGAATAAGACGACTCACAGGTTACCTAAAGAACCGTCGGGAGGATTAGCACTACCAAACTTCAGGTTTTACTACTGGGCTTTTTGATTGATTGATTGATTGAAACTTAGTAGATTGCACAGTACAGTACATATTCCGTACAATTGACCACTAAATGGTAACACCCCAATACGTTTTTCAACTTGTTTAAGTCGGGGTCCACGTTAATCAGCAGTGCAGTTGTCTGTGGCTTCATGTCAATATTTGCCTGTACTTTTTTCTAGTTGGTTATTTTTATTTTATTTGACACATTTGTGTGGGTTACTTGTTTGGGGGAGAAAAAAAAAACATTTAACATGTTTCATTGTATTTCTGGACTGTATACGTCAAAAATCCAATAAATGAATGTTTAAAAAAAATATGTACATCTCCCACGTCTGCGGCTGACTGACAGATCATTTGCAGAGTTACAGGCTGTGTTTTAAGATGCGTAGCGAAGCCTGTTTTCATTTCCTCCATGAATTGCTGGGTTCATCTAGCTAGATTTAGAAGCAACAGTCTATAGCAGGGGTCACCAACGCGGTGCCCGCGGGCACCAGGTAGCCCGTAAGGACCAGATGAGTCGCCCGCTGGCCTGTTCTAAAAATAGCTCAAATAGCAGCACTTACCAGTGAGCTGCCTCTATTTTTTAAATTGTATTTATTTACTAGCAAGCTGGTCTCGCTTTGCTCGACATTTTTAATTCTAAGAGAGACAAAACTCAAATAGAATTTGAAAATCCAAGAAAATATTTTAAAGACTTGGTCTTCACTTGTTTAAATAAATGCATACATTTTTTTACTTTGCTTCTTATAACTTTCAGAAAGACAATTTTAGAGAAAAAATACAACCTTAAAAATGATTTTAGGTTTTTTAAACACATATACTTTTTTACCTTTTAAATTCCTTCCAATTCTTTCCTGACAATTTAAATCAATGTTCAAGTATTTTTTTTATTTTATTGTAAAGAATAATTAAATTTTTTAAATTTAATTCTTCATTTTAGCTTCTGTTTTTTCGACGAAGAATATTTGTGAAATATTTCTTCAAACTTTTTATGATTAAAATTCAAAAAAAGTATTCTGGCAAATCTAGAAAATCTGTACAATCAAATTTAAATCTTATTTCAAAGTCTTTTGAATTTCTTTTAAAATTTTTGTTCTGGAAAATCTAGAAGAAATAATGATTTGTCTTTGTTAGAAATATAGCTTGGTCCAATTTGTTATACATTCTAACAAAGTGCAGATTGGATTTTAACCTATTTAAAACATGTCATCAAAATTCTAAAATGAATCTTAATCAGGAAAAATGACTAATGATGTTCCATAAATAATTTTTTAATTTTTTTCAAAAAGATTCGAATTAGCTAGTTTTTCTCTTCTTTTTTTCGGTTGAATTTTGAATTTTAAAGAGTCGAAATTGAAGATAAACTATGTTTCAAAATTTGATTGTCATTTTTTTTCGTGTTTTCTCCTCTTTTAAACCGTTCAATTATGTGTAAATATCATTCATTATTGATAATAACATAGAGTTAAAGGTAAATTGAGCAAATTGGCTATTTCTGGCAATTTATTTAAGTGTGTATCAAACTGGTAGCCCTTCGCATTAATCAGTACCCAAGAAGTAGCTCTTGGTTTCAAAAAGGTTGGTGACCCCTGCTCTATAGGGAGTGGGACACATATTAATGTTATAAAACATCATGGAAAAAGTCACTTTTGCATACAGGGTCCTTTAAGAAGCAATAATATGTTCTTAGGAGCAGATAAAAGAGGCCCAATCCCCTCTGGCACAAAGGTTGGTCACGTTTGGGTCCAGGGTAGGCGGGTTTATGCATGGGAAAACCTTGAAAGCCTCACAAAGGAGCATTTCCAATGTTTAAATTGTCTTTTAAGTCAAATATCCACCATAGTGAAACATTTCCCAACAAGATGGAGCGCCCCTCTTTCTATGGAGGGGGGGGGGGAGTCTTTAGTTCCTCAACCAAATTCCTCCCTCACAGACCCAGTGACCATTCACAACTTTTTTCCCACCACAGGGGTCCAGAATGGTGCGCTTCATGGCGTTTGTCACCATCCCAAAGGTTTGTATGGAGGTACAGAGGAAAAAAAAGGGGTGCGGGGGGTGGGGGGGTTACGGCCGTGCGGTTCCGCTTTTTTCCCTGTGTGAGATCCTCCCTGCCCCCACCTAAAATCAAATTATAATTCCAGACACAATCACGTTTGCTTTCAGTAGAAATAGCCTAGAAACAGGCTTTTTGTGTGCAAATTAAATACACTTATTGAGTCATTTTAGAGTCATTATGAAGCGCAAACAAAAGACCGTTTATGTTTGTATTTTTTCATGTGATTTGATTTCTCAAAGTCTGATTTTTTTTTATACAGATGATGGCAAAAAGTACGAAGACAACCATGCAACCAGAAAATGAATTTTCGGGCAAAATCTTTGACAAAATGTTGCCGCGTTTTTCCCCGTATATTGTGTCTTGACAGTCCGTTTGCCCGTGGACCGTTCCATGATCCCTCATGACAGTCTTTGTGCATTATTCTCCTTTTGTTTTGTAGAATTCCCCGTTTGATTGATTGAAACTTGTGTTAGTAGATTGCACAGTACAGTACATATTCCGTACAATTGACCACTAAATGGTAACACCCCAATAAGTTTTTCAACTTGTTTAAGTCGGGGTCCACTTACATCAATTCATGGTACAAATATATACTATCATCATAATACATTCATCACACAAGTTAATCATCAGAGTATATATCAGTGGTTCTTAACTTTGTTGGAGGTACCCAACCCCACCAGTTTCATATGCGCATTCACCCAACCCTTCTTTAGTGAAAAATAAAATGTTGGTTTTTTTTCAAATTCAAGACAAAGTTATATGTTTTTGGTAACACTTTAGTATGGGGAACATATTCTAAGTAACAAAGACTTCATTTAGAGTTATTTGGTTAGGGTTAGGGCCAGGGTTAGCGAGTTAGGGTTATAATAAGGCCATGCCGAATAAGTAATAAGTAATAAGTACTTAATAATGACTAGTTAAGAGCCAATATGTTACTAATTTGCATGTTAATAAGCAACTAATTAATGGTGAATATGTTCCCCATACTAAAGTGTTACCATGTTTTTTTACGGGTGCACAAAATGAAGCGTGCATGAACATCACCTTGTTCAAACAACAAAACCAACACAGTGCATAAACTCACAACAAATTACACACCTGCAAATCAGTCTGACTTCTGCTGTTGCCGTATCCGTAATACGCCGATAGGGAGAAGTTTTTATTTACACGATGAGTCGGTGTGTCTTGACCTCCGCCGAACCCCTGAGGCCGACTCACCGAACCCCTAGGGTTCCATCAAACCCAGGTTAAGAACCACTGGTATATACATTTAATTATTTACATTATTTACAATCCAGGGGGTGGGATGTGGAGGGGGTTGGGACGGGGGGTGGAGGGGGGGTTTGCTATCAGCATACTTCAGTCATCAACAATTGCATCATCAGAGAAATGGACATTGAAACAGTACAGCAAGTAGTGGACATAGTGAGCTCAGAAAGCATAAGAACAAGTATATACATTTGATTATTTACAATCCGGGGAGGTGGGATGTGAAAGGAAGTTTTTTAGTTTACGGTTGAAGTTGCCTTGAGGTGTTGTTTTAGTGCGGTTTTGAAGGAGGATAGAGATGCCCTTTCTTTTACACCTGTTGGGAGTGCATTCCACATTGATGTGGCATAGAAGGAGAATGAGTTAAGACCTTTGTTATATGGGAATCTGGGTTTAACGTGGTTAGTGGAGCTCCCCCTGGTGTTGTGGTTATGGCGGTCATTTACGTTAAGGAAGTAGTTTGACATGTACTTCGGTATCAGGGAGGTGTAGCGGATTTTATAGACTAGGCTCAGTGCAAGTTGTTTGACTCTGTCCTCCACCCTGAGCCAGCCCACTTTGGAGAAGTGGGTAGGAGTGAGGTGTGATCTGGGTAGCTAAATGTGTACCAACACATTTAGCTGAACTGCACCAATTTTGTCAAGAGGAGTGGTCAAAAATTCAAATACATGTCCCTTGGCAAGTTTCACTGCAATAAGATGCTTTTGGTAGCCATCCACAAGCTTCTGCTGGAATTTTTGACCACTCCTCTTGGCAAAATTGGTGCAGTTCAGCTAAATGTGTTGGTTTCCTGACATGGACTTGTTTCTTCAGCATTGTCCACACGTTTAAGTCAGGACTTTGGGAAGGCCATTCTAAAACCTTCATTCTAGCCTGATTTAGCCATTCCTTTACCACTTTTGACGTGGGTTTGGGGTCATCGTCCTGTTGGAACACCCAACTGCGCCCAAGACCCAACCTCCGGGCTGATGATTTTAGCTTGTCCTGAAGAATTTGGAGCTAATCCTCCTTTTTCTGTCAGAAAACCAACACATTTAGTCAAGAGGAGTGGTCAAAAATTCAAGCAGAAGCTTGTGGATGGCTACCAAAAGCGCCTTATTGCAGTGAAACTTGCCAAGGGACATAAATCCATCCATCCATTTTCTACTGCTTGTCCCTTTTGGGGTGGCGAGGGGCGCTGGAGCCTATCTCAGCTGCATTCGGGCGGAAGGCGGGGTACACCCTGGACAAGTCGCCACCTCATCGCAGGGCCAACACAACACAACAACATTCACACACTAGGGACCATTTAGTGTTGCCAATCAACCTATCTCCAGGTGCATGTTTTTGGAGGTGGGAGGGGCCTATCCCCAGGTGCATGTCTTTGGAGGTGGGAGGGGCCTATCCCCAGGTGCATGTCTTTGGAGGTGGGAGGAAGCTGGAGTACCCGGAGGGAACCCACGCAGTCACGGGGAGAACATGCAAACTCCACACAGAAAGATCCCGAGCCCGGGATTGAACTCAGGACTACTCAGGACCTTCGTATTGTGAGGCAGACGCACTAACCCCTGTGCCACCGTGCTGCCCGCCAAGGGACATGTAAGCAAATATTAACATTGCTGCATGTATACTTTTGACCCTCACATTTTCAGTAGACCCATAATAAATTCATAAAAGGAGCAAACTTCATGAATGTTTTTTTGTGACCAACAAGTATGTGCTCCAATCACAACATCACAAAAAAATAAGAAATGATTGTAAACTCATGACGGCCATGACATGATGTTCTTCACAAGTGTACGTAGACTTTTGATCGCGACTGTATGTCCTGCATAACAGAGTTATTCAACATGTGTAACTCTGACAAAAGAAAACCAAACAAATGTCCACTGCAGGGGACGCTGGTTCTCAGGAGGATGGATTTTAAAGCGGTGACAGTTTATACTCGGAAACAGATTAAGTTTCCTCTAGGAAGATTTTTGTTTTAGACTTAGAACACCTTGGAGTTTCAGAGACTGCTTTAGTCCTTGGAGAGCCACAACTTAAAATGCCAAAAACACATTTAACTGGGGCTGCATTTGCTGTCATCTGGCGACCTCTAGTGGCAATTATAACAAACATACCCTCACTGGTCACTTCATTGGGTACACCTGCACAGCACAAATGACAGAGCTAAATCACAAATGAGTGACAATGCTCTGTTTTGAGTGTTGACACAGGTGCAGGTGTACCTAATGTTGTGTCACTGTAGTGCACATATAGCACGGCGCCACTCCGAGTCCATTTTATTCTCTCATTTTATTGTTTCAACAAAGCGTGCCACTATTAGAATTCATCATGAAAGGGATATTCGGGATGGTCGCTCCACCTGTGTCATGACAAATGCAGGTAAAGCCACAGAAGTAAATACATCACATAGTGAACTTACATGAGGAGCTCCACAAAGCGAATGTTCTTGTTCAGACCCTCGATGGCCCTCATTTCTTCCTCGGCGAGTGAAAAGTCGAATATCTGTCACAGTGGGAGAAGTAGGAATAGAACACGACCACAAAAAGCATCCTCCGAAGCAGGTATTTTCAAACCGTGGTACGTGTAGCACTAGTGCGGGGGTCAGCAACCCGCGGCTCTAGAGCCACATGCGGCTCTTTAGCGGCGCCCTGGTGGCTCCATAGAGCAGGGGTCACCAACCTTTTTGAAACCAAGAGCTACTTCTTGAGTACTGATTAATGCGAAGGGCTACCAGTTTGATACACACTTAAATAAATTGCCAGAAATAGATAATTTGCTCAATTTACCTTTAACTCTATGTTATTATTAATAATTAATGATATTTACACTTAATTTAACGGTTTAAAAGAGGAGAAAACACGAAAAAAAATGACAATTAAATTTTGAAACATAGTCTACCTTCAATTTCGACTCTTTAAAATTCAAAATTCAACCGAAAAAAAGAAGAGAAAAACTAGCTAATTCGAATCTTTTTGAAAAAATGTAAAAAATGATTTATGGAACATCATTAGTAATTTTTCCTGATTAAGATTAATTTTAGAATTAACATGGGTTAAAATCCAATCTACACTTTGTTAGAATATATAACAAATTGGACCAATAGACAAATCATTATTTCTTCTAGATTTTCCAGAACAAAAATTTTAAAATGAATTCAAAAGACTTTGAAATAAGATTTAAATTTGATTCTACAGATTTTCTAGATTTGCCAGAATAATTTTTTTTGAATTGTAATCATAATAAGTTTGAAGAAATATTTCCCAAATATTCTTTGTCGAAAAAACAGAAGCTAAAATGAAGAATTAAATTAAAATGTATTTATTATTCTTTACAATAAAAAAAATAAATTTACTTGAACATTGATTTAAATTGTCAGGAAAGAAGAGGAAGGAATTTAAAAGGTAAAAAGGTATATGTGTTTAAAAATCCTAAAATCATTTTTAAGGTTGTATTTTTTCTCTAAAATTGTCTTTCTGAAAGTTATAAGAAGCAAAGTAAAAAAATTAATGAATTTATTTAAACAAGTGAAGACCAAGTCTTTCAAATATTTTCTTGGATTTTCAAATTCTATTTGAGTTTTGTCTCTCTTAGAATTAAAAATGTCGAGCAAAGCGAGACCAGCTTGCTAGTAAATAAATCAAATTTAAAAAATAGAGGCAGCTCACTGGTAAGTGCTGCTATTTGAGCTATTTTTAGAACAGGCCAGCGAGCTACTCATCTGGTCCTTACGGGCTACCTGGTGCCCGTGGGCACCGCGTTGGTGACCCCTGCCATAGAGCTTTTTCAAAAATGGGGGGAAAAATATGTTTTTTGTTGTAATATGGTTTCTGTAGGAGGACAAACACGACACAGACCTTCCTAATTGTTAGAAAGCCCACTGTTTGATATGTTTGTGTTTATGATTCACTGATGAGAGTTTTTGGCGAGCGTCGTTTTGTCCTACTAATTTCAGCGGCCCTTGAACTCACCATTGTGTGGACTGTGACTCAGCAGTTTGTTTACATGTACAACTTTATCCGACGCTGCCACAGAAAGACGTGTTTTATGCCAATCCGTCTTTGTCTCATTTTGTCCACCAAACGTTTTATACTGTGCATGAATCAAAGGTGAGCTTTGTTGATTTTATTGATGTGTTGACGTACTAATCAGGCATATTTGGTCAGTGCATGACTGCAAGCTAATCGATGCTGACATGCTATTTAGACTAGCTGTATGTACATATTGCATCATTATGCCTCGTTTGTAAGTATATTTGAGCTCATTTAATTTCCTTTACTTATGTCCTCTGTGTATTTAAATTATATTTGCATGTCTCATGACACATTATCTGTATATAATGTTGGCTGCATTTCTGATAGTTGCCATGTTGTTCCAGACCACAGCAAACGTTACCCAGCTTGCAAAGATTGTAATAAATCCATGAGAAAAAGACAGCCTGACATTTCCTTTAACTTGGACACACACATCTATACCTTTATGTTGGATCCACTATGGACTGGACTCTCACTATTATGTTGGATCCACTATGGACTGGACTTTCACTATTATGTTAGATCCACTATGGACTGGACTCTCACTATTATGTTGGATCCACTATGGACTGGACTTTCACTATTATGTTAGATCCACTATGGACTGGACTTTCACTATTATGTTAGATCCACTATGGACTGGACTCTCACACTATTATGTTAGATCCACTATGGACTGGACTCTCACACTATTATGTTAGATCCACTATGGACTGGACTCACACTATTATGTTAGATCCACTATGGACTGGACTCTCACACTATTATGTTAGATCCACTATGGACTGGACTCTCACACTATTATGTTAGATCCACTATGGACTGGACTATCACACTATTATGTTAGATCCACTATGGACTGGACTCACGCTATTATGTTAGATCCACTATGGACTGGACTCTCACACTATTATGTTAGATCCACTATGGACTGGACTCACACTATTATGTTAGATCCACTATGGACTGGACTCACACTATTATGTTAGATCCACTATGGACTGGACTCTCACACTATTATGTTAGATCCACTATGGACTGGACTCACGCTATTATGTTAGATCCACTATGGACTGGACTCACGCTATTATGTTAGATCCACTATGGACTGGACTCTCACACTATTATGTTAGATCCACTATGGACTGGACTCTCACTATTATGTTGGATCCACTATGGACTGGACTCTCACTATTATGTTGGATCCACTATGGACTGGACTTTCACTATTATGTTAGATCCACTATGGACTGGACTTTCACTATTATGTTAGATCCACTATGGACTGGACTCTCACACTATTATGTTAGATCCACTATGGACTGGACTCTCACACTATTATGTTAGATCCACTATGGACTGGACTCACACTATTATGTTAGATCCACTATGGACTGGACTCTCACACTATTATGTTAGATCCACTATGGACTGGACTCTCACACTATTATGTTAGATCCACTATGGACTGGACTCTCACTATTATGTTGGATCCACTATGGACTGGACTCTCACTATTATGTTGGATCCACTATGGACTGGACTTTCACTATTATGTTAGATCCACTATGGACTGGACTTTCACTATTATGTTAGATCCACTATGGACTGGACTCTCACACTATTATGTTAGATCCACTATGGACTGGACTCTCACACTATTATGTTAGATCCACTATGGACTGGACTCACACTATTATGTTAGATCCACTATGGACTGGACTCTCACACTATTATGTTAGATCCACTATGGACTGGACTCACACTATTATGTTAGATCCACTATGGACTGGACTCTCACTATTATGTTAGATCCACTATGGACCGGACTCTCACACTATTATGCTAGATCCACTCGACGTCCATTGCACCGGTTGCCCAGGGTGTGGTGAAGTTTGTCCTCTGCATTTGACCCATCACCCTTGTTCACCCGCTGGGAGGTGAAGGGAGCAGTGAGCAGCAGCGGTGGACGCGCCCGGGAATCATTTTTGGTGATTTAACCCCCAATTCCAAGCCTTGATGCTGAGTGCCAAGCAGGGAGGTAATGGCTCCCGTTTTTATCGTCTTTGGTATGACTCGGCCGGGGTTTGAACTCACGACCTACCCATCTCAGGGCGGACACTCTAACCACTAGGCCACTGAGTAGGTTAGATAGGCAAAATCTGATCCAAATACAAACCTGGAAGTTGTGTTGGATCCTCTGCGGACTGAAGCTTTTAGGAATGACCACCACACCTCTCTGCACGTTGAAGCGCAGCGCCACCTGAGCACTGCTCTTGTGGTACTTCCTGCCGATGGACACCAGCAGCTCGTCCTCCAGCATGGGAGGACACTTGACATTTACCCTAATGAGAAGGGTGAAGTATGTTATACACAAAATGTAGTAATAATCGGGAATGCGTGAGAAAGTGGAAAAGAAAGTGTTTTTTTTTTTACCACAAAGTTATTGCATAACCCGGGAGAAACCCAACCAATGCTCTCATAGTGGTAAGCCAACTGCACAGTCAGCATTACCCTAATAAGTTCAAGTTAAAGTACCAATGATTGTCACACCCACATGAGGTGTGGCGAAATTATTCTCTGCATTTGACCCATCACCCTTGATCACCCCCTGGGCGGTGAGGGGAGCAGTGAGCAGCAGCGGTGGTTAATGCATTTTAGGCAACAGGAAGTCAGGCACATTTGGCTTGATCATCATGGCGGACCAACGACACAACTGCCACATTTTTCATCCGATTCAAAGCGTTCCGACTTCAAACTGTTCAGCCTATTCGGGAATCGCGGGATTTCCCTTGAAAAATTCAAAAAATTCCCAGATTTCCCAGAATTCCAGGTTCTCCGGGACATTTTTCCCATTAAAAATGAATTGACCATTTTATCAAACTTCCACCATTTCCACATTTTTCAACCTATTCAAAGCATTCCACCTTCAACACATTCCCCCATTCTGGAAATTCAAACTATTCTTTTTCCAAGTTGAAAAATATTGCAGAAATTTCCAGAATTCCTGCTTTTCCAAAGGCCTATTGTCACCCTTTTTTCTGGCAACTACTCCTTCCACATTTGTCAACGGATTTCAACCGTTCCACCAACCAAACATTCCTCTTAATCGGGACAAAAAATGAAGTTGTTTTTTGAACTGGAAAAATTCCCGGTTTTCCCAAAATTCCAGGAATTCCGTAATACCATTTCTCAATTGAACATGTTACTACTTCAACATTTCTCAACCAATTTGAAAAATTCCAACACCGACCATTTCAACTCATTCAGAACATTCATGTTGTTTACCATTGTCAAAAAAATCCCGCTTTTCCCTAAATTCCCATTGAAATCAACGGGACTTTCTTCAAACTTCCACAACTGCCACATTTTTCGTCTGATTCAAACTGTTCAGCCTATTCGGGAATTGCGGGCTTTCCCTTGACATATTCCCAAAATTCCCCAAATTCCCAGATTTCCCAGATTCCAGTTTTTCCTGGACATTTTTCCCATTCAAAATGAACTGACCATTTTATCAAACTTTTACCATTTCCACATTTTTCAACCTATTCAAACCATTCCACCTTCAACACATTCCACCATTCTGGAAATTCAAACTATCATTTTTCCAAGTTAAAAAAAAATCCAGAATTTTCCAGAATTCCTGCTTTTCCAAAGCCCTATTTCCACCCTTTTTTATCTGGCGACTACTCCTTTCACATTTTTCTACGGATTTCAACCGTTCCACCGTCAAAACATTCCTCTTAATCGGGAAAAAAAACAAAGTTGTTTTTTTAACTGGAAAAATTCCCGGTTTTCCCAAAATTCCAGGAATTCCGTAATATAATTTCTCAATTCAACATGTTACTACTTACTAATCAATGGGACATTCTTCAAAGTTCCACAACTGCCACATTTTTCATCTAATTCAAACTGTACCAACTTCAAACTGTTCACCCTATTCAGGAATCGCGGGCTTTCCCTTGAAAAATTCCAAAAATTCCCAGATTTCCCAGAATTCCAGGTTTTCTGGGACATTTTTCCCATTCAAAATGAACTAACCGTTTTATCAAACTTCTACCATTTCTAACATTTTCAACCAATTCAAACCATTCCACCTTCAACACATTCCACCATTGTAGAAATTCAAACTATTCTTTTTCCAAGTTGAAAAAAATTCCAGAAATTTCCAGAATTCCTGCTTTTCCAAAGCCCTATTGTCACCCTTTTTTCTGGCGACTACTCCTTCCACATTTTTCATTTCAACCGTTCCACCGTCAAAACATTCCTCTTAATCGGGACAAAAAATGAAATTGTTTTTTGAACTGGAACAATTCCTGGTTTTCTTGAAATTCCAGGAATTCCCTAATACCATTTCTCAATTCAACATGTTACTACTTCAACATTTCTCCACCGATTAGAAAAATTCCAACACCAACCATTTCAACTCATTCAGAACATTCATGTTGTTTACCATTGTTAAAAAACATCCCGCTTTTCCCGAAATTCCCAATTTGTTTGGAAATTCCCATTGAAATCAACGGGACATTCTTCAAAGTTCCACAACTGCCACATTTTTCATCTGATTCAAACTGTTCAGCCTATTCAGGAATGGCGGGATTTCCCTTCAAAAATTACGAAAATTCCCAGATTTCCCAGAATTCCAGGTTTTCCGGGACATTTTTCCCATTCAAAATAAATTGACCATTTGATCAAACTTTTACCATTTCCACATTTTTCAACCGATTCAAACCATTCCACCCTCAACACATTCCACCATTCTGGAAATTCAAACTATAATTTTTCCAAGTTCAAAAAAATTCCAGAATTTTCCAGAATTCCTGCTTTTCCAAAGCCCTTTTTTCACCCTTTTTTCTGGCGACTACTCCTTCCACATTTGTCAATGGATTTCAACCGTTCCACCGTCAAAACATTCCTCTTAGTCGGGACAAAAAACGAAGTTGTTTTTTGAACTGGAAAAATTCCCAGTTTTCCTGAAATTCCAGGAATTCCGTAATACCATTTCTCAATTCAACATGTTACTACTTCAACATTTCTCCACCGATTAGAACAATTCCAACACCAACCATTTCAACTCATTCAGACCATTCATGTTGATTACCATCGTCAAAAAACATCCCGCTTTTCCCGAAATTCCCAATTTTTTTGGAAATTCCCCATTGAAATTCACATTGAAATCAATGGGACATTCTTCAAAGTTCCATAACTGCCACATTTTTCATCTGATTCAAACTGTTCCAACTTCAAAATATTCAGGCTGTTTGGGAATTGTGTGCTCTACTTCAACATTTCTAAAAAAAAAAAAAATCCAGGATTTCAGTTCAACTTCAGCAATAGAGCATTCACATGCAATTCCTTTAGGAATTGCCTCATCTAGTTAGGTTGTTGTTTTTCATGAACACCATTGTTTTCTGAGTCATTTCACTTCATGGAACCTTTTCTAACATTCCATCCTACAAAACAATAAAAGTATGCACTGTGATTTGTGCTGATATCGTATCAGCCTAATATTATTATTGGCCAATAATCAAGGCTCCACTATCAGTATCGTATCGGGAAAACAAAGCAGTGACATAACTACACCAAATAATGTACTCTTTTCTTGAATTCTATGCAAAACAAAGCATTGGTATGATATAAATTGCAGTTCTTTGAATGGCAAAAATATAAGACGTCTCTCCACATACCAGGATTCATCTCTGGAGGAGCCGAGGGGACAATAGCCAACAATGACAATCTCATTCTGACGACAATAGTCCAAAAGTTTGGTCTGCGTGAAATATGGATGACATTCCACCTGAGCAAGAAAACACAAAGTAACACACGTTTTGTCATGTACAGTGGTGGTCAAAAGTGTACGTACACTTGTAAAGAACATCATGTCATGGCTGTCTTGACTTTCCAATCATTTCTTATTTTTTTGTGATAGAGTGATTGGAGCACATACACTACCGTTCAAAAGTTTGGGGTCACCCAAACAATTTTGTGGAATAGCCTTCATTTCTAAGAACAAGAATAGACTGTCGAGTTTCAGATGAAAGTTCTCTTTTTCTGGCCATTTTGAGCGTTTAATTGACCCCACAAATGTGATGCTCCAGAAACTCAATCTGCTCAAAGGAAGGTCAGTTTTGTAGCTTCTGTAATGAGCTAAACTGTTTTCAGATGTGTGAACATGATTGCACAAGGGTTTTCTAATCATCAATTAGCCTTCTGAGCCAATGAGCAAACACATTGTACCATTAGAACACTGGAGTGATAGTTGCTGGAAATGGGCCTCTATACACCTATTTGGATATTGCACCAAAAACCAGACATTTGCAGCTAGAATAGTCATTTACCACATTAGCAATGTATAGAGTGTATTTCTTTCAAGTTAAGACTAGTTTACAGTTATCTTCATTGAAAAGTACAGTGCTTTTCCTTCAAAAATAAGGACATTTCAATGTGACCCCAAACTTTTGAACGGTAGTGTACTTGTTGGTCACAAAAAACATTCATTAAGTTTGCTTCATTTATGAATTTATTATGGGTCTACTGAAAATGTGAGGGTCAAAAGTATACATACAGCAATGTTAATATTTGCTTACATGTCCCTTGGCAAGTTTACCTGCAATAAGGCGCTTTTGGTAGCCATTCACAAGCTTCGGCTGGAATTTTTGACCACTAAATTGCTGCAGTTCAGCTAAATGTGTTGCTTTTCTGACATGGACTTGTTTCTTCAGCATTGTCCACACCTTTAAGTCAGGACTTTGGGAAGGCCATTCTAAAACCTTCATTCTAGCCCGATTTAGCCATTCCTTTACCACTTTTGAGGTGTGTTTGGGGTCATTGTCCTGTTGGAACACCCAACTGCGCCCAAGACCCAACCTCCGGGCTGATGATTTTAGCTTGTCCTGAAGAATTTGGAGCTAATCCTCCTTTTTCATTGTCCCATTCAAAGCAGCAGTTCCATTGGCAGCAAAACAGGCCCAGAGCATAATACTACCACCACCATGCTTGACGGTAGGCATGGTGTTCCTGGAGTTAAAGGCCTCACCTTTTCTCCTCCTAACATATTGCTGGGTATTGTGGCCAAACAGCTCACTTTTTGTTTCATCTGAACACAGAACTTTCCTCTAGAAGGTCTTATCTTTGTCCATGTGTGTCATGTCTGTTGATCATGTTTTTGTTTCGTTATGTTCTGCTTGGTTTTTGGACACTTTTTAGTTCCTGCTTTCACTCCCTCGCCTTGTCACCATGACTACTCATTAGTTTCACCTGTCTCACATTTTGCACTCGCGCACCTGTCACAAATCATGTCTGTATTATTTAAGCCCATTGTTGCCAGGAAGTCAGTCTGGCGACATTAACTCTGTTACCCTTGCTACTGTGGACTTCTGCTACCCATGTACCCATGCTACCATAGTTCATGCTGATCGTTTCATGTCACAGGAAGTGTTTTTGTTTCTTGCCCATAGTCTGCCTAAGTGCTAGTTTTTGTTTCATTAGTCAAGTTTGTTCTCCGCCATTGTGCGCGCCTTTTGTTTGCTCCCTTTTTTTGTAGTTTGTTAGTGTTAAAATTAATATGTATCTACCTTCACGCCATGTCCAGTCCAACTTTACTTGCATCTCGGGAAAACAAACATCCCATAGTCCACTTCATGACAATGTGATGTCTTTTTTGTTACTTTGTCATTGGAAAAAAGGTGAAAAGATTGGTAAAAAGATCGAACCGAATCCTCTAAGCCAGGGTTCGGCAACCTTCAGCATACAAAGAGCCGTTTGAGCCTATTTCCTTTAGCCATTCCTTTACCACTTTTGAGGTGTGTTTGGAGTCATTGTCCTGTTGGAACACCCAACTGCGCCCAAGATCCAACCTCCGGACTGATGATTTTAGCTCGTCCTGAAGAATTTGGAGGTAATCCTCCTTTTTCATTGTCCCATTTACTCTCTGTAAAGCACCAGTTCCATTGGCAGCAAAAGAGGCCCAGAGCATAATACTACCACCAAATTCTTCAGGACAAACTAAAATCCTCAGCCCGGAGGTTGGGTCTTGGGCGCAGTTGGGTGTTCCAACAGGACAATGACCCCAAACACACGTCAAAAGTGGTAAAGGAATGGCTAAATCAGGCTAGAATGAAGGTTTTAGAATGGCCTTCCCAAAGTCCTGACTTAAAGGTGTGGACAATGCTGAAGAAACAAGTCCATGTCAGAAAACTAACACATTTAGCTGAACTGCACCAATTTTGTGGTTAAAAATTCAAGCAGAAGCTTGTGGATGGCTACCAAAAGCGCCTTATTGCAGGTAGACCAACAAGTATGTGCTCCAATCACTACATCACAAAAACATAACAGTTGTAGAAATGATTGGAAACTCAAGCCAGCCATGACATGATGTTCTTTACAAGTGTACGTACACTTTTGACCAGGATTGTATGCAACACTGACTACTCTACATAATCGTGCCTGAGTAGGTAGCAGTGTTAGCTACCTGGTTGGACACGGGCTTGTGTTTCAGTCCTGGTTTGTTGAGAAGCAGCTCAAGTTGTCTGCGGTTAAAGTTGGACACTCCCAGAGACTTGACCAGACCTGCGTCGACACACGCCTCTAAAGCCTGCAGGACACAGTAGACAAATAATGTCCATCCAGAGGAAACCTTCATCAACAATTCACTCAGATTGACTGGAAACTGCAGACTCCGAGTGCGTCATCTACAGAAGCCACAAGATGGCAATAACTACATTTGCAGTATCAGGCGTGCTTACCATCCAGCAGCTTTATCTACCTCTGTATGCACTTTAAAGTGTTTGTTGTGCTCCTCAGATGTCGGAGTGAAAATAACGCATGTTACAATTGTTTTTTTTACAATTAACTCATCAGGGCTATTAATGCTGACTGAGCAGTTTTCTCCGGAAATGACATTGTCGGATTTGTTGCTGGTGTGTACTTTTCATTTCAATAAAATGATCATGTGGTCAGAGAGAGACACTTTTTCCTTTCCACGTTTTCACACCCTCCAAATAATTGGAAAAGTAAAAATTACATTTCGGAAATAACAGCCTCTCGCCAATTGTCGCCTTTTTCCAATTTACCTACCACCCTTTTTTATAGTTTGGGTCAATTAACTTACAGCTTTTAGCGCGGTGGTCACCAGCCTTTTCAAACCCAAGATCCTGGTCTCAGCCAAAAACCAAATCAAGATCTACCCGTGTCTCAGCTATGTCTCATACATTTTTTAAAGACAAAGCTTTGTGTTATTGGCTGATTTCAACATTTTGGCTTTATCTTATTGTGCTTCTTGCTGTTTTCAACAATTTTTGTTGTTTTTTGTAATGTGCCTAATAGGGCCAATGACAATTGAGTCACGGGCCACAAATGGCCCCTTTGCTTGTACCAGACTCTCGCTAATTTTCATCTGTACACTGCAAAAAGTCAGTGTTCAAAAACAAGAAAAAAAAAATACAAAAATGAGGGGTATTTTATTTGAACTGAGCAAAATGATCTGCCCATAAAACACGAAAATTTGGCTTGTCAAGACTTTCCAAAACAAGTATAATTAGCTAACCTCAATGAACCCAAAAATACCTTAAAAAGAGTATATTCTCACTAATAACAAGTGCACTTTTCTTGGTAGAAAAAACTATATGAGACATTTTTGCTAGTGCCATTATCTTGACATAATGATATGCGCTCGGCATTACATTTCTTGAAACCAGCAAACTTATACTAAAAACTAATTTATTGTTCTTAATGAAAAGGCAACAAGGCAAGCGCTTGTTACTCTCGGGGTCTCCTAGCCGCTCAGGCAAATCATATTGTCTAAAAATGCATTTTTCCATGGATAACATGACATCATCGCGCCAAGTGCGTGCTCTTTCAGTCAGTGCGCAAGGAATATATATATATATATATATATATATATATATATATATATATATATATATATATATATATATATATATATATATATATATATATATATATATATATATATATATATATATATATATATATTTACAGCCTGGCCCCGGGCCAAATTGTTTTTTATTGTAATTCTGAAGAATTTATCTGAACGTGCATGAACTATTTCTGTTCAAAATAGTTAGAAATGTCACATGTTAAATGTTGAAATATTAACTGTCAGTTTACTGTACTGTGCCAACTGTACTACAATATGAGTATGTATTTTCTATTGTTTCATTGAAAATAAAACAGCAAAGTCCATTTGGCTGTCATCTGTTTTAATTATGAGACACAATTGTGTCAACGTCATGATTTTTTATTCATGCTTGTAATAAGAAATGTTTACTTTGAAAAAGTCGTTTTATACTTGTGAGTGTTGATGACACAGCTTTGCAACAGTTGATATTCTAGTTTCAAGCATGTTTTACTCAATATAGCTCATCAAATCTCAGCAACAAGCTGTAATATCTTACTGAGATCATTTAGGACCAAAACACTTAAAACAAGTAAAACACTCTAACATAAAATCTGCTTAGTGAGAAGAATGATCTTATCAGACAGAAAATAAGCAAATATCACCCTTATTTGACATATTTAATCTTACTTAGATTTCAGTTTTTGCAGTGTAGTCCTAAGGTGGAGGTGTCAAAGTGCATGATGTATACAGTGCAAGTTAATACACCATTCAAATGCATCATCTAAATATCATACATATACACATACATAAATACTGATATTATCTAAAAAAAAAAAAAAAGCACCACTCAACACACTACTAACATTTGGATGTTGTGCAACATTCATCGGGCATACAGTTCAAGTCTATCACATATCAAAATCCCAATAATTAACTTAAAGGCCGACTGAAAGCCACTACTAGCGACCACGCGGTCTGATAGTTTATATATCAATGATGAAATCTTAACATTGCAACACATGCCAATACGGCCGGGTTAACTTATAAAGTGACATTTTAAATTTCCCGGGAAACTTCCGGTTGGAAACGTCTATGTATGATGACGTATGCGCGTGACGTCAATGGTTGAAACGGAAGTATTGGTACCCCATTGAATCCAATACAAAAAAGCTCTGTTTTCATCTCAAAATTCCACAGTATTCTGGACATCTGTGTTGGTGAATCTTTTGCAATTTGTTTAATGAACAATGAAGACAGCGAAGAAGAAAGTTGTAGGTTTCTGGCTACAGCAACACAACCAGGAGGACTTTGAGATGGATAGCAGACACGCTAGCCGCCGACCTCACCTTGACTTCCTCCGTCTCCGGGCCGCCGACCGCATCTATGATCGTGTGAAGTCCTTCGTCGCTCCGTCGATCGCTGGAACGCAGGTGAGCACGGGTGTTGATGAGCAGATGAGGGCTGGCTGGCGTAGGTGGAGAGCTAATGTTTTTAGCATAGCTCTGTCGAGGTCCCGTAGCTAAGTTAGCTTCAATGGCGTCGTTAGCAACAGCATTGTTAAGCTTCGCCCGGCTGGAAAGCATTAACCGTGTAGTTACATGTCCGTGGTTTAATAGTATTGTTGATCTTCTGTCTATCCTTCCAGTCAGAGGTTTATTTCTTTTGTTTCTATCTGCATTTAAGCTTGATGCTATCACGTTAGCTCCGTAGCTAAAGAGCTTCGCCGATGTATTGTCGTGGAGATAAAAGTCACTGTGAATGTCCATTTCGCGTTCTCGACTCTCATTTTCAAGAGGATATAGTATCCGAGGTGGTTTAAAATACAAATCCGTGATCCACAATAGAAAAAGGAGAAAGTGTGGAATCCAATGAACAAGCTTGTACCTAAGTTACGGTCAGAGCGAAAAAAGATACGTCCTGCACTGCACTCTAGTCCTTCACTCTCACGTTCCTCATCCACTAATCTTTCATCCTGGCTCAAATTAATGGGGTAATCGTCGCTTTCTCGGTCCGAATCGCTCTCGCTGCTGGTGTAAACAATGGGGAAATGTGAGGAGCCTTTCAACCTGTGACGTCACGCTACTTCCGGTACAGGCAAGGCTTTTTTTTATCAGCGACCAAAACTTTATCGTCGATGTTCTCTACTAAATCCTTTCAGCAAAAATATGGCAATATCGCGAAATGATCAAGTATGACACATAGAATGGATCTGCTATCTCCGTTTAAATAAAACAATTTCATTTCAGTAGGCCTTTAAATCACAAATGCGCTCTTTTTCTTCTCACACCTCCTCCTCGATCCACATCTTTTGCAATCAAGCAAAATGAGACAAAAATGGCAAAGGGTAAAAAAACCTACAATCTGATAGAATTCACTTTTCTGCAGAACTTTGTTGTGAAAACCTACTTCAACGTCTATCCTCAACACCCGCCTTTCAAATTGGTTGCTCTGGAAACAAGCCCCGCCCACACTGCTCAGTTCCTTGTCTGCGGGGAACTGCTGTGTCGTAGATTACTGCAATCTAAA
>NC_084740.1:54715884-54768384 GCF_033978785.1 Entelurus aequoreus
ACCAATCAAATGCAGTCACTGGTGACGTTTGACTGCGTTTCACCAATCAAATGCAGTCACTGGTGACGTTTGACTCAGTTTCACCAATCAAATGCAGTCACTGGTGACGTTTGACTCCGTTTCACCAATCAAATGCAGTCACTGGTGACGTTTGACTCCGTTTCACCAATCAAATACAGTCACTGGTGACGTTTGACTCTGTTTCACCAATCAAATACAGTCACTGTTGACGTTTGACTCCGTTTCACCAATCAAATGCAGTCACTGGTGACGTTTGACTCCGTTTCACCAATCAGATGCAGTCACTGGTGACGTTTGACTGCGTTTCACCAATCAGATGCAGTCACTGGTGACGTTTGACTGCGTTTCACCAATCAGATGCAGTCACTGGTGACGTTTGACTCCGTTTCACCAATCAGATGCAGTCACTGGTGACGTTTGACTCCGTTTCACCAATCAAATGCAGTCACTGGTGACGTTTGACTCCGTTTCACCAATCAAATGCAGTCACTGGTGACGTTTGACTCCGTTTCACCAATCAAATGCAGTCACTGGTGACGTTTGACTCCGTTTCACCAATCAAATGCAGTCACTGGTGACGTTTGACTCCGTTTCACCAATCAAATGCAGTCACTGGTGACGTTTGACTCCGTTTCACCAATCAAATGCAGTCACTGGTGACGTTTGACTGCGTTTCACCAATCAAATGCAGTCACTGGTGACGTTTGACTCCGTTTCACCAATCAAATGCAGTCACTGGTGACATTTGACTCAGTTTCACCAATCAAATGCAGTCACTGGTGACGTTTGACTCAGTTTCACCAATCAAATGCAGTCACTGGTGACATTTGACTCCGTTTCACCAATCAAATGCAGTCACTGGTGACGTTTGACTCCGTTTCACCAATCAAATGCAGTCACTGGTGACGTTTGACTCCGTTTCACCAATCAAATACAGTCACTGGTGACGTTTGACTGCGTTTAACCAATCAAACAGAGCCAGGCGGTCACATGATTAACTGCACATAAAGTTTCAGCGGCAAACAACAACAATGGCATAGACAGCAACGAACGCTTCGCGTCAACCAGAAGAGGAAGAACACTCCTGGCCTCACATAAAATCGATGTTCACGCAAAAGACAACCAAAAAAAAAGTTATGTAATGCATTGTCATTCGTGTCTCCCCAAACAAGTGGACATTTCAGCTTACATGAACTCAACATCAAATTTCAGGAAGCACATGGCGGTAAGTAACGTTAGTAGATATTTTGGCTGTCACCGTAGGCTGATGTTAGCTTCCCTGCTATGAATCACTGTCAAATGTACATCGTGTGGGGACATTTATTAACGCACTGCAGCCTCATAGACACACACACACACACACACACACACACACACACACACACACACACACACACACACACACACACACACACACACACACACACACACACACACACACACACACACACACACACACACACACACACACACACACACACACACACACACACACACATGCATACAAACACCAATCAGAAGTGCACAGTGTGTTCCCAGGTGCAGCCCACACCTATCAGTTTATGGTTTGCGTAAAGGCTAACTTGTTATTTTCCTTTGTAATCTCTGCCTACTGACCCTATGGTGCTGTTAAGTTATTGTGGCTCAATTTGCCTTCATTTATAACATTTTTTATGTATTATTATTTAATATTATATTGTTTTAGTTGATTAAGAGATATTCCTGGCTCTGAATTTGTTCATTGCTATTTTTATGTTTTTGTGCATTATTTGTTGCCGTCATCATTAAACGAACAGGTTACTCATCAGTTACTCAGTACTTGAGTAGTTTTTTCACAACATACTTTTTACTTTTACTCAAGTAAATATTTGGGTGACTACTCCTTACTTTTACTTGAGTAATAAATCTCTAAAGTAACAGTACTCTTACTTGAGTACAATTTCTGGCTACTCTACCCACCTCTGTCTGCGCTAAAACCCACATGATCCAGGTTGTTTAGTCTAGTTCTGAAGTGTGTTTTTGTTCAGTCCCTGGCTCATCATCAAGATAACACTGTCCTGGATCCAAAACCTTGTTTGACACTGCAAACAATAATGGAAGCAAGCTGTTGGAGCGGCATGAACTCTGAAAGCGACGTGAAGGACCGAGGACCACCCTACGTGTAATTCTTTTACTCCTGGACAGCTGCACACGAAGGCCGAACATTTCTCAAAACATGCCCCCCTACCGTGCTGCCGGTGCTATTGTTTTTCTGACAAATACACGGCATGGGGGGGATGTTATTAGCCCCCATTAGTTGGAATGACTTGGACCTTTTTCCATGCACGCCACAAAACACCCTCTGTAACTTTAGGGTGTTTAGCTGAATACCAGCACACTTTGGTACGCACTTTTAGGCAGGGGCGTAGCAGCAAATTCTGGGTGCCCCATGCACATAAGACTCCTGAAAGGCCTACTGAAAGCCACTACTAGCGACCACGCAGTCTGATAGTTTATATATCAATGATGAAATCTTAACATTGCAACACATGCCAATACGGCCGGGTTAACTTATAAAGTGACATTTTAAATTTCCCGCTAAACTTCCGGTTGAAAACATCTATGTATGATGATGTATGTGCGTGACGTCAATGGTTGAAACGGAAGTATTGGTACCCCATTGGATCCAATACAAAAAAGCTCTGTTTTCATCTCAAAATTCCACAGTATTCTGGACATCTGTGTTGGTGAATCTTTTGCAATTTGTTTAATGAACAATGAAGACTGTAAAGAAGAAAGCTGTAGGTGGGATCGGTGTATTAGCGGCTGGCTGCAGCAACACAACCAGGAGGACTTTGACTTGGATAGCAGACGCGCTAGCCGACGCTAGCCGCTGACCGCACGGATGATCGGGTGAAGTCCTTCGTCCTTCCGCCGATCGCTGGGACGCAGGTGAGCACGGGTGTTGATGAGCAGATGAGGGCTGGCTGGCGTAGGTGGATAGCTAATGTTTTTATCATAGCTCTGTGAGGTCCCGTAGCTAAGTTAGCTTTAATGGCGTCGTTAGCAACAGCATTGTTAAGCTTCGCCAAGCTGGGAATTATTAACCGTGTAGTTACATGTCCATGGTTTAATAGTATTGTTGATCTTCTATCTATCCTTCCAGTCAGGGGTTTATTTATTTTGTTTCTATCTGCATTTGAGCCCGATGCTATCACGTTAGCTCCGTAGCTAAAGAGCTTCGCCGATGTATTGTCGTGGAGATAAAAGTCACTGTGAATGTCCATTTCGCGTTCTCGACTCTCATTTTCAAGAGGATATAGTATCCGAGGTGGTTTCAAATACAAATCCGTGATCCACAATAGAAAAAGGAGAAAGTGTGGAATCCAATGAGCCCTTGTACCTAAGTTACGGTCAGAGCGAAAAAAGATACGTCCTGCACTGCACTCTAGTCCTTCACTCTCACTTTCCTTCATCCTCGCTCAAATTAATGGGGTAATCGCCGCTTTCTCGGTCCGAATCTGTCTCGCTGCATTGTAAACAATGGGAAAATGTGAGGAGTCCTTCCTCCTGTGACGTCACGCTACTTCCGGTATAGGCAAGGCTTTTTTTTTATCAGCGACCAAAAGTTGCAACTTTATCGTCGATGTTCTCTACTAAATCCTTTTAGCAAAAATATGGCAATATCGCGAAATGATCAAGTATGACACATAGAATGGATCTGCTATCCCCGTTTAAATAAAACAGTTTCATTTCAGTAGGCCTTGAAGGGGCCCCCTATCCCACCCTAAACCCAACGTTGCCACCTTATTTACATCATCATCATGGGGTATCAGGCCCGTTTGCAGGCATCGATGATCAGGGCTCTCCAGTCTTCTCTGTCGTCCGCTCTAGGTTGATATTTCTGATAAGATGTCTTAGGCTGTTGCCATACACTACATTGCCAAAAGTATCTGGCTACCCATCCAAATGATCAGAATCAGGTGTCCTAATCACTTGGCCCGGTGTATCAAATCAAGCACTTAGGCATGGAGACTGTTTCTACAAACATTTGTGAAAGAATGGGCCGCTCTCAGTGATTTCCAGCATGGAACTGTCATAGGATGCCACCTGTGCAACAAACCCAGTCGTGAAATGTCCTCGCTCCTAAATAATCCAAAGTCAACTGTCGGCTTTATTATAAGAAAACGGAAGAGTTTGGGAACAACAGCAACTCGTAAACTGACAGAGAGGTCAGCATAGTGCAAAGACTTTCTGCACAGTCAGTTGCTACGGAGCTCCAAACTTCACGTGACCTTCCAATTAGCCCACGTACGGTAGGCAGAGAGCTTCATGGAATGGGTTTCCACGGCCGGGCAGCTGCATCTAAGCCATACATCAGCAAGTCCGATGCAAAGCGTGGGATGCAGAGGTGTAAAGCACGTCACCACTAATAATAATAGTAATCGTCTCGATTACGGTAACGTTTTATTTTCGGGTCTCCCTATGTCTAGCATTAAAAGATTACAGTTGGTAAAATGCGGCTGCTAGACTTTTGACAAAAACAAGAAAGTTTGATCATATTACGCCTATACTGGCTCACCTACACTGGCTTCCTGTGCACTTAAGATGCGACTTTAAGGTTTTACTACTTACGTATAAAATACTACACGGTCTAGCTCCATCCTATCTTGCTGAATGTATTGTACCATATGTCCCGGCAAGAAATCTGCGTTCAAAGAACTCCGGCTTATTAGGGATTCCCAGAGCCCAAAAAAAGTCTGCGGGCTATAGAGCGTTTTCTGTTCGGGCTCCAGTACTATGGAATGCCCTCCCGGTAAAAGTTAGAGATGCTACCTCAGTAGAAGCATTTAAGTCCCGTCTTAAAACTCATTTGTATACTCTAGCCTTTAAATAGACCCCCCTTTTTTAGACAAGTTGATCTGCCGTTTTCTTTTCTCCTTTACCCTCTCGCCGGGTTATTCCGGTTCCGGTGACCATGGATAAGGTGCTGGCTGTCCAGAGTTGGGACCCGGGGTGGACCGCTCGCCTGTGCATCGGTTGGGGACATCTCCGCGCTACTGACCTGTCTCCGCTCGGGATGGTCTCCTGCTGGCCCCACAATGGACTGGACTCTCACTGTTATGTGGATCCACTAGGGACTGTACTTAGAGGGGGGGTTACCCACATATGCGGTCCTCTCCAAGGTTTCTCATAGTCATTCACATCGACGTCCCTTGTGTGGGCTCTGTGCCGAGGATGTCGTTGTGGCTTGTGCAGCCCTTTGAGACTTTTGTGATTTAGGGCTATATAAATAAACATTGATTGATTGATTGACCACTGGACTCTAGAGCAGTGGACACGCCTTCTCCGGACTGATGAATCACACTTTTCCATCTGGCAATCTGATGGACCAGTCGGGGTTTGGAGGTTGCCGGGAGAACGCTACATTTCGGACTGCATTGTGCCGAGTGTGAAATTTGGTGGAGGAGGAATTATGGTGTGGGGTTACTTTTCAGGAGTTGGGCTTGGCCACTTAGTTCCAGTGAAAGGAACTTTGAATGCTCCAGGACATTGGAAACTCAAGACAGCCATGACATGATGTTCTTTACAAGTGTATGTACACTTTTGACCGCGACTGTATGTAAACTCCAGCAAAACACTTTGTTCCTCTTTCCTACAACTTCCTACACGTGTTTGCGCAACATGCTGGGGGTCTTTGCCCCCCTCCTCCAACCCCCACCATGGGATCTTCTCGGTGGGCTTTTGCCGACTGACACAGACGTGGTGAGACAAGGTCTGCTGAGCTTCAAAGGAAGCACCAGCACAGACCCCCCCCCACCCCCGCCCACAAGATTAACACCGTTTGAACGTCACCCTCAGCCACTCCCATTTCCTCCACCGAGGGAGCTCGGAGGTCAGCTCAGCCCGCTGACTTCTTCTTAGAAGCCCGGCACCGGTCTGGAGTCATCTAGCACTTGAAGGGTTACTCTGTCAATCTTTTCGTCATCACAGTGAAGAGTAGATAAGATTAGGCCCATGGGATGTTCTTTGTTCTTGAGATTGAACAGGAGCCCTCCCATTCTCTGCAGAACCTAGTTTTAAAGAACATACCTGATGACAGACACAACTTATTTTGGAAGCATGTCCCTTTTAAATCACGTTCAAATACGCCAAGAAAGTTAGTAAAAAAAATTCAAATTTACACGGAATAAAAGAAAATGTTGACGTAACTCAAATAATTCACTACAACAGGACTGTTGTGATGTTCTTAAGGTTCTAGTACAAAGATCATCTACGACTGGAGTGCTCTGCTGTTTCTAAGGCCCTAACACAAAAACCTAAGTCAAGCTGACAGGAATTATTTTTAAAGGAGAACTGCATTTTTTTTTTTTTAATGTTGCCCATCATCCACACTCTGTATATGAGAATAAATGTGCATTCTAAATAGTGACAAACTGCTAGCACGAGGTGGCTAACAGATTAATCAAGAAAAAAAAAAAATCCAATGTCTAATGTGAATGCAATTTGACCCGCATGCAGCAATGACGCCCTATATCACAGGTGTCAAACTCAAGGCCCGCGGGCCAAATCTGGCCCCCCCACATTATTTTATGTGGCCCGCAAAAGCCTGGAAATAATATGCGTTAATAAAAGGCTTAATCTTTTCCTACTAAATATATGTGACCCGTGCTGGCAAAATGAGTCGGAATACGCACAGGCTAATTTTGAGCTACAGGCAAATAAGTGAAAAAAATGTATCTTGGTTGGAATTGAGATTTTCACAAAAATGAGTCCATAAAGCCACAATCTAGCGATCCCAATCATCGAAATAGCAAGAAAACATCTTAAATCACCTTTATTTGAAGGTTTTGTACGAGGTATGTCTTCAGAAATTAGTCCTTTGTGTTAAAATTCCTTGAGAAAATCAAGTGTTTTCAACGCTCACTCGCGGCAATAAGGGGGAATCCCCCTAGCCATATTTTGGTATCATTGTGACGCCAAGTTTACCTACTTTCTAAAAATGAGCATGGAATTCCCGATGACGCCATTCTGAACCAATATAATTTGAGTTTTTAAACCTGTCCCGACGTAAACAAATCCGGCTTGTTGCTAAGCGGTCGCTGTGAGGCGTACCCTCATTGGTTGAATCACCCCGCGCGGTACATTGTGGTATCATGGCAGCGCCCTGATGAAAAACAACACACAGTAATTCGAGCGGAATATTTGGTGAAAAAAGGTGATTTTCGAACATTGAATTATTATTTTTGTGGATAAGTTAGACCAGGGGTCACCAACGCGGTGCCCGCGGGCACCAGGTAGCCCGTAAGGACCAGATGAGTAGCCCGCTGGCCTGTTCTAAAAATAGCTCAAATAGCAGCACTTACCAGTGAGCTGCCTCTATCTTTTAAATTGTATTTATTTACTAGCAAGCTGGTCTCGCTTTGCTCGACATTTTTAATTCTAAGAGAGACAAAACTCAAATAGAATTTGAAAATCCAAGAAAATATTTTAAAGACTTGGTCTTCACTTGTTTAAATAAATTCATTATTTTTTTTACTTTGCTTCTTATAACTTTCAGAAAGACAATTTTAGAGAAAAAATACAACCTTAAAAATGATTTTAGGATTTTTAAACACATATACCTTTTTACCTTTTAAATTCCTTCCTCTTCTTTCCTGACAATTTAAATCAATGTTCAAGTAAATTATTTTTATTTTACTGTACAGAATAATAAATACATTTTAATTTAATTCTTCATTTTAGCTTCTGTTTTTTCGACAAAGAATATTTGTGAAATATTTCTTCAAACTTATTATGATTAAAATTCAAAAAAATTATTCTGGCAAATCTAGAAAATCTGTAGAATCAAATTTAAATCTTAGTTCAAAGTCTTTTGAATTTATTTTAACATTTTTGTTCTGGAAAATATAGAAGAAATAATGATTTGTCTTTGTTAGAAATATAGCTTGGTCCAATTTGTTATATATTCTAACAAAGTGCAGATTGGATTTTAACCTTTTTAAAACATGTCATCAAAATTCTAAAATCAATCTTAATCAGGAAAAATTACTAATGATGTTTCATAAATTATTTTTTAAATTTTTTCAAAAAGATTCGAATTAGCTAGTTTTTCTCTTTTTTTCGGTTGAATTTGGAATTTTAAAGAGACGAAATTGAAGATAAACTATGTTTCAAAATTTAATTGTAATTTTTTTCGTGTTTTCTCCTCTTTTAAACCGTTCAATTAAGTGTAAATATCATTAATTATTAATAATAACATAGAGTTAAAGGTAAATTGAGCAAATTGGCTATTTCTGGCAATTTATTTAAGTGTGTATCAAACTGGTAGCCCTTCGCATTAATCAGTACCCAAGAAGTAGCTCTTGGTTTCAAAAAGGTTGGTGACTCCTGAGTTAGACTGTTTTACATTCCGTAATGGATTTAGAAGGTGGAGAGGGTACACAGGCAGTTGCAAGTGCACTAAATTCACTGCAATCGGCGAATCTTCTTAGTGCTGCTGGTCAGGAATATTACGGACAGCTGACCAGCTGACAAACTGACCAGTGAACAAAAAAACTGTGACATAACAGTGTTGACATTTTTGTACATAACCGTTTTCAATAGAGTTGAATATATATTTTTCCTATAGACATGGGATTTGACTTTAATTGTACCAATTTTGGTGTTGCTACAAGGACTTTTAAGGTATGGTTGCTATGGAGTTTTGTTTTGGAACATTCTGTTCTGGAACAGTAAACTTTAAGCTGGTTTTTCTCAAAACGGAACCTCAAACTTGGTCGTCTTCAATCGGATGTAACTCGGTCATTTTCTGTCCGATTCCAACAAACCATATATCATTTTGAAGGTCTTTAGATGGAGAATGTGTAAATAACAATAACTCAGTTTTTAAAATTTCCTCATGGTGACTCATTTTGCCAGCACAGGTCAGCACAGGTCACATAGCACAGGTCCCTTTTGACATTAAAAATCATGTACTGCAAAAATATGACATCGAGTATTCCAAAAATATTTTTTGTTAAAATAAAGATAAATACTGTACTTAATTATCTGCTTGACTTATTTCAAAACAAATTATCAATCAAATTGTAGACTGCAAAATTGACAATAGATTTTACTTTTTTTTTCTTAACCGTAAATTCAACTTTGGTACTGTTTTTTTCCCCATATACAGTAAGACACTAAAACATTAAAAAATAAAAAATAAACATTAAAACAAGATTTTATGGTAAAAAACAACAAGTGGCAACTCTATTGCTTGAATTTGACTGCTAAAAACTGGTGTTTCTCCATTCCATTCTATTTATTCCATTTTTATATGCTGTAAAAAACAACTGCTTTTATTGTAAAAATTCTGGTGACTGAGCTGCCAGTTTTTAAAGTCAAATAAAAAAATAATTTTGCTAGCACGAGGTGGATAACAGATTAAACTAGGCTATGATCACACTGCAGGGTAGGATGTCCATGTCAGGTTTGTCACTGACAGTTTAGTTATGTTTTGGTTTTTCCTCTGTGTTTGTTTTTATTTCCTGTCAGCGCTCTTATTTTGGTTCCTTTTCCTGCACGTCTCCCTGAGCGCTTGTTTCCACTCACCTGTCCCTGATTGGCAGTCTGGCACACCTGGTGGCAATTGCCAATCAGGCCACTATTTAAGACTTGGAGTATTGTAGCTGTGGACTGTTTGCAATATCCTGTATGCCGATAGCTGTTTGCAGCTTGCTGTCTTCTTCTTCCTCGTTTCCTGTTCCTGGTTCCTGGTTTCTTTTTCCTGCATTTTTTTGGACATTAAATCATGTTTTCCTGCACCAAGCCTGCCATCCCTGCATCTTGGGGTTCGTCACCAACATTTCCTGACAGTCCAATTGGGATTTGATTTTGACAAAGCCGATCTTTTAATAGAATCATTCACATTACAAGAAAAAAAATAAAATAATCCAATGTCTAATGTGAACGCAATTTGACCCTAATGCAGAAATGACATCATATGTGTTGCAGTGTTTACAGAAGTAAACATGGCTCCGGATCTAGTAGATCTCAGTCCTGGTGCATTTGTGGCAATTTGAAAGATTTGAAAGTCGACATTGACTGAACTGAATTATTGCGCATAGAAGATTAAGGAGGAGGAGGGCAAGCATTTTGATTGAACAGGAGCCTTGTTGCTGACATTGATTTCACCGAGCTCATAGAAACTAATGCTACTATTGCTAATCAATGAGTCCAGGATAAAGTTACGGTAATGCTTAAAATAACCAAAATACTGTAAATATTCCAAGTTATCATGAGAGTGTTTGTTACTACATTACATAAATACTTAGGGCGTTTTATATAAAACGGTGCATTGCATTGTTATCCACCTCTTACTAGCACATTTTCACTGTTTAGAATGCATAGAAAAGATAAAGATTTGTGTTCTCTACTCATATAAGGATCGTGGATGAACAAAAAAGTGCAGTTCCCCTTCAAGGACCTACTGCCTTAATAAGATGGTCAAAGATCATTTATACAACTGGAGTGTTCTGTTGTTCTTTTACTGGAACGACTGCAAAAATGCTAGTTGAAGATCTTCAACAAGACAAGAGCCCTTTGCCAGTCAAAGATCCTCCAAATGACAGGAGAATGATGCAGTTTTTAAAGATTTATCACAAAAGACCTTGGATGTAGAACTAGTCGAAAACCGTCTTTCTGGTAGCAGTTTGAGGAATACGCTGCAAAAATGTCAAGTTGCTCTCAGGTTTTGAACTGAACTTGTGGGCTGGTTTGATGTCATTCCCGGACCAGATTAGCCCCGAATTAAGTGCTCAGACTATGTCTGGGTCATTGCGGTTTTCCCGTAAGTCCAGTAGACGCATTTCAAACTGCTCGTCAACCGTCAACAACAACGGAGAAGAAAACGTTCCAGCAGTCCCAGTTAGACACAATATATGACAACTCATGAAATGCTCTGTCTGTGTCACGGCACTCGATGTTCGCCCTTGGCAGTCAGCAGGCCGATTCTGGAAACGAAAGCTGATACGAGACGACTCGCTTTGCACAAAGATCATTTATACAACTGGAGTGTTCTGTTGTTCTTTTAATGGTACGACTGCAAAAAATGCTAGTTGAAGATCTTCAACAAGACAAGAGCCCTCTGCCAGTCAAAGATCCTCCAAATGACAGGAGAATTATGCAGTTTTTAAAGATTTATCACAAAAGACCTTGGATGTAGAACTAGTCGAAAACCGTCTTTCTGGTAGCAGTTTGAGGAATATGCTGCAAAAATGTCAAGTTGCTCTCAGGTTTTGAACTGAACTTGTGGGCTGGTTTGATGTCATTCCAAGTACCAGATTAGCCCCGAATTAAGTGCTCAGACTATGTCTGGGTCATTGCGGTTTTCCTGTAAGTCCAGTAGACGCATTTCAAACTGCTCGTCAACCGTCAACAACAACGGAGAAGAAAACGTTCCAGCAGTCCCAGTTAGACACAATATATGACAACTCATGAAATGCTCTGTCTGTGTCACGGCACTCGATGTTCGCCCTTGGCAGTCAGCAGGCCGATTCTGGAAACGAAAGCTGATACGAGACGACTCGCTTTGCCAAAGATCATTTATACAACTGGAGTGTTCTGTTGTTCTTTTAATGGTACGACTGCAAAAAATGCTAGTTGAAGATCTTCAACAAGACAAGAGCCCTCTGCCAGTCAAAGATCCTCCAAATGACAGGAGAATTATGCAGTTTTTAAAGATTTATCACAAAAGACCTTGGATGTAGAACTAGTCGAAAACCATCCTTCTGGTAGGAGTTTGAGGAATACGCTGCAAAAATGTCAAGTTGCTCTCAAGTTTTGAACTGAACTTGTGGGCTGGTTTGATGTCATTCCAAGTACCAGATTAGCCCCGAATTAAGTGCTCAGACTATGTCTGGGTCATTGCGGTTTTCCCGTAAGTCCAGTAGACTCATTTCAAACTGCTCGTCAACCGTCAAAAACAACGGAGAACAAAACGTTCCAGCAGTCTGTGGACTTGAGATGCTGATGCTAACATCGAATAGAACCTAAAAAAAACATATGCCTGAAACCTGAAAAAGACCCCAAAAAATCCCCAATAGGAGGATTTGTTGATCCAGTAGTACTAACAGAAGTCAATAACCATTTCCCTCTTTATTTACTTCAAACCTGCAAACTGTGTCAGAGATGTATCAGGACTCTGTCAGCAATCAGTGGTGTGATCACACATGCACACAAGGACTTGGCAGCAAGTGGGGGAAGAGAAATAATTGGGCGGCCGCATGATGATAAACATTTTGTACCAACTTCAGACCCTCTGCAAATTCAATCAGCGAGCTCCGCCGACTCTGGGAACTGTGACAGCGAGACAGCTTGAAAGATCGTCCTAATCGGAGCCACATGTCTCCTACTACCAGTCTACACATTTCACCCGGGGGTTTGATATCAGGTCGCCGCAAGGAAACATAGGCGAGCTCGCAAGTTATAAACCAGCAGGACTATCTCAATGTACAGTCCTGGTCAAAAGTGTACATAGACTTGTAAAGAACATAATGGCCTGAGCTCGCTGAAGCAGTTCACGGAGTAGTAGACGACTAAAGAAAGTCCTGGTTCAAGAATAAAGATTGGGCTCACAAGGGCGTATCATGTCTAGCTTGGTGTGTGTCACAGGTGGTATCATGTCTAGCTTGGTGTGTGTCACAGGTGGTATCATGTCTAGCTTGGTGTGTGTCACAGGTGGTATCATGTCTAGCTTGGTGTGGGTCACAGGTGGTATCATGTCTAGCTTGGTGTGGGTCACAGGTGGTATCATGTCTAGCTTGGTGTGGGTCACAGGTGGTATCATGTCTAGCTTGGTGTGTGTCACAGGTGGTATCATGTCTAGCTTGGTGTGGGTCACAGGTGGTATCATGTCTAGCTTGGTGTGGGTCACAGGTGGTATCATGTCTAGCTTGGTGTGGGTCACAGGTGGTGTCATGTCTAGCTTGGTGTGGGTCACAGGTGGTATCATGTCTAGCTTGGTGTGTGTCACAGGTGGTATCATGTCTAGCTTGGTGTGGGTCACAGGTGGTATCATGTCTAGCTTGTGTGTGTCACAGGTGGTATCATGTCTAGCTTGGTGTGTGTCACAGGTGGTGTCATGTCTAGCTTGGTGTGTGTTACAGGTGGTATCATGTCTAGCTTGGTGTGTGTCACAGGTGGTATCATGTCTAGCTTGGTGTGTGTCACAGGTGGTGTCATGTCTAGCTTGGTGTGGGTCACAGGTGGTATCATGTCTAGCTTGGTGTGGGTCACAGGTGGTGTCATGTCTAGCTTGGTGTGGGTCACAGGTGGTATCATGTCTAGCTTGGTGTGTCACAGGTGGTGTCATGTCTAGCTTGGTGTGTGTCACAGGTGGCATCATGTCTAGCTTGGTGTGTGTCACAGGTGGTGTCATGTCTAGCTTGGTGTGGGTCACAGGTGGTATCATGTCTAGCTTGGTGTGGGTCACAGGTGGTATCATGTCTAGCTTGGTGTGTGTCACAGGTGGTATCATGTCTAGCTTGGTGTGTGTCACAGGTGGTATCATGTCTAGCTTGGTGTGTGTCACAGGTGGTGTCATGTCTAGCTTGGTGTGGGTCATAGGTGGTGTCATGTCTAGCTTGGTGTGGGTCACAGGTGGTATCATGTCTAGCTTGGTGTGTGTCACAGGTGGTGTCATGTCTGGCTTGGTGTGTGTTACAGGTGGTATCATGTCTAGCTTGGTGTGTGTCACAGGTGGTATCATGTCTAGCTTGGTGTGTGTCACAGGTGGTATCATGTCTAGCTTGGTGTGTGTCACAGGTGGTATCATGTCTAGCTTGGTGTGTGTCACAGGTGGTATCATGTCTAGCTTGGTGTGTGTCACAGGTGGTATCATGTCTAGCTTGGTGTGTGTCACAGGTGGTATCATGTCTAGCTTGGTGTGTGTCACAGGTGGTATCATGTCTAGCTTGGTGTGTGTCACAGGTGGTATCATGTCTAGCTTGGTGTGGGTCACAGGTGGTGTCATGTCTGGCTTGGTGTGGGTCACAGGTGGTATCATGTCTAGCTGGGTGTGGGTCACAGGTGGTATCATGTCTAGCTTGGTGTGTGTCACAGGTGGTATCATGTCTGGCTTGGTGTGTGTCACAGGTGGTGTCATGTCTAGCTTGGTGTGGGTCACAGGTGGTATCATGTCTAGCTTGGTGTGTGTCACAGGTGGTATCATGTCTAGCTTGGTGTGTGTCACAGGTGGTATCATGTCTAGCTTGGTGTGGGTCACAGGTGGTATCATGTCTAGCTTGGTGTGGGTCACAGGTGGTATCATGTCTAGCTTGGTGTGGGTCACAGGTGGTATCATGTCTAGCTTGGTGTGGGTCACAGGTGGTGTCATGTCTAGCTTGGTGTGGGTCACAGGTGGTATCATGTCTAGCTTGGTGTGTGTCACAGGTGGTATCATGTCTAGCTTGGTGTGGGTCATAGGTGGTATCATGTCTAGCTTGGTGTGGGTCACAGGTGGTATCATGTCTAGCTTGGTGTGTGTCACAGGTGGTATCATGTCTAGCTTGGTGTGTGTCACAGGTGGTGTCATGTCTAGCTTGGTGTGGGTCACAGGTGGTGTCATGTCTAGCTTGGTGTGTGTCACAGGTGGTATCATGTCTAGCTTGGTGTGTGTCACAGGTGGTGTCATGTCTAGCTTGGTGTGGGTCACAGGTGGTATCATGTCTAGCTTGGTGTGGGTCACAGGTGGTGTCATGTCTAGCTTGGTGTGTGTCACAGGTGGTATCATGTCTAGCTTGGTGTGGGTCATAGGTGGTGTCATGTCTAGCTTGGTGTGGGTCACAGGTGGTATCATGTCTGGCTTGGTGTGTGTCACAGGTGGTGTCATGTCTAGCTTGGTGTGGGTCACAGGTGGTATCATGTCTAGCTTGGTGTGGGTCACAGGTGGTATCATGTCTAGCTTGGTGTGTGTCACAGGTGGTATCATGTCTAGCTTGGTGTGTGTCACAGGTGGTATCATGTCTAGCTTGGTGTGGGTCACAGGTGGTATCATGTCTAGCTTGGTGTGGGTCACAGGTGGTATCATGTCTAGCTTGGTGTGTGTCACAGGTGGTATCATGTCTAGCTTGGTGTGGGTCCCAGGTGGTATCATGTCTAGCTTGGTGTGGGTCACAGGTGGTATCATGTCTAGCTTGGTGTGGGTCACAGGTGGTGTCATGTCTAGCTTGGTGGGGGTCACAGGTGGTATCATGTCTAGCTGGGTGTGGGTCACAGGTGGTATCATGTCTAGCTTGGTGTGTGTCACAGGTGGTATCATGTCTGGCTTGGTGTGTGTCACAGGTGGTGTCATGTCTAGCTTGGTGTGGGTCACAGGTGGTATCATGTCTAGCTTGGTGTGGGTCACAGGTGGTATCATGTATAGCTTGGTGTGTGTCACAGGTGGTATCATGTCTAGCTTGGTGTGTGTCACAGGTGGTATCATGTCTAGCTTGGTGTGGGTCACAGGTGGTATCATGTCTAGCTTGGTGTGTGTCACAGGTGGTGTCATGTCTAGCTTGGTGTGGGTCACAGGTGGTGTCATGTCTAGCTTGGTGTGTGTCACAGGTGGTATCATGTCTAGCTTGGTGTGTGTCACAGGTGGCATCATGTCTAGCTTGGTGTGTGTCACAGGTGGTATCATATCTAGCTTGGTGTGTGTCACAGGTGGTGTCATGTCTAGCTTGGTGTGGGTCATAGGTGGTGTCATGTCTAGCTTGGTGTGGGTCACAGGTGGTATCATGTCTAGCTTGGTGTGTGTCACAGGTGGTATCATGTCTAGCTTGGTGTGTGTCACAGGTGGTATCATGTCTCTCAATAGCAAACAAGTGAGGACGATGATATAATTTTTTCACGTTAGGTGTTCATAAACCGGTTCTAGAAACCCATTTAGAGTGTTAACATCAGTAAAAATACACTTTAACTCCTTTAATGATGACACCAATGGGATATGATATTTATAGAACAAATATGATGATTACATTTCCCTATTGGGATTCAATAACAAGAATCATAACTAGATGATGCATTTCCTAGAAGGAATTGCGTGTGAATGCGCCAATGCTGAAGGTTAACTGAAATCCTGGATTTTTTTAAGAATTGAAGTAGAGCTGAACAGGCTGAATGTTTTGAAGTTGGAACAGTTTGAATCAGATGAAAAATGTGGGAGTTGTGGAACTTTGAAGAATGTCCCATTGATTTCAATGGGAATTCCCCCCAAATTTGGGAATTTCTGGATAAAAAACTTGAATGTTCTGAATGAGTTGAAATGGTTGGGGTTAAAATTTTTCAAATCAGCCGAGAAATGTTGAAGTAGTAACTTGTTGAATTGAGAAATGGTATTACATAAATCCTGGAATTTTGGGAAAACCGGGAATTTTTCCAGTTCAAAAAAACAACTTTATTTTTTGTCTTGATTAAGAGGAATGTTTTGACGGTAGAAATGCGTTGACAAATGTGGAAGGAGTAGTCGCCAGAAAAAAGGGTGGAAATAGGGCTTTGCAAAAGCAGGAATTCTGGAAAATCCTGGAATTTTTTTAACCTGAAAAAAAAAATAGTAGGAATTTCCAGAATGGGGGAATGTGTTGAAGGTGGAATGGTTTGAATGGGTTGAAAAATGTGGAAACGGTGAAAGTTGGAAAAATGACCAATTAATTTTGAGTGGTAAGAATGTCCTGGAAAACCTGGAATTCTGGGAAATCTGGGAGTTTTTTGGAATTTGTCAAGGAAAAGCCCGCGATTCCCGAATAGGCTGAACAGTTTGAAGTTGGAACGCTTTGAATCGGTTGAAAAATGTGGAAATGGTGAAAGTTTGAAAAATGGCCAATTCATTTTGAATGGGAAAAATGTCCCGGAAAACCTGGAATTCTGGGAAATCTGGGAATTTTTGGAATTTGTCGAGGGAAAGCCCGCGATTCCCGAATAGGCTGAATGAAAAATGTGGAAATGGGGAAAGTTTGAAAAATGGCCAATTCATTTTGAATGGGAAAAATGTCCCGGACAACCTGGAATTTTGGGAAATCTGGGAATTTTTGGAATTTGTCAAAGGAAAGCCCGCGATTCCCGAATAGGCTGAACAGTTTGAAGTTGGAACGCTTTGAATCGGTTGAAAAATGTGGAAATGGTGAAAGTTTGAAAAATGGCCAATTCATTTTGAATGGGAAAAATGTCCCGGAAAACCTGGAATTCTGGGAAATCTGGGAATTTTTGGAATTTGTCGAGGGAAAGCCCGCGATTCCCGAATAGGCTGAATGAAAAATGTGGAAATGGGGAAAGTTTGAAAAATGGCCAATTCATTTTGAATGGGAAAAATGTCCCGGACAACCTGGAATTTTGGGAAATCTGGGAATTTTTGGAATTTGTCGAGGGAAAGCCCGCGATTCCCGAATAGGCTGAATGAAAAATGTGAAATTTGAAAATGGTGAAAGTTTGAAAAATGGCCAATTCATTTTGAATGGGAAAAATGTCCCGGACAACCTGGAATTTTGGGAAATCTGGGAATTTTTGGAATTTGTCGAGGGAAAGCCTGTGATTCCCGAATAGGCTGAATGAAAAATGTGGAAATGGTGAAAGTTTGAAAAATGGCCAATTCATTTTGAATGGGAAAAATGTCCCGGAAAACCTGGAATTCTGGGAAATCTGGGGAATTTTTTTAATTTTTCAAGGGAAAGCCTGCAATTCCCGAATAGGCTGAACAGTTTGAAGTTGGAACGCTTTAAATCGGTTGAAAAATGTGGAAATGGTGAAAGTTTGAAAAATGGCCAATTCATTTTGAATGGGAAAAATGTCCCGGAAAACCTGGAATTCTGGGAAATCTGGGAATATTGGGGAATTTGCCAAGGGAAAGCCCGTAATTCCCGAATAGGCTGAACAGTTTGAAGTTGGAACGCTTTGAATCGGTTGAAAAATTTGAAAATGGTGAAAGTTTGAAAAATGGGTAATTCATTTTGAATGGGAAGAATGTCCCGGAAAACCTGGAATTCTGGGAAATCTGGGAATTTTTGGAATTTTTCAAGGGATTCGTGAATAGGCTGAACAGTTTGAAGTTGGAACGCTTTGAATCGGTTGAAAAATGTGGAAGGTAGAACATGCCAAAAATGTGGAGAAGAAGAAGAAGAATTAGTTGAATAAATAGATGAAAGTTGGTGTAGAAAAGCATATGCTCAAAGGCATAAATACATTCATAAATAAATAATTATATTCACACAATAAATGAATGATGTATATTACCTTGAGATCGGTAGGTTGGAGTTCAAATCCCAGCCGAGTCATACCAAAGACTATAAAAATGGGACCCATAACCTCCCTGCTTGGCACTCAGCAACAAAGGGTTGGAGTTGGGGGTTAAATCACCAAAATGATTCCCGGGCGCGGCGCCGCTGCTGCCCACTGCTCCCCAAGGGGATGGGACAAATGCAGAGGACAAATTTCACCACATCTAGTGTGTGTGTGACAATCATTGGTACTTTAATCTTTAATCTTTAATTTATGTTGCGACTAATGCCACTTCCTGACATGTAATGTGTGCCTCGTCCTGCAGGGGGAGTCCTCGAGCAAAACTGCCTACCATTAAAGTCCAACAGCGAAACAATGTTGTTATTTAACGGGCAGCCCGTCAATACTAATCTCCCTTTTGATCCCAACTCGCCCCAAGTCTTGCTGTCAACTCCATCGTTAGTCACAAGTTAAGTTTGTCATGCTTTGAACGGCGTCTCCAAACTTGCCTCGTCATGATTGCGCAATCGCGAGTTCGCGGCAAGCGTGGACGCGCTGAAGTGAAAGTGGGTGTTTTTGTCTCGTCATTATTAGACTCCGAGTCCTGCGGGAACTCCATCACTCCTCCGCTCTTTCCTACCGGAGCCGCCGCGTCTGTTTTGTACGCCAAGAAGCTTCTTTTTGTTCCAACACTTGCCTGGGATCATGTGGAACCACCACCACCACCACCACCACGTGGGTTCTAACCTTCACCGCATGGGTTCTAACCTTCACCACATGGGTATGCACGTCGTTCTCCTCACTTCGCTGCTGGGAGTCCTCCTTGCTCAAGGTAACTTTCATCATACACTCAACTACTTTTCTACAGTGAAACATGAACATCTAACAAGTTGAATGATTGACTTGTGATTGTTTACTGCTTTGTTTTCATTGTTGACATCAGTTTCAGTTTCAGTTTCAGTTTATGTGCAACATGCATACGATGCAATGTCATGCGTTACACATGTCCAGTTGTTTCATCACAGCACGTCCGAAAAGGAGTAGGAAGAAGCAGAGCTTATTCAATCCTACCATAGCAATGTATTCCAATGTCCTTGTTCTCTGTAACAGAACAGTGGACAAACAAGTAATACATAAATAATAGCCCGAATAGGCTGAACAGTTTGAAGTTGGAACGCTTTGAATCGGTTGAAAAATGTGGAAATGGTGAAAGTTTGAAAAATGGCCAATTCATTTTGATTGGGAAAAATGTCCCGGAAAACCTGGAATTTTGGGAAATCTGGGAATATTTGGAATTTTTCAAGGGAAAGCCCGAATAGGCTGAACAGTTTGAAGTTGGAACGCTTTGAATGGGTTGAAAAACGTGGAAATGGTGAAAGTTTGAAAAAAGGCCAATTCATTTTGAAAGGGAAAAATGTCAGAGAAAACCTGGAATTCTGGGAAATATGGTAATATTTGGAATTTTTCAAGGGAAAGCCAGACTAGGCTGAACAGTTTGAAGTTGGAACGCTTTGAATCGGTTGAAAAATGGTTAAAAAAATGGTGAAAGTTTGAAAAATGGCCAATTCATTTTGAATGGGAAAAATGTCCCGGAAAACCTGGAATTTGGGAAATCTGGGAATTTTTTGGAATTTATCAAGGGAAAGCCTGCGATTCCCGAATAGGCTGAACAGTTTGAAGTTGGAACGCTTTGAATCGGTTGAAAAATGTGGAAATGGTGAAAGTTTGAAAAATGGCCAATTCATGTTGAATGGGAAAAATGTCCCGGAAAACCTGGAATTTTGGAAAATCTGGGAATATTTGGAATTTTTCAAGGGAAAGCCCGAATAGGCTGAACAGTTTGAAGTTGGAACGCTTTGAATGGGTTGAAAAATGTGGAAATGGTGAAAGTTTGAAAAAAGGCTAATTTATTTTGAAAGGGAAAAATGTCAGAGAAAACCTGGAATTCTGGGAAATATGGTAATATTTGGAATTTTTCAAGGGAAAGCCAGACTAGGCTGAACAGTTTGAATTTGGAACGCTTTGAATCGGTTGAAAAATGGTTAAAAAATGGTGAAAGTTTGAAAAATGGCCAATTCATTTTGAATGGGAAAAATGTCCCGGAAAACCTGGAATTTGGGAAATCTGGGAATTTTTTGGAATTTATCAAGGGAAAGCCTGCGATTCCCGAATAGGCTGAACAGTTTGAAGTTGGAACGCTTTGAATCGGTTGAAAAATGCGGAAATGGTGAAAGTTTGAAAAATGGCCAATTCATTTTGAATGGGAAAAATGTCCCGGAAAACCTGGAATTTTGGGAAATCTGGGAATATTTGGAATTTTTCAAGGGAAAGCCCGAATAGGCTGAACAGTTTGAAGTTGGAACGCTTTGAATGGGTTGAAAAATGTGGAAGTGGTGAAAGTTTGAAAAAAGGCCAATTCATTTTGAAAGGGAAAAATGTCAGAGAAAACCTGGAATTCTGGGAAATATGGTAATATTTGGAATTTTTCAAGGGAAAGCCAGACTAGGCTGAACAGTTTGAAGTTGGAACGCTTTGAATCGGTTGAAAAATGGTTAAAAAATGGGGAAAGTTTGAAAAATGGCCAATTCATTTTGAATGGGAAAAATGTCCCGGAAAACCTGGAATTTGGGAAATCTGGGAATTTTTTGGAATTTATCAAGGGAAAGCCTGCGATTCCCGAATAGGCTGAACAGTTTGAAGTTGGAACGCTTTGAATCGGTTGAAAAATGTGGAAATGGTGAAAGTTTGAAAAATGGCCAATTCATTTTGAATGGGAAAAATGTCCCGGAAAACCTGGAATTTTGGGAAATCTGGGAATTTTTTGAATTTTTCAAGGGAAAGCCCGAATAGGCTGAACAGTTTGACGTTGGAATGCTTTGAATCGGTTGAAAAATGTGGAAATGGTGAAAGTTTGAAAAAAGGCCAATTCATGTTGAGAGGGAAAAATGTCAGAGAAAACCTGGAATTCTGGGAAATATGGGAATTTTTGGGAATTTGTCAAAGGAAAGCCCGCGATTCCCGATTAAGCTGAACAGTTTGAAGTTGGAACGCTTTCAAGTGGTTGAAAAATGTGGAAATGGTGAAAGTTTGAAAAATGGCCAATTCATTTTGTATGGGAAAAATGTCCCGGAAAACCTGGAATTCTGGGAATTTTTTTGAATTTTTCAAGGGAAAGCCCGAATAGGCTGAACAAAAAATAAATAATGTACCATAGTAAGCATACAAATATTAAATACATAAATAATCTTTATCTCAAAATAAAAACAAGATGTTCCTCATCATTTTTGTTGTGTGTACTTAGTGAACACTTGTAGTGTGAACAGTCTCCTAAAGTGAAGAATGTCCCGCTGATTTCAATGGAACATTCCCCCCAAATTTGGGAATTTCTGGAAAAGTGGGAATTTTTTTGAAAATATTTTGCTCTGTGGAAGTGTCTTCGCCTAGCTTCACCTATTGCTTCAAACCATTTTTGAACCATTTTTGAACCGATTCAAAGCGTTCCAACTTCAAACTGTTCAGCCTTTTCGGGAATCGCAGGCTTTCCATTGACAAATTCCAAAAAATCCCAAATTTCCCAGAATTCCAGGTTTTCCGGGACATTTTTCCCATTCAAACTTTCACCATTTCCACATTTTTCAACCGATTCAAAGCTTTCCAACTTCAAACTGTTCAGCCTATTCGGGAATCGCAGGCTTTCCCTTGAGAAATTCCAAAAACTCCAAGATTTCCCAGAATTCCAGGTTTTACAGGAGATTTTTCCCATTCAAAATTAATTGGCCATTTTTCTAACTTTCACCATTTCCACATTTTTCAACCGATTCAAAGCGTTCCAACTTCAAACTGTTCAGCCTATTCGGGAATCGCGGGCTTTCCCTTGACAAATTCCAAAATATTCCCAGATTTCCCAAAATTCCAGGTTTTCCGGGACATTTTTCCCATTCAAAATGAATTGGCCATTTTTCAAACTTTCACCATTTTTTAACCATTTTTCAACCGATTCAAAGCGTTCCAACTTCAAACTGTTCAGCCTATTCGGGAATCGCGGGCTTTCCCTTGACAAATTCCAAAAACTCCAAGATTTCCCAGAATTCCAGGTTTTACGGGAGATTTTTCCCATTCAAAATTAATTGGCCATTTTTCTAACTTTCACCATTTCCACATTTTTCAACCGATTCAAAGCGTTCCAACTTCAAACTGTTCAGCCTATTCGGGAATCGCGGGCTTTCCCTTGACAAATTCCAAAATATTCCCAGATTTCCCAAAATTCCAGGTTTTCCGGGACATTTTTCCCATTCAAAATGAATTGGCCATTTTTCAAACTTTCACCATTTCCACATTTTTCAACCGATTCAAAGCGTTCCAACTTCAAACTGTTCAGCCTATTCGGTAATCGTGGGCTTTCCCTTGAAACATTTCAAAAAATTCCCAGATTTCCCAGAATTCCAGGTTTTCCGGGACATTTTTCCCCATTCAAAATGAATTGACCATTTTTCAAACTTTCACCATTTCCACATTTTTCAACCGATTCAAACCATTCCAACTTCAACTGTTCAGCCTATTCGGGAATCGCAGGCTTTCCCTTGACAAATTCCCAAAAATTCCCAAATTTCCCAGAATTCCAGGTTTTCCGGGACATTTTTCCCATTCAAAATGAATTGGCCATTTTTCAAACTTTCACCATTTCCACATTTTTCAACCGATTCAAAGCGTTCCAACTTCAAACTGTTCAGCCTATTAAGTAGCTTCTTATCCAGTTCAAGAACAACCCTCAGATGTGGTTGAATAGTTTTTTGTTTTGCCATTCTATGACAGTTTTATTGCATCAGTTACTAATGTTATATTTTAAACACTCTTCCTGGCTGGACGGCTTCCACCTTAAACTTAAAAAAAAAAAATGTTTTCATTCATCCCAAAAAAAAAACCTTTTTTCAAATTTAAATAAATGAGTATATGTAAATGCTGCCACTTAAGTTCAAAAGTATCAAGTTATGAGCAAAAATTACTTTATATGTATGTTTTATTGCAGTTAGGGGCAATGTGTAATACACAAAAAAAATCTTCATTCTGTTGTTAGGAGAGCTTATTGGCGCCATAAAAATGAGGCACTTTCATTTCTGCGTCAGGATATTGATTTAGACAGATTCAATTTATGTTTAAAAGTATTTAAAGTTAAATACGGCTTGTATTAGTTATTTATTGCATACAACTGTATGAGCCCAATGTGATTTACAGAACATATGAGCATAATTACTCATATTTGAAAGACACAGATAAAAATGTATTGGAGGACAACATAATAGTCATGAAGATCTATGGCACAGGAGACATAAAGTCAGTAGTTTGTCCACACTGTCTGACGGGTTTATCGTAAAAACATTTAATTGCAACACTAACCTCCATTTATATCTAGTATCCTTCATTTCACCTCATATTATGAAATAATAATGTTAAACCTAGCCATCTTTTAGCCGAGTGCCATGTCATTTAAATGTCAGAAAGTTCCCACAAGTGGAAAGCTCATATTTTTACCAAAGGGGTCTAGACAGAGGGCTGTGATTTATACTGGAGCGCTGGCAGAAGGGGTCATCAAGGCATGAAAGCCATCAGAAGCTCACACATGGGGCCACTTTCACAGTCGACGGGGGCCAACAAGCCAGGAGGGAGGCTGGGGGGTGCGGGGTGATGGAGGGGGGCTGCAGCGGCATATTGGTGCTCATAAACAGGCTCTAGGGACACATATTACAGTTAGAACATCAATAAACAGTCTCACAGGCGGCCTTTAAATGTTAAACGTGACGCACGTACCAGAGGAACATTGTGTGATCTATAATCCTGCTTCTAGTCAGGCAGTTCTACTGTAGATCACAGGTGTCAAACTCAGGGAACATCAATTCAGCAGTTGACCCGCGTGGCGAACTTCAGCAAATAAGAAGCCGAACTTACTTCACCATCACCACCACATCTTTGCCACAGTCGTATTGTATTGTACTAACTGTTCTTACTAAGGGTGTCACGGTCAAAAGTGTACATACACGTGTAAAGAACATCATGTCATTTCCACAACTCTTATGTTTTTGTGATGTAGTGATTGGAGCACATACTTGTTGCTCACAAAAAACATTCATGAAGTTTGGTCCTTTTATGAATTTATTATGGGTGTACTGAAAATGTGAGGGTCAAAAGTATACATACAGCAATGTTAATATTTGCTTACATGTCCCTTGGCAAGTTTACCTGCAATAAGGCGCTTTTGGTAGCCATCCACAAGCTTCTGCTTGAATTTTTGACCACAAAATTGGTGCAGTTCAGCTAAATTTATTAGTTTTTCTGAAATGGACTTGTTTCTTCAGCATTGTCCACACCTTTAAGTCAGGACTTTGGGAAGGCCATTCTAAAAGCTTAATTCTAGCCTGATTCAGCCATTCCTTTACCACTTTTGACGTGTAATTGGGGTCATTGTCCTGTTGGAACACCCAACTGCGCCCAAGACCCAACCTCCGGGCTGATGATTTTAGCTTGTCCTGAAGAATTTGGAGCTAATCCTCCTTTTTAATTGTCCCATTTAATCTCTGTAAAGCAGCAGTTCCATTGGCAGCAAAACAGGCCCAGAGCATAATACTACCACCACCATGCTTGACAGTAGGTCTGGTGTTCCTGGGATTAAAGGCCTCACCTTTTCTCCTCCAAACATATTGCTGGGTATTGTGGCCAAACAGCTCCATTTTTGTTTCATCTGACCACAGAACTTTCCTCCAGAAGGTCTTATCTTTGTCCATGACAGCCATGACATTATGTTCTTGACCAGGTTTCTACACAGTGAAATATTTTAACCTAGTTGCATTTTTTTTTAAACTTAGAAACATACACATTATACTTTCTTTGGCAGGAGAAACTTCGTGTTCTAGACATATGTCGAACGTCCGTAAACAGATCTTCTATTTTAGATAGTAGCTCAGACAGTTTATACAAGTTATGACGTTTGTAATCGGGAAATACTTGAATGTGTCATGTATTCATGTTAGCCTGCTATCTTGCCTCTCCAGGAATTTGCAGTACCTCTGGTCTGTTAGTTTCTCAAAGTGCGGTTATCAACCACAGTTTTATGATCATTTCAATTTGAAACGGTTATACTAACTGTCAGGAATTCTACCGTGGTCTTTCATTTATACACTACCGTTTAAAAGTTTGGGGTCACCCAAACAATTTTGTGGAATAGCCTTCATTTCTAAGAACAAGAATAGACTGTCGAGTTTCAGATGAAAGTTCTCTTTTTCTGGCCATTTTGAGCGTTTAATTGACCCCACAAATGTGATGCTCCAGAAACTCAATCTGCTCAAAGGAAGGTCAGTTTTGTAGCTTCTGTGACGAGCTAAACTGTTTTCAGATGTGTGAACATGATTGCGCAAGGGTTTTCTAATCATCAATTAGCCTTCTGAGCCAATGAGCAAACACATTGTACCATTAGAACACTGGAGTGATAGTTGCTGGAAATGGGCCTCTATACACCTATGTAGATATTGCACCAAAAACCAGACATTTGCAGCTAGAATAGTCATTTACCACATTAGCAATGTATAGAGTGTATTTCTTTAAAGTTAAGACTAGTTTAAAGTTATCTTCATTGAAAAGTACAGTGCTTTTCCTTCAAAAATAAGGACATTTCAATGTGACCCCAAACTTTTGAACGGTAGTGTACCTGTAATCGTTACGTCCGTAATACAGACACACAAACCCTAACTTTTGAGGTGTGTTTGGGGGTCATTGTCCTGTTGGAACACCCAACTGCGCCCAAGACCCAACCGGGATGATGATTCTAGCTTGTTCTGAAGAATTTGGAGGTAATCCTCCTTTTTCATTGTCCCCATTTAAAGCAACAGTTCCATCTGACCAAAGAACTTTCCTCCAGAAGGTCTTACCTTTGTCCATGTGATGTCAGATGAAACAAAAATGGAGCTGTTTGGCCACAATACCCAGCAATATGTTTGGAGGAGAAAAGGTGAGGCCTTCAACTCCAGGAACACCATGCCTACCGTCAAGCATGGTGGTGGTAGTATTATGCTATGGGCCGGTTTTGCTGCCAATGGAACTGCTGCTTTAAATGGGACAATGAAAAAGGAGGATTAGCTCCAAATTCTTCAGGACAAGCTAAAATCATCAGCCCGGAGGTTGGGTCTTGGGCGCAGTTGGGTGTTCCAACGGGACAATGACCCTAAACACACCTCAAAAGTGGTAACGGAATGGCTAAATCAGACTAGAATGAAGGTTTTAGAACGGCCTTCCCAAAGTCCTGACTTAAACGTGTGGACAATGCTGAAGAAACAAGTCCATGTCGGAAAACCAACACATTTAGCTGAACTGCAGCAATTTTGTGGTCAAGTGGTCAAGCAGAAGCTTGTGGATGGCTACCAAAAGCGCCTTATTGCAGGTAAACTTGCCAAGGGACATGTAAGCAAATATTAACATTGCTGTATGTATACTTTTGACCCTCACATTTTCAGTAGACCCATAATAAATTCATAAAAGAAGCAAACTTCATGAATGTTTTTTGTGACCAACAAGTATGTGCTCCAATCACTCTATCACAAAAAAATAAGAAATGATTGGAAACTCAAGCCAGCCCTGACATGATGTTCTTTACGAGTGTACGTACACTTTTGATCACGACTGTAGATAAGCCAAACAAAAGAGATGGACATATTCAGTCTCTTTTCTAGTGGGTCGGTGCTCCACCAGTGGGCTCATTAAGTCTTGTTTACACGAGGTGTCTAGACGAAGGCGAGTCGTGTGTCGTCCTGCCAAAGAAAAGAGTGCGGCCCCCACATCTCTCATCTCGCCCTCATCGGATCCAAGATGAGAAATCAGCAGACAATACATCGCAACAGTCTGGTTTGCCTCCTTCTGATAAAATAAAAACCCCCAAAAGAGGCACTTTTGAGGCCCCTTCTGTTCTTCCAATCAAGGCTTTTAAAAGTCCGAGCCAGCGGTGGTCCTGGAATGCCAACTATGACTGTAATTTGGAAAACACTTCCAGTGGCCCCTGGTGGGAAAGATAATTGGATTAGATGTGTTGGGCTATTCAGCGTGCTGCACGCTCCTCCTCCTTCTTGGACGTCAACTGTGAGAAGGAATCATCGCCATCATTTTAATCACCAGTTTGCAGAGTTGGAAACAAAAGCAACTTAAGCAGTTTTCACTCATTTTATGCAGCTGCTACAGAGTTATTTACAACCATGTGCAAGACTCTTCATCGCAAAAAAAAACACCGAATTGTAGCTCAGCAGCTAGAATGCATTGCAGATTTGTAAAAGTGCAAAGTGTACTGTAACAGTCATGTGTTCCCAGAGCCTGTTCACATCCGTCATCTGCCACACCTTTTTTGTAACACTTTGGAGGGAAAAGGCGCTCTAGTGCTCGCTTTTGAAGTTGCGGCTTTTCATGCACTCGTGAAGGAAACACCTCCTTCCTCATGGACGTGATACTCATACTGTCTCTGACCCAGGCAGGCCAGAAGAGCCCACCCTGTGTACACAGTCCTGCTCAAAGGTGTACATACACTTGTATGCTTCTTTTATGAATTTATTATGGGTCTACTGAAAATGTGAGGGTCAAAAGTATACATACAGCAATGTTAATATTTGCTTACATGTCCCTTGGCAAGTTTACCTGCAATAAGGCGCTTTTGGTAGCCATCCACAAGCTTCTGCTTGAATTTTTGACCACAAAATTGCTGCAGTTCAGCTAAATGTGTTGCTTTTCTGGCATGGACTTGTTTCTTCAGCATTGTCCACACCTTTAAAGGCCTACTGACACCCACTACTACCGACCACGCAGTCTGATAGTTTATATATCAATGATGAAATCTTAACATTGCAACACATGCCAATACGGCCGGGTTAACTTATAAAGTGCCATTTTAAATTTCCCGCTAAACTTCCGGTTGAAAACGTCTATGTATGATGACGTATGCGCGTGACGTCAATGGTTGAAACGGAAGTATTCGGACACATTGTATCCAATACAAAAAGCTCTGTTTTCATCTCAAAATTCCACAGTATTCTGGACATCTGTGTTGGTGAATCTTTTGCAATTTGTTTAATGAACAATGAAGACTGCAAAGAACAAAGCTGTAGGTGGGATCGGTGTATTAGCGGCTGGCTGCAGCAACACAACCAGGAGGACTTTGACTTGGATAGCAGACGCGCTATCCGACGTTAGCCGCTGACCGCATCGGTGATCGGGTGAAGTCCTTCGTCGCTCCTCGATCGCTGGAACGCAGGTGAGCACGGGTGTTGATGAGCAGATGAGGGCTGGCTGGCGTAGGTGGATAGCTAATGTTTTTAGCATAGCTCTGTGAGGTCCCGTTGCTAAGTTAGCTTCAATGGCGTCGTTAGCAACAGCATTGTTAAGCTTCGCCAGGCTGGAAAGCATTGACCGTGTAGTTACATGTCCATGGTTTAATAGTATTGTTGATCTTCTGTCTATCCTTCCAGTCAGGGGTTTATTTCTTTTGTTTCTATCTGCATTTAAGCCCGATGCTATCACGTTAGCTCCGTAGCTAAAGTGCTTCGCCGATGTATTGTCGTGGAGATAAAAGTCACTGTGAATGTCCATTTCGCGTTCTCGACTCTCATTTTCAAGAGGATATAGTATCCGAGGTGGTTTAAAATACAAATCCGTTATCCACAATAGAAAAAGGAGAGAGTGTGGAATCCAATGAGCCAGCTTCTACCTAAGCTACGGTCAGAGCGAAAAAAGATGCGTCCTGCACTGCACTCTAGTCCTTCACTCTCACGTTCCTCATCCACGAATCTTTCATCCTGGCTCAAAATAATGGGGTAATCGTCGCTTTCTTGGTCCGAATCGCTCTCGCTGCTGGTGTAAACAATGGGGAAATGTGAGGAGCCCTTCAACCTGCGACGTCACGCTACTTCCGGTACAGGCAAGGCTTTTTTTTATCAGCGACCAAAAGTTGCGAACTTTATCGTCGATGTTCTATACTAAATCTTTTCAGCAAAAATATGGCAATATCGCGAAATGATCAAGTATGACACATAGAATGGATCTGCTATCCCTGTTTAAATAAAAAAAAATAATTTCAGTAGGCCTTTAAGTCAGGACTTTGGGAAGGCCATTCTAAAACCTTCATTCTAGCCTGATTTAGCCATTCCTTTACCACTTTTGAGGTGTGTTTGGGGTCATTGTCCTGTTTATCCAATACGGCCCATAAGTCAAAGAGTTTGGAGACCCCTGGTCTAGAACGAGGATAATATGACAACTGTTGGAGTGTCGGCATTGTTACAGTCAGTACACGGCACATAAGAGGGCGGGTCGATCCATAACTCGGTGTTGTCGATATTAAGGGTAGTATCAGTATATGATCCAAATTAGAGTGATCGGATTGATATTTAATTTTCTCCAAATCCTTTTGTTGTTGTTTTTGTTTGTTTACAAAAACAGGGAATAATTCCTTGGATGCAGCAGGACTTTGAGGTCAAAAATAATTATGCAACTTCACCTAATTGGTCCAAAAAATATTTTTTGCAAATCAATAACTATAATCTGCAAATAATGTGACGTTGTCTTGTGTCTTTGCCGTGTAGAACTTGGCAGGGTAACCATGTAGTACTCCAGTAGGTGGCAGCAGGTAGTTCATTGCTTTGTAGAAGTCGGAACGCGTCCAGGATGATTTGTTGTGATCCCAATACGCAGCATGCAGGTAAAAAGGTATGTAATGCTTAAAACTAAAATAAACAAAAGGCAAATCCCGCTGGGAAAAGGCACTGAAGCATAGGGATGGCTATGTAAAACGTAAGTAAAACTGAACCGGCTACAACGTAAACAAAAACAGAATGCTGGACGACAGCAAAGACTTACAGTGTGTGTCCGTACATGACATGACAATCAACAATGTCCCCACAAAGAAGGAAAGCGTCCGCACAACTGAAATAGTCTTGATTGCCAATACGAAGCAGGTCAGGCAATAGCACTCAAAGGAAGACATGAAGCTGCTACAGGAGAACGCCAACAAAACAGGAAGAGCCACCAAAATAACAGCGCAAGACAGGAACTGAAGCACTACACGCAGGAAAACAACAAACTAAAAAAAATAAAAAACCTGCTAGAGTTTCATTTTAAAATGTGCTTTGGCTCAATAAAGGTTGAAAAACACTGCAATAAGGAATAATCGTTTTTGATTTATTTTGGTTGTTGTGTTCTATTGACTTTGTTTTGAGCAAACAATTGTATGTATACGGTATATATGTAATATTGTGTGGATATTGTTAAACTGTCGAAACTGGTGTTCCTGGGATTAAAGGCCTCACCTTTTCTCCTCCAAACATATTGCTGGGTATTGTGGCCAAACAGCTCCATTTTTGTTTCATCTGACCACAGAACTTTCCTCCAGAAGGTCTTATCTTAGTCCATGACAGCCATGACATTATGTTCTTTACAAGTGTATGTAAATGTTTGACCACGACTGTACACAGTAAAACATTTTAACCTAGTTGCATTTTTTTTAAAACTTAGAAACAGACACATTGTACTTTCTTTGGCAGGAGAAACTTCCTGTTCTAGACATATGTTCAACGTCCGTAAACAGATCTTCTACTTTAGATAGTAGCTCAGACAGTTTATACAAGTTATGACGTTTAGCCTGCTATCCTGCGTCTCCAGGAATTTGCAGTATCCCTGGTCTGTTAGTTTCTCAAAGTGCGGTGATCAATCACAGTTTCATGATCATTTCAATTTGAAACGGTGATACTAACTGTCAGGAGTTCTACCGTGGTCTTTCATTTATACCTGTAATCGTTACGGCCGTAATACAGACACAACAGTCCCGAATTCTGGCATGAAGAACATTATTTGGACCACACACTTCCAATACACTATTGTGGCACCTCTGTTACAAAATACTTTTACCAGCATTAATGCTACAATGAATCTAATAGCAGAAAGTATGACATTCCTGTGGAGAATGTGATGGACCTCTCGTACCAGATGAGTTGCAGATCTTTTACGGACATGCTACAGCCCATTGTTTATCTTAAAAGCATGCTATTGTAACGTTTAAAGCTGACTTTTACAGCTCAGCGTGACATTTAGGGCGACCGTAAAGCCCCTTAAGTCAGAGCTCCAGAGCTCTAAAAGCACAATGTATTCATTCTGATATCTAAAATGTTCTATTAGGTCTAAGCAACCTCAACCCCAGCATGACACGATGACTGTTCAGCCCTCAGCTCATTTTGATGAATGTGCACAGTAAAATTCCCCGAGTGAAAGCTTTAAATCCCTGGGAACAAGAGTTCTGCTCTTCCAGACACTTCACGTCCTCCCTACCTGACCTGACTTATTACCTCTGACCAGACGACACAATGCTAACTCTCACAACTCTTCACAAGCACTAATCTCGCTCTTTCGACATATTCGAGGAACCTCAAAACAACTCTTGGGTGACGTTTACTTGATTAACAGTTCGGCGCGTCGGTCAGCGTTTAAGCGGCAGACGGGGAGGCCGCTTTGCCAAAAGGCGGACGAGCTTTGGCAGGCCGTCTGGACACACAATTACACAAACCACAAGTGAGAGAACGATCGGGGCGGCTGATTGTTGAGCAAACCGCAAGATGGCCAGAAAGCTATTCCACATCTGATGGTTCGGGTCTAGTTTTCTACAGTATATTCAAGGCTACTGTAGTAAAATCCGGGGCAGTTAATTACCTAAACCACAAAGAAGACTTGGGCGTTAATTAAATGCAGGTGATAATTGGAGAGAGGCTGTTATTTCCTTAACGTGAAAACTCATTAAAGTTCATTTTTTTACTTCAAATGGGACCTTTTATGAAAAAACAACTTTTCTGACCTATTGGTACATGTTTTTGTGTATTTGGGATCTGCATAAGTCCTGAAAATTTGAAATTGAGATTTATATACGCTGCTGACCTGTCTACGCTCGGGATGGTCACCCGCTGGCCCCACTATGGACTGGACTCTCACACTATTATGCTAGATCCACTATGGACTGGACTCTCACAATATTATGTTAGATCCACTATGGACTGGACTCTCACAATATTATGTTAGATCCACTATGGACTGGACTCTCACTATTATGTTAGATCCACAGACTGGACTGGACTCTCACACTATTATGTTAGATACACTATAGACTGGACTCACACTATTATGTTAGATACACTAAGGACTGGACTCTCACTATTATGTTAGATCCACTATGGACTGGACTCTCACACTATTATGTTAGATCCACTATGGACTGGACTCTCACTATTATGTTAGATCCACTATGGACTGGACTCTCACTATTATGTTGGATCCACTATGGACTGGACTCTCACTATTATGTTAGATCCACTATGGACTGGACTCTCACACTATTATGCTAGATCCACTATGGACTGGACTCTCACACTATTATGTTAGATCCACTATGGACTGGACTCTCACAATATTATGTTAGATCCACTATGGACTGGACTCTCACACTATTATGTTAGATCCACTATGGACTGGACTCTCACACTATTATGTTAGATCCACTATGGACTGGACTCTCACAATATTATGCTAGATCCACTATGGACTGGACTCTCACAATATTATGTTAGATCCACTATGGACTGGACTCTCACAATATTATGTTAGATCCACTATGGACTGGACTCTCACTATTATGTTAGATACACTATGGACTGGACTCTCACTATTATGTTAGATCCACTATGGACTGGACTCTCACACTATTATGTTAGATCCACTATGGACTGGACTCTCACTATTATGTTAGATCCACTATGGACTGGACTCTCACGATATTATGCTAGATCCACTATGGACTGGACTCTCACAATATTATGTTAGATCCACTATGGACTGGACTCTCACTATTATGTTAGATCCACTATGGACTGGACTCTCACTATTATGTTAGATCCACTATGGACTGGACTCTCACACTATTATGTTAGATCCACTATGGACTGGACTCTCACAATATTATGTTAGATCCACTATAGACTGGACTCTCACTATTATGTTAGATCCACTATGGACTGGACTCTCACAATATTATGTTAGATCCACTATGGACTGGACTCACACTATTATGTTAGATCCACTATGGACTGGACTCTCACTATTATGTTAGATACACTATAGACTTGACTCTCACAATATTATGTTAGATCCACTATGGACTGGACTCTCACACTATTATGTTAGATCCACTATGGACTGGACTCTCACACTATTATGTTAGATCCACTATGGACTGGACTCTCACAATATTATGTTAGATCCACTATGGACTGGACTCTCACAATATTATGCTAGATCCACTAGACGTCCATTGCACCGGTCACCCAAGGGGGGTGACCGGTTTCTCATTGTCCCATTGGGTTGAGTTTTTCCTTGCCCTATTGTGGGATCTGAGCCGAGGATGTCGTGGCTTGTGCAGCCCTTTGAGACACTCGTGATTTAGGGCTATATAAATAAACATTGATTGATTGATTGAATCAAACCATGGCACAGATACTTATAAAACAATGACACCTTTCTTTATAATTCCACCTAGGGCTGGGCAATATATCGAATATACTCGATATATAACGGATACTGTTTTAATGCCATAGACCGGCTGTTATTTTATTTTGTAGACCATGCATACGACGATTACAGGAGACGTTGCAATTGACATAAAGAGTCATTAGTATGCCTACATTGTAATTATTTTACATCTAACTGCTGCATTTGACACAGTGGATCACACAACTTTCATCAGTCGCTTAGAACAATGTAGAATAGAATAGAATAGAAAACAATTGAAAACAAACTTTATTGATCCCTGGGTGAAATTCAGCACCACAGTCCGCTCACAATAGACAATAAACACTTAGGTACTTTTTACATGTGAATAATATAAATACAGTCTATTATACAGCATTATTCACATGTGGATAACATAAATACAGTCTACTATACAGCATTATTCACATGTGAATAATATAAATACAGTCTATTATACAGCATTATTCGCATGTGAGTAACATAAATACAGTCTATTATACAGCATTATTCACATGTGGATAACATACTGTAAATACAGTCTATTATACAGCATTATTCACATGTGAATAATATAAATACAGTCTATTATACAGCATTATTCACATGTGGATAACATAAATACAGTCTATTATACAGCATTATTCACATGTGAATAATATAAATACAGTCTATTATACAGCATTATTCACATGTGAATAATATATATACAGTCTATTGTACAGCATTATTCACATGTGGATAACATAAATACAGTCTATTATACAGCATTATTCACATGTGAATAATATAAATACAGTCTATTATACAGCATTATTCACATGTGAATAACATAAATACAGTCCATTATACAGCATTATTCACATGTGAATAATATAAATAAATTATACATTACATTACAATGTGTGGGTTTAAAAGGCACACCCTTGAAATGGTTCAGGTCATATCTGACAAACAGAACTTTTAAGATCCAAATTGATGATTCGGCTTCGGCTTGTGCTCCTTTGTCCTGTGGTGTCCCTCAGGGTTCAATCCTAGGACCAGTCCTGTTTTCAGTCTACATCCTGCCCATTCAACACATCTAAAAAAAAACATAATATATCATATCATCTTTATGCGGATGATACGCAAATCTATGTCCCTTTAAAAAAAGAAAAGTGACACAAGTTTAAAATCACGTTTGAATTGTCTTGAGGACATTAAAGCATGGTTGGCATTAAACTTTCTAAACTTAAATAAGAACAAGACGGAAATTATTTTATTTGACTCCAACGTCAAACAGAATGCTCCCCCCAGTGACCGGGACCCCCCTGATGCCTTATTTAAAACCCACAGTCACAAATCCTGGTTTTAAGTTCGACAATGATTTTAAATTGGAGCAGCATGTTAACTCCGTTGTACGACGTGCTTTTTATCATCTAAGAATTTTAGCAAAAATTAAATCAGTTTGATCTTTTTAACGACTTTTGAGTGGGTAATCCATGCTTTTTAACTGCCACTAAAAAAACATGAACACATTACCCCCATTTTAAGAATCCCTTCACTGGCTCCCAGTTCATTTTACAATTCATTTGAAAATATTGTTGTTTGTTTTCAAATCTCTTAATGGACTAGCGCCACAATATATGTCAGACCTTTTAAAAATGTACACCCCCCCCCCCCCCACAAGGTCTCTGAGGTCAGCTGATCATGTTCTTCTTGTCGTCCCAAAAACCCGTTTAAAATCCAGAGGTAATCGACCATTTTCTGCTGTGGCTCCAAAACTTTGGAACAATATTCCGCTTGTGATCCCTGATGTGAGATCTGAGCCGAGGAGTTCGTTGTGGCTTGTGCAGCCCTTTGAGACACTTGTGATTTAGGGCTATATAAATAAACATTGATTGATTAATTGATTGTTATTCGGACGGCTCCCTCTTTAATGACTTTCAAATCACGTCTTAAAATATATATTTAGTCTTTGGCTTTTAAACCAGCATGAGAGAGTTGTGTGATTTTTAGTCTTTTCTCTGACGTATGTTATGTATTAATTATCTTTATAGTTCAATGTTTTATATTACTGACTCTTCCAGTATGTTTGTAACCTACTCAGTGGCCTAGTGGTTAGAGCAGACCTGGGCAAATTAAGGCCCGGGGGCCACATGTGGCCCGTTGAGCTTTTCATTCTGGCCCGCCGGACATTCCCAAATAATTGTTTTAGATTTTTAAGATGGAAAGTGTAGCTGCCATTATGATGTGCAGTCATGTTTTCTAATGACCGGAAGTCTTCAACTATACTAAGTCTTTCAATGCTTGGAATCTGCATCATATACTAGTTACTATGGTCATCTAATTAGTTACTATGGTCATCTAATTACTTACTATGGTCACTATGAGATATCTCAGATTGAAGGTGGTTTTTTTTCCCACTATGTTTGTTGAATTTTGGTTGCGTTTCGGATGATTGTAAAATATGTTGTCACTATTCAGTGTTTAATCATTCATAGTAAATATTGTAAATCCCACATTCTTTATTTTCATGTACATTCTGGGTGTCTCATTCAGTAAAAAAAAAATTCTAATTCCATTACGTTTTTTAAGGCGGTCTTAGCTTTCAGTCATTATTGTGAGGTTTTGTATTAGTGTTCCTAAAAATAGATATACCGGCCCCCAGACACATTTAAAAAAAAATCTAAATCTGGCCCCCCGAGTAAAATAATTGCCCAGGCCTGGGTTATATTAATAATAATAATAATAGATTTTATTTGTAAAAAGCACTTTACGTTGAGCAAACAACCTCAAAGTGCCACAGTGTGTTAAAAAAAAGAAAAAGAAAATAGTAATAATAATAATAATAATAATAATAAAATATAATAAAAATAAATAAAATATAAAACTAGAAACAGCCCAATAGCTAGAACCAGCATGCATATCTATAAAAATCTATAAAAAGGCTTTTTTTTAAAAAAAGATGGGTTTTTAAGCCTTTTTTAAAGGCATCCACAGTCTGAGGTGCCCTCAGGTGGTCAGGGAGAGCGTTCCACAGACTGGGAGCAGCGGAGCAGAAAGCCCGATCTCCCATAGTTCGTAGCTTTGTCCTTGGAGGTTGGAGGAGGTTAGCCTGTTTGGAGCGGAAGTGTCGTGTGGAGGATTTGGGGGTGAGCATTTCTTTTAGGTAGACGGGGGCATTTCCATGGAAATGGGTTAGAGTGTCCGCCCTGAGATGGGTAGGTTGTGAGTTCAAACCCCGGTTGAGTCATACCAAAGACTATAAAAATGGGACCCATTACCTCCCTGTGGGTTAGTTGGGGGTTAAATCACCAAAAATGATTTCCGGGCGCGGCCACGGCTGCCGCTCACTGCTCCCCTCACCTCCCAGGGGGTGAACAAGGGGATGGGTGAAATGCAGAGGACAAATTTCACCACTCCTAGCGTCTGTGTGTGACAATCATTGGTACTTTAACTTGAACTTTGTCTCAACTTCTGTGCAGCACTTTGTGAAACTTCTATAGTTTTTTTGAAATGTGCTATGTAAATAAAGTGACTTGGATTGGATAAATACGTATTGATTAACATCCTTTGCTGCAGGAGTGCAGCAGATCTCTGTCGACGACTGCTGCAAAGATGGCCAGAAGCATGCCGGCGATAAAGAAGACTGCGCGACCCTCCCGCTCATCTCCGAGTCGCCGACGTGCAGGTAAAACTGCTACACCACCTTCCAGTGTAGACATGCAGTCTGCAGGCCTTTTCAGAGGAAATGACTCTTCAGCCATATTGCAAGCACAGGAAAGGCTAATAGTGACGAGGTAATAAGGAGTCCGCTTGCAACCTGAGGAGGACTTGCCACCCTGATTATATAATAGCACCAGACGAAAGGGAGGGAGAGGCTCCGGAGGGGCGAGGGGGTGATTCAGAGACCCAAAGTGGACGGAGGATGGAATAACAGGAAGGTGGAAAAAAAAAAGGTGAAGACGCGTGGTGATGGTTGTGCCCTTAAAAGGCAGTGCAGAGGAGGCGTGCACGTGGAGGTGAATTGGATTCCTGGTAAAAGCTCCATGGAGAGCTTGTTGGAAATGACAGGGAAGATGCGTGGGGGTGGCTGAGCTCTTTTTCTTGTAAAAAAAAAAAAGCCCAGCGGAGATCCAGAACCACATTTTAACCGATTAGGCTGAGGCAGTGGGATGTTCTGTGAGGGAGGAAGGTCGCCTGTTCATTTTGACACTCGGCCATTAGACCGATTGGAAGTAAAAAGTCAAGAAAATAGTTTGTAGCTCCTTTTGCTGCCAGAACAGCTTCCACTTTTCCAGGAAAACCTTCTAGAGATGTCAACGTGTGCCTGTGGAAATCCCTGTCAATTTGTGAAGTCGGAGGTCACTGGTGTTGAACCTGGGACTGACCTTGAAGGTGTGTAGAACCTGGGACTGACCGTGAAGGTGTGTAGAACCTGAGACTGACCGTGAAGGTGTGTAGAACCTGGGACTGACCGTGAAGGTGTGTAGAACCTGGGACTGACCGTGAAGGTGTGTAGAACCTGGGACTGACCGTGAAGGTGTGTAGAACCTGAGACTGACTGTCAAGGTGTGTAGAACCTGGGACTGACCGTGAAGGTGTGTAGAACCTGGGACTGACCGTGAAGGTGTGTAGAACCTGAGACTGACCGTGAAGGTGTGTAGAACCTGGGACTGACCGTGAAGGTGTGTAGAACCTGGGACTGACCGTGAAGGTGTGCATAACCTGGGACTGACCGTGAAGGTGTGTAGAACCTGGGACTGACCGTGAAGGTGTGTAGAACCTGAGACTGACCGTGAAGGTGTGTAGAACCTGGGACTGACCGTGAAGGTGTGTAGAACCTGGGACTGACTGTCAAGGTGTGTAGAACTTGGGACTGACTGTCAAGGTGTGTAGAACCTGGGACTGACTGTGAAGGTGTGTAGAACCTGGGACTGACCGTGAAGGTGTGTAGAACCTGGGACTGACCGTGAAGGTGTGTATAACCTGGGACTGACCGTGAAGGTGTGTATAACCTGGGACTGACCGTGAAGGTGTGTATAACCTGGGACTGACTGTCAAGGTGTGTAGAACTTGGGACTGACCGTGAAGGTGTGTAGAACCTGAGACTGACCGTGAAGGTGTGTAGAACCTGGGACTGACCGTGAAGGTGTGTATAACCTGGGACTGACCGTGAAGGTGTGTATAACCTGGGACTGACTGTCAAGGTGTGTAGAACCTGGGACTGTCTGTGAAGGTGTGTAGAACCTGAGACTGACCGTGAAGGTGTGTAGAACCTGGGACTGACCGTGAAGGTGTGTATAACCTGGGACTGACCGTGAAGGTGTGTAGAACCTGGGACTGACCGTGAAGGTGTGTAGAACCTGGGACTGACCGTGAAGGTGTGTAGAACCTGAGACTGACTGTCAAGGTGCGTAGAACCTGGGACTGACCGTGAAGGTGTGTAGAACCTGACACTGACCGTGAAGGTGTGTAGAACCTGGGACTGACCGTGAAGGTGTGTATAACCTGGGACTGACCGTGAAGGTGTGTAGAACCTGGGACTGACTGTCAAGGTGTGTAGAACTTGGGACTGACTGTCAAGGTGTGTAGAACCTGGGACTGACTGTGAAGGTGTGTAGAACCTGGGACTGACCGTGAAGGTGTGTAGAACCTGGGACTGACCGTGAAGGTGTGTAGAACATGGGACTGACTGTGAAGGTGTGTGGAACCTGGGACTCACTGTGAAGGTGTGTAGAACCTGGGACTGACTATGAAGGTGTGTAGAACCTGGGACTGACTATGAAATAATTCAAAGCGCTCAATGGTCTCGCCCCAGCTTACATCAAAGATCTCCTGGACCAACCTACCAGCTCCAGGCTTGGTCGTTGCCTTAGATCTGACAACCAGATGACCCGGAAGGTCCCACGGTCAAACCTAGTGACAAAGGGAGACCGTGCTTTCTCAGTGATGGCACCAAGGCTATGGAATAAGCTCCCTCTGAATATCAAGTCCGCTATCACTCTGGACTCTTTTAGAGCACAGCTTAAAACTCACCTCTTTACTGCAGATGACTTTTGATTTATGTGTTCATTGTGTGTCTTAAATGTTTATTTTAGATTCCTTTGTGTGTAACATAACATGAAGGTGTGTAGAACCTGGGACCGACTGAAGGTGTGTTGAACCTGGGACTGACTGAAGGTGTGTTGAACCTGGGACTGACTGTGAAGGTGTTTAGAACCTGGGACTAACAGTGAAGGTGTGTAGAACCTGGGACTGACTGTGAAAGTGTGTAGAACCTGGGACTGACTGAAGGTGTGTTGAACCTGGGACTGACTGTGAAAGTGTGTAGAACCTGGGACTGACTGAAGGTGTGTTGAACCTGGGACTGACTGTGAAGGTGTGTAGAACCTGGGACTGACTGTGAAGGTGTTTAGAACCTGGGACTGACTGTGAAGTATTTAGAACCTGGGACTGACTGTGAAGGTGTGTAGAACCTGGGACTGACTGTGAAGGTGTGTACAACCTGGGACTGACTGTGAAGGTGTGTACAACCTGGGACTGACCGTGAAGGTGTGTAGAACCTGGGACTGACTGTGAAGTTGTGTAGAACCTGGGACTGACTGTGAAGGTGTGTAGAACCTGGGACTGACCGTGAAGGTGTGTAGAACCTGGGACTGACTGTGAAGTTGTGTAGAACCTGGGACTGACTGTGAAGGTGTGTAGAACCTGGAAGTGACTGTGAAGGTGTGTAGAACCTGGGACTGACTATGAAGGTGTGTAGAACCTGGGACTGACTCCAAAGGTGTGTGGAACCTGGGACTGACTATGAAGGTGTGTAGAACCTGGGACTGACTATGTAGGTGTGTAGAACCTGGGACTGACTATGAAGGTGTGTAGAACCTGGGACTGACTATGAAGGTGTTTCATGAGCTCTGGGTCAGGACTCTCCAGCTATTCCACACCAAACTCACTGTTATGTGTGAACAGGGGAAGAAGACAGCAGGGACGTTGTTGACTCTATATCTATTTATATCTATAAATATATATACAATAGAATGGAGTGTGAAACTAATCCAAATGTGAATGTGTGCAACTATGTGTGGAGATTACCTGAAGAGTGTTACCCGGAAGTGTTGAGCGAGGTGCAGAAGTCCACACGGGGGGGGGGGGGCAAGAAAAGCTTGGAGGTCCGTGAGACAGGCAGGAAGTCGGGGGCAATAGCGAGGCGTCAAAGTCCGTGTCCAGGCGGGAGGTCGAGATCCAGAATGCAGCTAGGGAACCAGAGAGGAGACGAGACACACGGCTCGTGACGTGGGAATGAAGGTGGCTGCGCACAGGACAGGTCGCTATGTTCTGGCGCAGGATAGCAGGTTGCGCTGGCTTAAGAAGACAGGAGAGCTCATCAGGGACAGGTGTGTGGAGTCTGATTGATTGGTGATCACCTGTGCTTAGTTGGATTAAGGTCTGGAGACATACAGTGCAGGCCACACCTTCTCATTAATAATAATAATAATAATGTATTAGATTTATATAGCGCTTTACTAGACACTCAAAAGCGCTTCACAGAGAAGTGGGAAGCCATCATTCATTCACACCTGGTGGTGGTGGTAAGCAACATTTGTAGCCACAGCTGCCCTGGCAAGGCAAGGCAACTTTATTTCTATAGCACGTTTACAACAATTTTTAAATTGGACCAAAGTGCTTCACAGGTTCAAAAGCATAGAGCAAAGAACAAACACACAAAAAAACATAGAACATAAACAATGCATAGGCTAAACAAGATAGTGCAACAAAAAAAAAATACGGTGAAAGGGTTCGGATAAAAAGTAAAATTGCAAGATAAAAAATTAAATAATAAAAGTGCGACAAATTTAAAAAACAAAACAAAACAAAAAAAACCTACCCCGGGTAGACTGATGGAAGCATGGCTGCCAGTTCGTGCCTACGACCCCTCCGACCACAACCCATCATTCACCAGTGTGAGCGGCACTGGGGGCGAGGGTGAAGTGTCCTGCCCAAGGACACAACGGCAGCGATTTGGATGGCAAGAGGCGGGGAGCGAACCTGCAACCCTCAAATTTCTGGCACGGCCGCTCTACCCACCACACCAGGCCACCCCCAACAGGTTTTATATTCTAGTTTCTTCAAAATAGCCACCCTCTGCTCCGATTACTGCTTTGCACACTCTTGGCATTCTCTCCATGAGCTTCAAGAGGTAGCCACCTGGAATGGTTTTCACTTCACAGGTGTGCTTGAAGCTCATGGAGAGAATGCCAAGAGTGTGCAAAGCAGTAATCATAGCAAAGGGTGGCTATTTTGAAGAAACTAGAATACAAAACATGTTTTCAGTTATGGTAAATGGTAAATGGGTTATACTTGTATAGCGCTTTTCTACCTTCAAAGTGCTTTGACACTATTTCCACATTCACACACACATTCACACACTGATGGCGGGAGCTGCCATGCAAGGTGCTAACCAAGAGCCTTGAAGTTGGGGATCGAACCAGGAACCGTCAGGTTGCTGGCACGGCCACTCTTCCCGACTGCACCATGCCGTCCCCAAAAAAGAAGGAAGTACATCCATATTGTTTCCTGGACTCGGTGTAATAGTGTGCTGATTTTAAAGATAGAGTAGTACCTCAACTTACAAGCTTAATTGGGTTTGTGACAGAGCTCTTAACTCAAAACACTTGTATCTCAAATCAACATTCCCCATTGAATTGAATTAAGATGAATTTAGATGGTGCCTAAGAAGCACATTTTTTAACAGTTAACATGCCTTTTAAAAAGAAAAACAAACTTTTACATAAGAAATATTACATACAAACTTACTAACATAATTAGTCTTTAATAAATGCAATTGATTCCTAGGGGAAGTAATTATTGTGAGTTAATATCCGGCATACGCAGTTGAGATGTTTCATGAGACCAGAGTGTGTGTATGTGTCTTTAAAAGGCGGTGCCTGTTGCTAAGTGATGTGTGACGTCACATCAGCTCAGCTGTGTTTGTTAAGTTAAAAGTTAAAGTACCAACGATTGTCACACACACACGAGGTGTGGCGAAATTATTCTCTGCATTTGACCCATCACTCTTGATCACCCCCTGGGAGGTGAGGGGAGCAGTGAGCAGCAGCGGTGGCCGTGCCCGGGAATCATTTTTGGTGATTTAACCCCCAATTCCAACCCTTGATGCTGAGTGCCAAGCAGGGAGGTAATGGCTCCCATTTTTATAGTCTTTGGTATATACGATTTTACCAGTACAATCACATTTAAAATGTTCTTTTTTTATTACTCAAACAAGACACAGAAAAAAAAAAGAAAAACTGTTATGTGTAAAGAGGGAGTTGACGGCACAGACCACACGAGGGCGTAGTCACTCTCTGATTTATTATATAAATGAGTGATATCCATCCTGCAATGGCGCCCCATAATACACCTGCTGTGAACCTGTTTTTATGTTTTTATATTTTATTTATTTATTTTTTATCGTGTTCTGTTTGTGTTGTGTTATGTTTGCTCGGTTCTCATATTATTTTTAACCTGCCCATTGTACAGCACTTTGGCTACCCCTGTGGTAAATTTTAAATGTGCTTTATAAATAAAGTTGATTTGATTTGATTTGATTTGATATATACAATATAATATTTGTAATAATGAAACAACATTAATAAATTAAGTTAAAGTACCAATGATTGTCTCACACACACACCAGGTGTGGCGAAATTATTCTCTGCATTTGACCCATCACTCTTGATCACCCTCTGGGCGGTGAGAGGAGCAGTGAGCAGCAGCGGTGGCCGTGCCAAAGAATCATTTTTGGGGATTTAACCCCCAATTCCAACCCTTGATGCTGAGTGCCAAGCAGGGAGGTGATGGCTCCCATTTTTATAGTCTTTGGTATGACTTGGCCGGGGTTTGAACTCACAACCTTAGCTCAGACTCGCAGTTTGCGGGTCGTCATTAATTCCTTTTTCTAGCTCGGACAAAATGTGCATGACAGCCGGTTATGTGGACAGTAGGGCCGGACAAAATAATCATCCATCCATCCATCCATTTTCTACCGCTTGTCCCTAACGGGGTCGCGGGGGGTGCCGGAGCCTATTTCAGCTGCATTCGGGCGGAAGGCGGGGTACACCCTGGACAAGTCGACACCTCATCACAGGGCCAACACAGATAGACAGACAACATTCACACTGCATAATATAATACTGCAATATAATAACCAAGTGCACACAATAAAATCGCTGGGCGTTACATCCTGTCTGGTTATGCTAACAAAATAAGAGTCCTAGAAGAATAGATTAAAAGTTTACTGTTATTTCTTTTGCACTTGGAAAAAACAATATCTGAATGCAATTTGTAATAATGGAATGTGTTAAGAATTCTCCATGCTATCTACGTTTCAAATACTTTATTTTGAAGCATTTCTTGACAGTGTCACTTCCGCTTCCTTCCTGTAGGTGTGACTTCCGCTTCCCTTTTGACGTGTGTTAATGTGTGGTAACTTGTTTCTCTGCTGCGTTTTAATCAGTGCGCTAGTCTTTGATGTGAGTATGGTGATTATTGTATAAGACTCATTTAGTTTATTAATAGACATCACTGTGTTTGTGTAACATTTAGTGGTGTTTTAATAATATTATTGGTGCTGAGTTGTCAGAATGCTACGAGCTAACATCTCCCTGTTAAGGATGGCGTGGCTGTTGCTAATGTGGCTAGCTCACATGCCTTTGTGAAAAATGCAATATATTATGTCTCTAGTACTTTACTTTGAGCATATCTATAGGCATAATATATATATTGTTGTTTAGTTAAACGACATAAATGTTGATGGGTGTTTGCTTGTGGTTTACATAGGGGTGTAACGGTACACAAACATTTTGGTTCGGTATGTACCTCGGTTTAGAGGTCACGGTTCGGTTCGTTTTTGGTACAGTAAGAAAACAACAAAATGTAAATTTTTTGGTTATTTATTTACCACATTTGTAAACAATGGCTTTATCCTTTCAACATTAGGAACACTATAATAATTCTGCCCACGTTAATCAACATTAAACTGCCTCAAGTTGTTGCTCAGATTCAATAAAATGACAAAACTTTTCTTCTACATTTAAAAAGTGCAACATTAAAGGCCTACTGACACCCACTACTACCGACCACGCAGTCTGATAGTTTATATATCAATGATGAAATCTTAACATTGCAACACATGCCAATACGGCCGGGTTAAAGTGCAATTTTAAATTTCCCGCCACACTTCCGCTTGAAAACGTCTCGGTATGATGACGTATGCGCGTGACGTAGCCAGTTTAACAGAGGTATGGCTTCCCCATTGAAGCCAATACGAAATAGCTCTGTTTTCATCTAATTTTTCCACAGTATTCTGGACATCTGTGTTGGTGAATCTGTTGCAATTTGTTCATTGCATTATGGAGAAAGAAGCTGAGCAAGCAAAGAAGAAAGTTGTCGGTGCGAAGCGGATATTTTGCGAGGGAAGTCAGCAACACAACACAGCCAGTGTTTGTTTACATTCCCGAAAGATGCAGTCAAGATCGAAGAACTCGGACAACAGAGACTCTTACCAGGAGGACTTTGAATTGGATACACAGACGCGATACCGTGAGTACGTAGCTGCGCTTCCAAACATTTGATCGCTTGCTCTAACTAGCTCGAGCTAGTAGTTAGGAGCTAGGAGCTAGCATAACAAACACCTAGGTGTTTGTTATGCGGGATTAAATTGTGGCATATTAAATATAAGCCTGGTTGTGTTGTGGCTAATAGAGTATATATATGTCTTGTGTTTATTTACTGTTGTAGTCATTCCCAGCTGAATATCAGGTCCCACCCGCGCGCTTCCAAACATTTGATCGCTTGCCCGTACGTGCGTGTCACGTACGTAACTTTGGTTAAATATATAAGCTTTATGAACCTTGGGTTAGGTGAACGGTCCTTTGGGCTGAGTGAGTGTGTGTGTTGTGCAGGTGTTTGAATTGTATTGGCGGGTTATATATACGGGATCCCGTCCATATAACCCGCTCGAGCTATAACTAGCTCGAGCTAGTAGCTAGGAGCTAGGAGCTAGCATAACAAACACCTAGGTGTTTTTATGCGGGATTAATTTGTGGCATATTAAATATAAGCCTGGTTGTGTTGTGGCTAATAGAGTATATATATGTCTTGTGTTTATTTACTGTTGTAGTCATTCCCAGCTGAATATCAGGTCACCCCCGGCTCTCACAGCATCTTCCCTATCTGAATCGCTTCCACTCCCCACTAGTCCTTCACTTGCATTTTCCTCATCCACAAATCTTTCATCCTTGCTCAAATTAATGGGGAAATCGTCGCTTTCTCGGTCCGAATCTCTCTCACTTCTGGCGGCCATCATTGTAAATAATAAGGAACGTTGCGGATATGTTCAATTGACTACGTCACGCTACTTCCGGTAGGGGCAAGCCTTTTTTTTATCAGATACCAAAAGTTGCGATCTTTATCGTCGTCGTATTATACTAAATCCTTTCATTTCAGTAGGCCTTTAAACAGTTTCAAGTCAACTCATCATGCTTAATTTATTACAGCATTTGGGAAGCCTGTAGTTGATTTTTATTATGCAAATGTTATATTTTTATCAACATGTGATAGCAGGGACCCTGCCATTCAAAACTAGGCTGCTCCATTACTAATGATTAATGTAACTATAGCTGAAAAAAATAGTACAATAGCAATTGGAGGGACTATTCATCCCTGAACACCATGGAGTTCATGTAGGCTTAATGATGCACTTACATTATTATATCAACTATCAGAGACAGAAACTCTTCATTTAACATAATGTCCTTTTTTGCTGCTTCAACACAGAAAAAGGTGAAGTGAAATAACAGACAGACAGGGCTTTGCTGTCCGTAACACACACATACACCGCAAAATGAGCTAACGTTACGCTACAAGCTAATTAGCCTTCACTTTAAGCCAGGATTGCGAGCGAGCTGAGCTGCCGCTTATGTTTCTAGAACGTCAACGGGCTCATAGTGATGTTACTAGTACTTGACTGGGAGGTGTTTACTATCATTTGGGGAGAGTGCGCTGCCTGATGCTTACCTGCTAACCACCTACCTGCTGATCACGACGCTCCCCTGTGCCGGCAGCACTCATGCAGCCCCTGACCATCACCATGCTTGGCACAATTATCTTTCTCCTCACTTGTGTTACCAGCTGTCTAGACAATAATGGCTTTGTGTTAACTCGTTTTCAGTGGATAGTAAATCTAGACTGCTAGACAAACCGTACACTGACTACTCTAAAATATATCCAAGTTTACTTCCTACAGTATTGTCCCTTGGGAAGATGCACCGTAACAAAAATATTTGCTGAAACGTGAGAGCTGTGTCACTGTGGTGCCTTGCGATTGTTGACATGACCCCAGGGTGTAGGGACAGCAGGCAAAGTGCCAGTGAGACGGTCCCTTTGTTAGGAATGGCAACTATAAACTATAAAGAACGCTAAACCCGGCTAATTGTGTGATGAATTAGCGCTAAGTAGCGAACAAGGGAGGAAGGAGCGATGACAACAAAAACCAAACAGGGAAGAAATACAAACCCAAAAACAGTCATGGCGGCTTTTGGGTCATTCCTATTAATTCACATGAAATACTTTAAAGTAACACAATCCTTATTGCGTTACCTAATTGACTTCAGTGGACTCCAAACCTTCTGAATGTGCTGGAAACTGTTAGTCACCTCATGATGGGCCTAACAATGTTGATGTGGAAGTGGTTTGCTTGGCTTCAATTATTATTATTATTATAATAAGAGCAATTATTATTATTATAATGAGAGCAATTATTATTATTATAATGAGAGCAGTGCCTTTAAAAGCCACAGTGAGGAAGTGGAGTCGACGGGGAGTTTTAAATCAGTGTTGATGACGCCCGAGTTGGACATGAACACAAAAATGACTCGCATCACTTGCAGGTGATGAGATTATTGATGTACAGTCCTGGTCAAAAGTTTACGTACACTTGTAAAGAACATCATGTCAAGGCTGTCTTGAGTTTCCAATCATTTCTACAACTCTTATTTTTTTGTGATAGAGTGATTGGAGCACATACTTGTTGGTCACAAAAAACATTCATGAAGTTTGGTTCTTTTATGAATTTATTATGGGTCTACTGAAAATGTAAGCAAATCTGCTCGGTCAAAAGTATACATCACCTGTCGCCTTTATTCGCAGCAGCCGGGACGAGACGAGAGAGTTAGAGTTGGAGCCAGGGATAGACGCGGGACTGAAACGAAAACATATATTGCTGGAAAGCAATGGCTGCGTGTGTGTATTCAAACTATCTACCGGGCTCCCGAAGATCTGTCGGCCAGGAGAACCCACCCAAGAGGGAAACCTTCACATCCTCCTTTTTCCATTGTCCCATTTACTCTTTGTAAATCACCAGTTCCATTGGCAGCAAAACAGGCCCAGAGAGTAATACTACCACCACCATGCTTGACGGTAGAAATTGTGTTCCTGGGATTAAAGGCCTCACCTTTTCTCCTCCAAACATATTGTGGCCAAACAGCTCCATTTTTGTTTCATCTGACCACAGAACGTTCCTCCAGAAGGTCTTATCTTTGTCCATGTAATGTCAGATGAAAGAAAAATGGAGCTGTTTGGCCACAATACCCAGCAATATGTTTGGAGGACAAAAGGTGAGGCCTTTAATCCCACGAACACCATTCCTACTGTCAGAGTTTGCGGCTCTCGGCGGGTTTTATACATACAAATGGCTCTTTGTATGTTGAAAGTTGCCAACTCCTGTTTTGGAGGATTCGGTTCGATCTTTTTACCAATCTTTTCACCTTTTTTCCAATGACAAAATAACAAATATAAGATACAAGACCTTATAGAGGAAAGTTCTGTGGTCAGATGAAATACAAATTTAGCTGTTTGGCCAGAATACCCAGCAATATGTTTGGAGGAGAAATGGTGAGGCCTTTAATCCCAGGAACACCATCCCTACCGTCAAGCATGGTGGTGGTAGTATTATGCTCTGGGCCTGTTTTGCTGCCAATGGAACTGGTGCTTTACAGAGAGTAAATTAGACAATGGAAAAAGAGGATTACCTCCAAATTCTTCAGGACAAGCTAAAATCATCAGCCCGGAGGTTGGGTCTTGGGCGCAGTTGGGTGTTCCAACAGGACAATGACCCCAAACACATGTCAAAAGTGGTAAAGGAATGGCTAAATCAGGCTAGAATGAAGGTTTTAGAACGGTCTTCCCAAAGTCCTGACTTAAACGTGTGGACAATGCTGAAGAAACAAGTCCATGTCAGAAAACCAACAAATTTAGCTGAACTGCACCAATTTTGTGGTCAAAAATTCAAGCAGAAGCTTGTGGATGGCTACCAAAAGCGCCTTATTGCAGTGAAACTTGCCAAGGGACATGTAAGCAAATATTAACATTGCTGTATGTATACTTTTGACCCAGAACATTTGCTCACATTTTCAGTAGACCCATAATACATTCATAAAAGAAGCAAACTTCATGAATGTGTTTTGTGACCAACAAGTATGTGCTCCAATCACTCTATCACAAAAAAATAAGAGTTGTAGAAATGATTGGAAACTCAAGACAGCCATGACAGGATGTTCTTTACACATGTACGTACACTTTTGAGCAGGACCATCTCTCCTCGACAGGACGGTGCAGGAGCAGTGTTGTGTGGCCGTGCTGGAGGACAACATGTGCACCACAGGCATCACCTTGGCCAAAGACCAAGGAGCGTGCGACTCTCTGTTCTCCAACACCTGTGAGACAAAGACAACCAAGGTCTGTTGTGTATTTTTATTTGCCCCGTCTCACCAAACAAAGCAGTTTTATTGACTCCAGCCCTGCACAAATGACCACATTACCAGTGATTGATGGTGGGAGCCTCAAGCAGTGGGGATGATCTCACCTCCTCACACCTAATTGTGTTCTGTTGTTCAAAAAGACGAACACGTAAAGCAGGGATCCTCAACAGGCGGACCGCGGTCCATGTACGGACCCAGCGACGTGTCCGTTCGGACCCAGCACGAATTATAGTAAAAAAAAACAAAAACATTTTTTATTTTTATTTTTTATAATTATAATTATTGTAAAAAAATATAATGATTGTATTTATCTTTGAGTTATCGCTGGCGCAAGTCAACATTCTTTGTTGTTTTTAGTCAAATATCAAATATCTCCACGTTTTGTTTACACTTCTCCGTGTCTGACTCACTCCGTCTCTCTCTCTCTCTCTCAGAGAGAGAGAGAGAGAGAGAGACGGAGTGGGAGCGAGAGAACGCCACTCTGATTGGCTGCGGAATCAGCCAATCAGAGTATGGGTTGTCATCTCTATCACAACGACGCGCTGATAGGCTGTTACCACCTGGGTCATACAGCGCTCATGCCACATGCATGGAACCTTTCGCTGCAGGCATACAGTTGTCTCGTATCGCTACTTCGCTAACTGTCCACTCGTCAGTCACTGAATGTCAATCAAATCACAATGGCATGCTCCAAGTTGGCTCAGGCTGGTAAAAGAAAGGTGGACAGGGAAAACCGACGTTTCAAGGAAGAATGGACAGAGCAATATGTTTTCATCCTACCTACTGCAAGTACCAGACCAATGTGTCTAATATGCAACAGTACTGTTGCTCTGGTGAAAAGTGAAAATCTGAAACGTCACTATCTGAAAGAGCACCGCGAATTTGAAGAGACATTTCCTCATGATTCGGAGCTAAGAAAAAAAGAAATCACGAGGCTGAAAAAGTCATATGAAACATCAAGCAAGATTTTTGTTAAATCTATGACACAACAACAAATAGCAACAGAGTGCTCACTCAGAGTGGCATGGGTTTTGGGTAAACACAAGAAGCCATTCTCTGGTGCAGAAATAATTAAATAAAGCTTGACTGAAGTGATGGGTGCCATGTTTGAAGGCAAAGAAAAGGAGGAAATGACAGCTAAAATAAATCAAATCCCACTCTGATGCCACAGCTACCAGACGTACTGAAATACTTATTTTATTTAAGTTCTTATTTATTTTTCTTTCAACGAAAATCTTTCATGTATTTTATTGGATATTTATTTTATTTTTGTTAATTTTAAGAAAATGTTAAACTACTACCAGCTCCTGCTACTATATAAGTTTGACCGATAATAAACGGACCCAGCCTGTTTCAAAATAACATTTGTGGACCTTCAAGATGTGCACTTGAAGACCCCTGACGTAAAGGTTCTGGCGACTCGTTCCAATCAGAAAGCTGTTGCGGTCATTCTGTGTTTGGTTAGATGTGCTGCGACTGCTGCCTGCTGGGCAAGACGGGCCAGGAGCAGGGACTTCCGTGCGACCACAGCCTGGCTCTGGGATACCAGTGCGGTCTGGTGTACCGGGCTTGTTGCGTGGACGGAGCGCCGGACAACCATACCACCACAACCACCACAACCACGGGGAAGCCTGAATGTGGGTACAGCTGAATGCACGCCACCGGCATACAAAGTGTTACATTTGTGATTCAAGACCAGGAATAGGAGATTGAAACAATCTGTGTTGAATCTGTGATCAAAAGGGGAAAAAACTGATGAAAACAAAGTGTTAGATCTATGATTAAATAAGAGATGGGAACAATGTGGGCCTCACTATCAAACGTGAGCACACACTGCCATCTACTGGATGCAAGATGTCATTGCTTATGACTTTATGTAGAAGTGTACTCTTTTCCGCATCTCCCAACATTTCCCATCATGGAAATGAGATAAGTTCTCATTCTTCTTTGTTTATATTAAGTTAAGTTCATATATTTTGTGGTTATATTATACATACTATTTTATATTATATGGTAATATATACAGTCACGGTCGAAAGTTTACATACACTTGTAAAGAACATCAAGACATGGCTGTCTTGAGTTTCCAATCATTTCTACAACTCACATTTTTTTGTGATGTAGTGATTGGAGCACATACTTGTTGGTCACAAAAAACATTCATAAAGTTTGCTTCTTTTATGAATTTATTTTGGGTCTACTGAAAATGTGACTGAGTCAAAAGTATACATACAGCAATGTTAATATTTGCTTACATGTCCCTTGGCAAGTTTACCTGCAATAAGGCGCTTTTGGTAGCCATCCACAAGCTTCTGCTTGAATTTTTGACCACAAAATTGGTGCAGTTCAGCTAAATGTGTTGGTTTTCTGACATGGACTTGTTTCTTCAGCATTGTCCACACCTTTAAGTCAGGACTTTGGGAAGGCCATTCTAAAACCTTCATTCTAGCCTGATTTAGCCATTCCTTTACCACTTTTGAGGTGTGTTTGGGGTCATTGTCCTGTTGGAACACCCAACTGCGCCCAAAACCCAACCTCCGGGCTTGTCCTGAAGAATTTGGAGGTAATCCTCCTTTTTCATTGTACCATTTATTCTCTGTAAAGCAGCAGTTCCATTGGCAGCAAAACAGGCCCAGATCATAATACTACCACCAGTAGGGATGGTGTTCCTGGGGTTAAAGGCCTCACCTTTTCTATTCCAAAGATATTGCTGGGTATTAAGGCCAAACAGCTCAATTTTTGCTTCATCTGACATCACATGGACAAAGATAAGACCTTCTGGAGGAAAGTTCTGTGGTCAGATGAAACAAAAATGGAGCTGAACTGCACCAATTTTGTCAAGAGGAGTGGTCAAAAATTCAAGCAGAAGCTTGTGGATGGCTACTAA